>NC_137057.1:48556912-48646912 GCF_032717465.1 Coenobita brevimanus
GCAAGTGTTTCCTTTTGCCATCATGTACATACGAATATTCAGACACCAATAAATTAACTTCCTTTTCCATCGCAACTAATCTAACGTAAATGAATATTCACGTATTCACAGTCATTACACTTCCTCGGACAATTTTTCTCTCACGTTTACTCCAGAACGATATATAACGCTTCCATAATCAGGCATGTTCAATTCGGCATTATCCAATTTTATTCTCCTACACAGATCAGCAGCACTTCATTATACAAATTATATAAATCACAATGGCGGTGTTATGAAACGTCCAAGTTTATGACACTTAGAATATGGATTTTACAAACAATCGATTTGGTTCAGTCATGGGAAACACTGACAGCAGAGTTAAGAGCATCATCGGAATTCACTACACTGAAAGTATGTAAGTAATTAAGCAGTCATATCATCCAATCACAGTCCCATATACAAAACTCCAGGCAAGTCGCTAGGCACAAAACTAAAGCACAAATTTTCCTTCTTCCTGGTAGAACTGACGCTCATTTCCTCAAAAACCCCACTGCAAGGCTTTCTCTGTATCTTACTTCGTTCACCCAGTAAATAACAACAAGCACAGACGCGTTATTACCAGAACAACTTGGTAAATAGCACGGTGCCACAAAACAAAGAAACTACGTCACCAAACAACTCAGCTCATTCGAGTAATGATGAATCAACAATCAAGTCAAAAGCCACAAGAAATTTTCCTTACGAGGCCTTTTGTTCTCCTTCATGTATTTAAAAGTATAATGTAAAATGGCTGCAAATAAGTGGAAAGAGAAACAAAAGGTTACAGAGGAGAAATTTATGCGTTCGAGATAATTGTTACTTTATCATAATTCGAATGAGCGACCATGTTTACTCGACCAGCCACTGAAAGGGGGGATGGTGGTGCCGTATTATTTATCGTGTTTAATCCAGTCACAGAGCTTTTATGTTTGTTATTGCTTACTCATTGAACGAGGCAAGCTGTGGAGAATGCCTTACAGAGACATCCGTGGGAAATAAGCGTCGGCTACAGTAGAAGGAAGGAAAGAACCTCTGGGCTGTGGATTTGTGCAGTGGTAAGTGCCTGCAGTTTTGAGTAATACTCAAATTATTTCATACTGTTATTGCCAAGGATCAACCAGCCATACAGATTACAGGAGTAATAGTAACTAGAGTGGCTCGGTAGGTAACAGAGGCACCAAAGTACCGTAGCCAAAATTATCCCAAAGAAAACCACGCGTCTCAAAATACCTGACGTAATGTTGGCATCAGTGAATGTTGCCAGATACTTTCAGATTTGATTGAGAAACGTAACAGGAAATTTTTTTAGCCTATTGTCAGGGTGTTTCTCTCGTGAACAAAAGTGCCTGGTATTTGACTTAATAAATTGTGTTTGTGCGACCACCATAACGTAAGTGCTAAAGAAAAGACAATACCCTAAAGTTTGGTTGCTGGGACCTGAGTAGATGATGTGCTTACTTCGAGGACGCATTATTTACTTTCCTGTCAGCAGACAATTATATTCAACTTGGGATGAATCTTGGTTAATGAAGGGGTTAATTTAGTCTGTATAAAACCACGCCAATTCAAAAACTCTCTCCAAAGCTTAATAAAGTCTAGAGATATGAAAACAGTCTGGATTAAAGTTTAATTGATCTGGCAATTATGTAACTAAAAATTCACGCTCATACCCTAATATTTTACTTCATTAATATAGCAGACATACCCCGATAATATCCTGTTTTATTTAGTGAAAGGACTATATTTCAGTATTTGTTCATCTCAGAATGTAAAGCAGAGCAAGAAGAACCATACGTTTTGCTGAATTTAGTGTTATATCAGTTAAAATACAAGGTCTGATATAGCGACGTAATTCTGCAGTTGGATAACAGAGAGAGAGAGAGAGAGAGAGCACTTTTAAACATGGCCAACCACAACACATTTAAAAAGCTGGATAATGTAGGCGAAATATCACTCGGGAAAGACTGTCCAGAGTTTACCATTTTAGCCTACCATTATTATTATTATTATTATTATTTTTTTTTTTTTTTTTTTTTTTTTTTTTTTACCAATTGCTTTACAAGGTGTGACATAGACAGAGGAGAAAGTGTAGAAAGCGTTGCAGTGTTGATGTGTATGTGCTGGAGTGTGCTCGGAAAAGTACGCTGAGGTTTGTTCATATGGAGAAAATGGAAAATGAGAAAGTGACTAGAAAGTATGAGTGAGGTGGAGAGGTTGGTGGGGAGGGAGGGGGTGAAGAGGTGTGTTTTGAAGGTGGTTGGTTTGAACTGGTGGAAAGACAGACTGATTGACATGGAGGCGGTTTGTTTGTGGTCACTCCCATCCTGAGTATAGACCCATTTGTGTTACAGTAGTGAAGTGACTTTGGTGCGGAAATCATTGCCCATGTTCATTACTGTAAAAAAAATGAAGTTCATGACGGTGATGATTCTGTTAATGAACTGTAGATGATGATGATGATGATGGTGGTGGTGGAGGTTCTTTTGATGTGATGATGAAAATTCTCTTGATGTGATGATGATGATGATAATTCTCTTGATGATACTGGTGATGATGATTCTGTTGATGACGGTGATCTCGATGTTGATGTCGATGTTTAATAAGGTGATGATGATGATGATGGTGATTCTGTTGATGACGATGATGCCGATGTTTATTATTATTATTATTATTATCATTATTCTACTACTACTACTACTACAACTACTAGTAATATCATGGACTCTGCCTTGGTTGATAGTCATTCTTGGCGTCGAAATACTGACATTAGAAACTTACTTCAGAGTTCTTAGTTACAGTAAGAAGTTTGCACCTAACTCTTTAAAAGCATTTATATTGTGCCTGTGGCTTAAAAACTAGAATCTGGAGAGAGAGAGAGAGAGAAACTACTGATGCCATATGCCTTCGGATGCTACAGAGATGGGAGAATTCAGGGCTTGACAATAGACCAATTAATTTGCCTTCAGAGACTTTAGAGAGAGAGACAGACAGACAGAGACAGAAAGAGGCAGAGTAACTACCGGTACCATATACAGTATGTTGTAGAGATGGAGAGAGAATTCAAGTTTTGACAATAGATCAGTTAATTTGCCTTCAGATACTTTAGAGAGAGAGAGAGAGAGAGAGAACTATAATAACCTTTGCCTTTGGATACTTCGTCTATTTGCTTATTTCGGGTACCTTTTTAACGCCTCAGTGACCTTCCTAGAGTTGAGCTTATCTTAAACACAAATATGTCTGTCTAGAGAGTTGAGCCGTATTCTAGCTGACTGGGGATTTCCAAGCACTTTTTCCCCAGCTATTTATTTTGCATGATACGCCTGAATTCTTGTGTACGTTACTGTTGCGGATTATTTTGATATTTTGAATTATATACAAGAGACTGTTTTCGTTTCCTGTACGACCTTTTTAATGTTCTTGTGGTCTCCAGACGAGTATGTTCAGTTTAGGACAGATTTTACAAACAGGAGTTATAGACAGCCTTCATTAACCCCTTCACAAGCAGAGGACCACCATAAACTGAATAAAACTCGCCTGGGGATGACATGGATAAGATTTGGAAAAGGCGTAGTATGCAAAATATGTCGCAAAGGAAAAGGAGTTACGAAGTCAGCGTTGCCAGCGATAAGAACGGCTCAGTATGCTTGTGAGTTTTTTGAAGATGTTAATTTGTGGCCTAATTCTGGTTTTGTGAGGAGTGTGTTTGTGGTTTGATAATGTTTGTTTCTGTGCTTGCGGTATATATTGTACATTATTGCTGATTGTGACTTATATTTAAATGGTGTTTATTTCTGGCCTTTCAAAGTGAGGTAGTGGTTTTGTGAAGATGTTTAGGTATCATGTTACAAGTTGCCAATATGCAGTTCAGGGATGTTACCACCATAAACGCATAGTATGATACCTAATTCTAAGGTAAGCATTCCACTGCAGCAGGTTAGGTTAGGTTAGTGTTAGGTTAGGGTAGGTTAGGTTAGGTCCAGAAAAATATACTGCACAACCTGGGCGGTGTATTGGCAACTTGTACAAATTTACCGATGTTTATTTTGTGTTTGTAATACTGTGCAGTGTTGATTCGCAAGTAATGTTTATCTTAACCGGAAGGATAGGGAAAAATGAGAACAGAATTTCCTCATATTTCTTACCTTTAAAAAGCCAGATCTTCGTTATGAGAGGGAAATTATCTTTATTTATTATCTATTAATTTTTATCTTTATTATCTGTTATATTTATTATTTTCTATTATATTTATTCTCTTTATTTGTGAATCTCGGCTCTGCAGTTAAAATTACCCTAACCAACCGCTAAGTGAAATTATAGTACCGGTCTGTTCACTCTCACTAGGCATATTTTTTTCCTTCACCAATAACAAGAGATTAACACTGAAATTTGGTACTGTAATTCATTCACTTTTGCCTTGACCAACATTTCCGTCCTTTTGCAGGCTATTTCCCGTAGCTCAGTGGCAGTAAAAGACAATAATACAGCTCTACCTCCTTTACATAACACTTCTTCGTGACTGGCACTGTATTCTAGCATTAATCTCTCGTTACAGCTGATTCAGGGAAGAGAGATGGAAATTTTAGGCCAGGTTAAAGTGTGTATAGTCCCATAGATGTGCTATAGAAAGGATGAAGAGCCGTTGTATTGTCTTTTTATGCCAGTTAGGTTCGAGAAATAAGCAACAAAAGGACGAAAATCTCCCTCAAGATAAATGAACTACAAAAACTTAACCTAATCCAGCCTTACCTGTATCCCAAACCCAACCAAATTAACCCAAAATTAACCTCATTATTTTAAGCTGGTTTGATTTGATGAAATTCGAAAAATATTAAAGTGACTCCTTGTCTTATTTCTTCTTTGCAAATTTGGAGTGGATATACATTTCCCTTCGTCATCCGAGAGCCAGAGTTCAAATCAGGATGGTATATTCGCGGTGATCCGAAAATACAGCTCCCCTAGCAACTCATCTTCCGGTATCTTGTGTTGTGGGGATGACTGAGTCTGCCGGTGTGGGCCTGGGTGTGGCAGGGGGAGTAGGAAATGGGTAAATAATGGTGTGGCAGTGGGAGTAGGAAATGACTAAAGGTGTAGCAGTGGGAGTAGGAAATGAGTAAAGGTGTAGCAGTGGGAGTAGGAAATGAGTAAAGGTGTAGCAGTGGGAGTAGGAAATGAGTAAAGGTGTAGCAGTGGGAGTAGGAAATGACTAAAGGTGTAGCAGTGGGAGTAGGAAATGAGTAAATGGTGCTGTAGTGGGAGTAGAAAATGAGTAAATGATGTGGCAGAGGGAGTAGGAAATGAGTAAAGGTAATGAGAGTAGGAAATGAGTAATGCTGTGGCAGTGGGAGTAGGAAATGAATAAATAATGCAGGTTAGACACTGATAATGACACACAGGAAATCGTGTGGTGAGGTGCATGGCGAGCGCTATATTTGAACCACCCTGTATTCTGTTAACTCTTCCTTCCGGTGTTATGTTGGTCTTGCGTGTTATGTTATGTGTTACTGATCCTTAGTCTCGCTGGTTAAGGAGGAACCGTAACACCTCTTCCTTAGCGAATTATTTTTGCATATTACACGTGAATATTCTCTTGTGTGTTATTAATTCGGACAAAGAATACGGGCTTCTCATTTTCGGTGACTATCTCCTTTTCATCATTGTCGGACACGTGAAATTAACCTAACCTCACTTATCCCAGTATGTAATGAAAGGGATGAGGCATTTCGATGAGGGATGGACGCCATTTTTTGATAATCTTGATGAGGTAGCGACTTTCGTATACGTTATAAAGGCGTTAGTTTGGTTAGAAGTTAATTTAATATAAGAAAAATAAAGTTTCCGACAACCTGTAACATCAAATCAACCCACAAAGAAAAAAGAAAAACATGAAAAGGAGAAAACCATTGAAAGAGCTGGTAAAATAACAACCGTAGTATCATTCTAATCTTTGCATAGTTTACAAATACTGTGACATGGATAGTAATAACGTGTCCCTTGCGGAAATAAACTGGTAAGGAAGAGGTGCTAGGGAGCTTCCATAACCAAGGAGAATATGACCTACTGAGTGACTGTGCGGAGATGAACTGTAACGCGCAGATTACAAGGCAATGTACAGTCGCGGTCATAAGTAACGATACACGTGTGCTCTTGTTTTCTACTGCCTTGCTTGCTGCTGTTCGAATGCCCTTTTTCATTTACTGCTTAATGATAAAGGTACCAGAAATAGGTGAAATAGACCCACATCCTACGAGGAGTGGATTATACAGCAGATAGCAAGACATGTGTATCCTTACTTTTGACCGCGATTGTACATCCATAGTCTGGTGTGGTGTACATTGTTGATATCCGTGAGATGTGCATTGTTTGTCAGATGTACATTTGTCTTGTGCATATATTCAGAGTCTATATATACAAGCGTCCCACATATAGTTATATATATATACCCAATATTATAGGAACGGTTAGAATATTGGAGCCAGGAGCTTTTTGGTGTTGTATTGTTGATGGGCTGTATTCTTGCTGGTGTAGGTTACGTAACATATCCTCCTCTGCGATTTATTTTACGTATTACATTCATACAAGTGTTGCTGGTTTAGAGAATGTTGATAGAATTATAACTCGCATGGAAGGAAATATCAAGGCACAATGTTGATAGAATATTTATAACTAGCATGCAAGGAAATATCCAGGCACAATATGCAAAGTAAATCGCTAAGGAACAACTGCTACGGAGCCTCAGAGACCAACGAGGGAACAGTTCGATGTGTTTTAAGCGTGGGAAGGCACATTAGATATTGCGTTTATATTCACCATTGTTGAGTGTACACTGTCAATGTTGATCGATGGTGGTAGGAAAGTATTACTCTGTACATTGTTGTCAGACTCGACCATAACCGACCACAGGCACTTGTTTTAGCCACACTAGTTTCCACAGTGTCTCCATAATATTTGTAAGGAATCGCTGCCAACATTGATGCTAATTGTTGTCATGTATTTCCCAAAGTGACCCACAGAAAATGACAACACTTCGTTTTCTGTAATCTGGGGGTTACTTAAATGTGTACATATGTATTTTGTATTTCACTGTACATACCTAATCAAAACAACAACTATCTTTGTAGACAAGGCTGTATACCCAACGCTTCTGTCCCAAATCACTTGTTGCCTAAGGTCACTACCAAACCCAATCCTTTTATGACTGTAAAGGTATATGCGGTACAGTGTTTAATGTGTGGTGGTGTGGGAAGTGTTTCAAGAAATGTTTATCATGTTGGTTTGAAGGACGATTTTGCCTCCTGGACATCTCCCCATCCTGTTCGTGTAAGTGACGCCCAAACTGCACCAAGACTGACCATCCTAACCCTCCTCTGGCATTCGCAGACAAATTTATGATGAGCTTGTTGTAACTTTGATGTGTTTTTCTTGGAAGGACGAGAAAGGAGAATGTAAAATCTTATAATATGCCTTTCTTTTTTTCTTTTTCTCTACTTTATATTTTCTTTTTCTTTCTTTCATCCCTTCTTTCTTTCTTTCTTTCATTCTTTAATTTCTTTCATTTTTTTAGGACAAAGAAGAAAAGCATAGATATTTTGGGTACTTTTTCTTTTCATAAAGTCTTAGCTCGAACTGGGATTTTATTTATTTATTTATTATTATTATTATTATCATTATTATTATTATTATTATTATCATTATTATTATTATTACTGTGAATCCAGGGCATGAGTCTTTCCAGCAGCGTATAATAACACAATTCTTAAGCTTCGGGTGTGAATTAAGCTGAAAAACTATAAAATAACAAACTGAATTAACACCTTTAGCCTCACATATTTTTACTTACGGCATTACTTTTATCAGACTTATATTCTCCTTCACTAATGCACTAATGTTCATCTGTGGAGGTACTCAGTGTATTGGGGTATAAATATAACGACATGCACAACAAAATACGTCAATGGGAATGTTGTGATGCAGTATGGGGGAAGGATAAAGCACACACACACACACACACACACACACACACACACACACACACACACACACACACACACACACACACACACACACACACACACACACACAATCTCTCCACCAAACCAGTCTTTATTTAACTGCGTGAGAAAAAAAAATAGTGCACCAATCATCCCTATAAGTCACTTTTTATCACAACACGTTTACTAAATCTAACTAAACATGGAATTTATTTAACACAGACGCTGAGAAAATAGTAGGCCGCGTTAAGATGAGGATTTCAGAATTCTGTTGGAAAATTCAGAGCCCTGATTCACAAACATACTTACATACTTAAACACACACTTACACACATACTTACCTGCCTACACACTTACATTCTTACTTATACTTACACACTTACTCACTTATACTTACCTACTTACATACCAACTTAAACACTTACTTACTTACTTAATTCCTTGCCGTCCGTTGTTGCTCGACCATGATTTGTTTTTAAAGGAAGATTCAGGTATGTTTGCTCTCTCTCTCTCTCTCTCTCTCTCTCTCTCTCTCTCTCTCTCTCTCCCGATAAAACATAATTACACATGACAATTCTCTCGCTCTCTCTCTCTCTCTCTCTCTCTCTCTCTCTCTCTCTCTCTCTCTCTCCCGATAAAACATAATTACACATGACAATTCTCTCTCTCTCTCTCTCTCTCTCTCTCTCTCTCTCTCTCTCTCTCTCTCTCTCTCCTTCCGATAAAAACAAATAATTAAACATGACAATTCTCTCTCTCTTTCTCTGTCTGTCTGTCTGTCTCTCTATCTCTCTCTCCTTCCGATAAAACATAATTACTCATGACAATTCTCTCTCTCTTTCTCTGTCTGTCTGTCTGTCTCTCTCCTTCCGGTAAACTCAATTACACATGAAACTAATATCTCTCTCACGCATGTCTACACATTAACATATTCAGTCCTATTAGCTATATCCTAACATCCTTGTAAATAGTGTCATATCCCTTACCAACCATCCATAACTACTTAACAAGCCTTCAACCTCAACTACACAGGCTTCCAAACACCGAGCATCATAACTACCAATACCACATACGTCTATAAAAACAGCTGAAAATTGTGTGTGTTTCTCAACTGTCTATAACCTAACATTAAGAATATATCACTACATGTTATGGATCTGTTTTAAAATATCAGTCACTGTAACCATTAAAAATAACTACATAATCTATACATATACCCTCATAGACATAACATAATCACTAGCATATCAGTATTATTAAACCAGAATATGTGGAAATATATATCAGCATACATACATAAAGCTTAACTGTACACATATATATATCACATACTATTTACGTACTATTGCCCACATGATGTAAGGTACTATAATTAACTTCAACATATTCATTCTTTGATGCTCACATAATGTAACATACCCACACCTAGGCCAACTGTAAACACATATATATCACATACTCTTTCTCACATGGTCTAAGGTAATTCAAATCATAATTCATTCTTTGATGCTCACATACTCTATCATAGCCTCACCTAGGCCAAGAAAACATCCTGTATTCTTAAACACATAGCCTGGATTACTTCCTAAGCTTTCACCTACCTTAACTTCGTATATCTAATTAACTTCATGGTCTTATAGAAATACCTTCGTCTATAACCTTCTTAAGCTTCATCATAACTCAATAATTTCACATTGTACTAACATAACTTGACATAATCTCATATATAAATATTTCATAGCTCAACAAGTACTTCATAACCTCACTGACTAACATAGCACTTTATACTCTCACATAAGCTAACAAGACCTTTCATAGCCTAAAGCAACCTCAATGTCAGATGGCATAACTAACATAGCTTTCCATTGCCTTACACAGCTCAACAGAAGCTAACATAACCCCACATTATCTTTACAATAAACCACGTAGCCTAACCTAACCTTTCGTAGCTTAACGCGTCCACACCAGATGCGTGCGGGCGGGTATAGGCGAGAACTTATGTGGGTTACGGTGATGCAGAACTCCTACCCGCACCATCAAACATCTGGTGTGGACTCGACCTTACATTCCAAAACATAAGCTTCTGTGACCTTCCATGAACCACACAACATATCATAAGGGAAGAATGGCTTTTAAACATTGGCTAACTGGAGAATCGAACCCAGGTCCCCCTATTTCGTGCCCGGAGTCGCCTCTTCATAGCCGTGGACTAGTGTCAGATCTATGTACAGTTGCCGACAGTAATAGCTCCTTCCTTTTTTGATGAACAGTTGATTATACAAAGGAAGGCAGTGATCAGTATCCCCCCCTACTGGACAGCCCATGGACCAGCGATGTCTGTAAGCATCTACTGCCTCTCCCATCGTCTGTGTGTAAACTGGTACCCATTCTCACCCTTTTGTGGTGTTTGTTCTGCCACGAGGTTAATACTCCCTTCACTATTCCTGGTGTCGTGTGCTGAGTGGGGGATACATATTATTGTTCCCGAGTGTACTTTCCACCTCAGTGATTGGTAAACATGTTGCTAAACTCCTCTGTACCACACCAGGTATTTACATTAGCAGTAGCAAGTCAGTGATGGGAGAAACCTGTAATAACATAGAAAAATCGACTAACAATATTGCCACTAACCTGCCGGGAAGTAAACCAGGGACTTACATGAGAACTAGGCAGCTTATCACCGTACCACGACCTTGTAAAAAGTTGTCTCACCTTGTCAAATAGTTACAAGTATGTGACAAGGCTGAGAACACTTTTACCTGGTCGTGTACCGTGGAAAGTTACCTGGCTGTCATGTGAGAGTCTGGAGTTCATTTCCCGGCACAGTAATGGCAATAATAGGTAATAACAATGGAGAAATGGCAAACATCTGGGAATGAGACTATGATGGATCTGGGTCCAATTAGGGAGGCAGTGCTTAAACCATTCCTACCATACCTATACCTAATCAGCTTAAGCTTATATTATCTCACATCAGCTTCACACTAACCCCTTTGACACCAGGACCTCTTGCCTTAGTCTTGCTATGTCTTGGATAGTAGCAGCTGCAATCCTAGCCTCATCGTGGACGTAAACCCAGTGGACTGCGGGCTTATCTTCTGCAGTCCACCATCCTTTCTTGGACTAGGGTGGGACTCTGAAGGATTAATTTGTATAACCTGGCAGCTTCACCACCCAAGCATATCGGTGCCACCACGTGAAGGCGTCCCTCTCCACCCTCACAGTGAAGGATATAAAAATGATCCTCACTAAACTCCCTCGTTGAAAAATCTTCCCAAAATAAAAATAAAAAATCGTGAGGTAGTAGCAAGAATGAAAACACACACACACACACACACACACACACACACACACACAAGAGGTCCTGGATCCAAAGAGTATGCACATCACGTCACTCTTACCATAAAATACTGTTACTTCGTGTACTGTTACTTTGTGCTACTGTTACTTTGAGCCGGGATGGGTTATGTCAGGAGGTGTTACATGTCGCCAGGCCCTAAGTATTATAAGGATATTGTTCTTAATGAAAAAAAAAAAAGATGTCTGGTGAATTGAAGGGAGTTTCCACAATTACAATGATGACTGGTTTGGTCTGTTTTGTTACCTGGTCTGTTTGGGTCTGTGTTTTGCTACCTGGTCTGTTTGGGTCTTTTTTTCAAACTGGAGTGGTTAGATTTAGTTTCCATTAAGTCCTTTACTGCATCTCAATCAATAATAATAACAATAACAACAACAACAATAATAAAATAATAATAATAATAATAATAATAGTACTAGTAATAATAATAATAATAATAATAATCGTTCAGGGCAGTGGTTCTTAACATGGAGGTTATTTAATTTTGCCTTGTCAAGGGGGTAATATCGATAATACATTGCTCGGAGTCTCTCTCTCTCTCTCTCTCTCTCTCTCTCTCTCTCTCTCTCTCTCTCTCTCTAACAATACAAAAAAAAAAAAAAAAGAGCAAGATGTGGCTACGTTTGTGCATAAAGCTGGATAAGTAATACACCATTCGATTATAGTGAATACCATACACAAGATCCTGGTGTCTTTTGCAACTACATACCGCAGTGACGTGGCCTTTTCTGCTATACCATGCCAAACACACACACACACACACACACACACACACACACACACACACACACACACACACACACACACACACACACACAATACAGAAAGCCAAACCCAGGATGCTTCTTGACTGACACGCGATCCGTATTGCCTCTGAGCCACGCATAGAAAAACAAGATTAATAAAAAAATAAAAAAAATCACTCATCACACCAGTAGTCCAACCAAGTGCATGGCTGAAAAAAGTTAAATATAGCTGAAAATCGTATATCATCTTCAGTCTAAATGCGTAGTCTTTTGAAAACATTTACTTTAGCTGAAAACCTTATATCAAATTCAGTCTAACCAAGTGTGTGGGCTTCTGAAAACAGTATAGTTGAAAACCGTATACTTAACTTCAGTCTAACCAAGTGCGTAGTCTTTTGAAAACATTTAATATAGAAAACCGCGTACTTTCTTCTTTCGGTAGCTTGTATCATCACTTGGAAAACACATTATCAGTACCAGTATCAGTTTCTCTCTCTCACGTCCCCCCGATTTCAGTAAGATTAGTAACAGCCTGTATCATGCTGTGCCAGGGGGTGAGAGAGGCCAAAGAGTTAAGAATTACGGCTCTAGGGGCACCAAAAATAAACAAAGAAGGGCGTTATCGTTCTGAAGAAGTCCCTGAAGACGCCCCTTACAGCAATACGCTTTCCTTAAGGTGAGAAAAATCGTCTGGAGAAAGAATAATAAAAAAGAGATGGTGTAGAGAGCGAATGGAGGCTGCGTTTGACTCTACTGTGATTGTGTGCTGACTCTCTTCACGGTGATCTTGTTAATTCTTACTCTCTCCAGACGATTTTATTAAGCTTTGGAGACCCTTGTGGTGCTGAAGGGGTTACTGAAGGCTGTGTCTAACCCCTCCAGTTCGATAAATGTCTCTGAAGTTGTGTAAAATCGTCTGGAGATGAGCAAAAGTAAGAGAAGGCGTCACTGCGTAAAAGGAAAATTCAGTAAGAGTAATTATAATGGGTGGTATTATTATTATTATTATTATTATTAATACCGTAAAATTATTATTATTATTATTATTATTATTATTATTACCGTAAAATTATTATTAGTAGTAGTATTGTTGTTGTTATTATTATTATTATTATTATTATTATCATCGGGCTCTAGTGTTGGAAATGGTGTCGTCAGAGATGGAGTGTGAGTATGTTGACCTATGTATCCGTATTATATATATATTCTGACTGTAACAGATTTCCGGTATGCCAATATACTAAGAAAGTGTACGAACATGAGTGAAAATAAAAGATATGGTTAAAGGCAAGGCTGTAGTTCTTTCCTTAGCAAGCTGTTATTATTATTATTATTATTATTATTAGTAGTAGTAGTAGTAGTAGTAGTAGTAGTAGTACAGCTGTAGAAGTAGTACAGATGTGCGGTAGTAGTAGTAGTAGTGCCAGTGGTTCGTAGAAATAGCAGTAGAAGTAGTAGTAGTAGTAGTAGTGGTGGTTGGTGGTGGTGGTAGAAATAGTAGTAGTAGTAATAGTAGTGGTGGTGGTAGAAATACTAGTAGTAGTAGTAGTGGTGGTGACAGAAGTAGCAGTAGTAGTAGAGGAAGAATTGGTAATAGTAGCAGTGATAATATTAGTAGTAGTAGTAGTGGTTCAAAAAGAAGGGGAAGAATAATGTAGTGGTAGTTGTTCCCTAGGCAGTCTGGCCGAACAGCCCCGAGTCCCTAAGGAAGGCCACGGCCGAGACCGGGCTTTCCCACAGAGCTCTCAAGGAGTGTATGTTGTGTTGTTGGCGTAGGTGATTGTGTGCAATGCAGTCTTCCATAATGTGCTTAATAGTATGGGGTGCTGTGTTGCATCCTGGACAGGCATCAGCGACGGAGTCATCCAGCCTCTTCTGGTAGCTTAAGAGGGCTGGATGGTGCCCACATCTCAGCCTGGCCAGGTGGACCCTGTCCTCACGAGGGAGATAGGATTCAGAAGAGTAGATATCAGGAGGCCGTGCATGCAGCTGTGTTGTCTTTAAGTGACTGAATGGAGCGGCGAGTGATTTGAGTATGGATATGCTTCTGGAAGCTGGTCTGTGGGGGTAGAGATGACAGTATTTGTGTATGGTATCGTGTGCTGGGTGTTGTTTTGATGTTCCTTGATGTGTGCGAATATGTTGCCATGTACTGTAGTGGATGTTGTGGGTTTGTGGAGGCTGCGGTGAGAATTTGGGTGCCTCTCATGTCTAGATGATCCTTGACTTTGAGGACTTTGGTTTCTTGGTGTATGTGGTCTGTGGGTGTAGTAGCTGTGCAGCCTGTGATTATTTTTAGGGCCTTGTTCTGTATGGTCTGTAGTGTGTTTTAGTGAGGTTAGAAGCCCAAGCAAGGCTTACATAATTCATCACTGAACGTATATATTGTTTGTATACTGTGGTGGTGGTTTCATTGTTGTGTCCAAATGTTGTATGGGCAAGTAACCTCAAGGCGTTGAGTCACGGTGTTAATTTATCCTTAATATTTGTAATGTGTTGTTTAAATGACATTGATGTATTGTATGTTACACCAAAGATTTTGTGTGTGTGTGTGTGTGTGTGTGTGTGTGTGTGTGTGTGTGTGTGTGTGTGTGTGTGTGTGTGTGTGTGTGTGTGAAAGAGAGAGAGAACAGGGGTGAATGGTCGAGAATGGAGTTGGATTGGACAGAGAGAGAGAGAGAGGGTACGACCGTGAAAATAGTTCCGGTAGATAGGTAGGTAGGTAGAAAGGTAGGTGTGTGAAGGAAGAAGGGATGGGCAGTGGAAAATTGAGGGTAAGGATATTTGCGTATTGGTGAAGGGGAGAGTGTGAGGGATGGAAGGTGATGGGGGGAGAAGGGAGGGGGTACGAGTGTGGGGTGTGGGGGAGGGGAGGAGAGAGGAGAGAGGCTTCTTAATTTGAAGGTGTTACTTGTGGCCTTAATTAATCCTTTTGTGCAATTTATCCTTCCAAACGTATAAAATCACCAGGAAGTACCAAAAATATTTAAATACGCCACCGGGTTGAAGGTAATAAACAGAAACCCTATTTATGCCCTGGATTAATGATATAATTAATCAAAGGTAAACACTTTTCCAGATGCTGAGGCGAAGTTATGATTGTCGTCATTCAAGATCATAGTTTAGAAAGTGTTTGTATGCTTTAATGTTCACAAAAGTATAAACGTCAAAGAAACCGATAAATATCATAGTGTACGATCAAAGTCTGGTTTTCTGTTATTGGGTATGAAAAGAGAAAACGATGTATAATGGTGAACTATGGTAAATGTCAATTTCTATCCTGAAGGGAGTGTTGCCTATACGCTTGGATTTTAGTTTCCTAGTTGTTTTGAGAGCTATTTGGTGGAGTTGTGTGGCAAGACCCAACACCTTTTGTTGTAAATATAGTACTCGGAATAGGCCTTGCATTACAGCAATAACATTTCAATCAGTCTTAATTTTAGAAGGCATAGTTTCAAAAGTTTGACTTCATCATATAAATAAATTGGTGTATCCAAACCAAACTGTGCTTGAAGGCAAGGTAATCAGTTCGTGGGTAGCCTGTGATCAAGTTAAATCTTTAGCACTCTTCGGAGATTTAATGATGCTACCTTTAAGACATTTTTGCCAAATTATAGATTAGTACATACTCTGAATTTTCACTTAGCTTTGCCGGTTTTCATGTATTCTAATCAATGCTGTCTGGTCGAACGACGTCATGTCGCTATTTTAAGAGAAAGACGCCGCAGCATCCATTGGAAAAACGTGCACACTAAATCCGGGTTGTAATAAGTCAAATAGGCATAAAGAAGCTGTCTAAAGTAGGTAATGGGTCTTAGTATCATTACGTCGAATTATGTATTATTCAGGAATTTCTAAAGTTTGTCATTAGGGTACCAAAAATGCGTTTTGTAGAAAAATAACGAAAATGTATCTTGCAGGTTGTATATGATGGGATGCGGATCTTCTCTCTCTCCTCCCGAGATACGGCAAGACGCTTGATGTGTTTGAATTTTGTGACTTTGAACATCGATTTTTGTGCTTATTAAAGGTAAGTAGAGCGTATATGCTGAAGAATTATTACTTTGAGTATCCTTAGAGTGCTTGTATGTAATGGAGTAAGGGAAATTTGTGGATTCTGCCGGAGAACTAGGATGTGAAATGGACGGAGAAAGATTGCTTGCTGAAATTCCTGGGCATTTATAGGATATGGGGAAAATTAGGCATTATACCAGTGTTACCTAAGGTGGGTGTATTATGGTGGTGTTACTGTGTGTATGGGAGGGCTGTGAATGGTGGTGGAGTGGTGTGGTGTGTGGCAGTGCAGCATTTTAGTGGTTAGGTATGGTTGAAATTTACCAGCACTAGAAAATGCTGTTTGTGCCCAGGATAATTTTTTGGTAATTAAATGCAACATAAGCAAGTTTTATCTTTTACAAATTCCTGTCATCTTATGTTTGCTAATGCCTTGTGAATATATTCAAATTGGGAAAGATGTCCCTCAGTTGAAGATTATATTTTTTAATATGAGGTTATCTGTTTATATTCTGGCCAAGTCCAGCCGATTTTATTGAACTTAGAGCGAAGACAGTATTTACAGTACAGACAACTCTTTTTTCAGTTGTTTTCCTCCTCGTCAGTCACTTATTTTTGTCATGTGGGACATTTTGATGCTGGTGGTGGTGGGAAAAGTTTTTAGAAATTACCGTAACTTTATTTCTCCCTGCATAAGATATATTATGGAAGGGACAAGATGTTTTTGGCAAGGGATGGGCACCCTTTGTTGTTATGCATGGTGAAGCGCAGCCATCGGCATATGCTGTTATCCCTTTTGGTTTGTTTAATTGAAGTTAGCCTAATACCATATGTAGAAATGTTTACGGCAACCTTTAACATCAAATCAACCCACGCAGGACTGAAACAAGCCGCTGAAAATCAGAAAACCGCAGAAACAGAGGAGCCTGTAATGTAAATATTGAACAGAAAGACTTCTTCAGGCTAAATGGCATAGGAACAGTCATTTAGCAGCTTCAGCCTTTAAAGTATCTAATTTTTGTGTCAGACTTAGTTATTTCAGTTTAAGAAAGACGCTATTAGACAGAAGATGATAGAAATAATTGGTTAACTTTGCAGTGTGAGCTGCAGTTCCAGCTGTATTCAGTATTTCAATTTTTATTTATTTGATTTTTATAACACAGCAGACTCATACCAAGGAGAAACCAATTGTCCTGCATTATACTGCCTCTTATTTTAATCAGGATTTATTTTAAAATCCATCGCAAATCGGCGTTACGTCCTATACGAAGGCAGCCGCACCAGCCCTGTGTTAAGAAATTAGGTTAGGTTAGAATTATATTTGTTGTAATTGAAATGGATGTCAGAATTGGATGCATCACACCAAAAGCCTTAAGAAAGCAGCTGTTTTAATCTTGTAAGGGAGTTTGGAGTAAAGGAATATAATTGACCCAGTGTTCTTGAATTAATGTGAGTCGCAGCTTCTTAGTTGCTCACGTTTTCCTCCTCCATCCTCCTTACCAACACCCTTTTGTATGTTACTATAACCTCACATTATTAATAGTCTGCCATTTCTTCTGCTGTCCTCCTTTGATATCTGACTTATAAAATGTTTGTCTCACAGGTTCAGCGGCTGCCATCTGGACAGAGCGACGTTTGGTACATCAAGAATTATATTAACGGATTTGCCCAGAGAAGGACTCCCTGTTACTGCCAAAAAACAGTGGAAATGATCTGCTTCTGATTCTGCACAGGACAAGTTAATCCGAGAGTGTACACAGGGGAAGGAACTACAGTGCCTCAGTAGGGAGTGGGCCAGCCAAGAAAATGCCACCACAAGTTATCTCAGGTTAGTTCCCTCTGCTGTGATTTGCTGTAGTTTGTTCACCTTAACTTGGCTCAGATTTATTTTCTCCTTTTGCTGCTTGTTTTATGTATCAGTAACTCAATGCTAGTAGAAGACAGAGATCGAGCAGCATGGAGACCTGCGATTAGGTGACCGGAGCCGGTGCATGCAAGCATGTTGGAGCCTTCATGAATGATATGAATAGCCATTGCTTTATATCCATCCATAACACATCTTCAGAGTTAATATCTTTTTTTTTTTTTTTTTTTTTTTTTTTTTTTTTTTTTTTTTAACAGCATTTAAGAGGGAGAAAGGATAGTTATAGGCCAAGTTAAGAAAAAGAAGTACTATAGCCTGTATCTTTTTTTTTTTTTTTTTTTTGTTCAGGATTTTATTAATAATGATATGCTAATATATGACAGTACTATATCAAAAGATTGTTTGTGTTTTGTAGCTGGCTGAGACTTCTTTCAGAGAGAGAGAAAGAGAAATAGGGCCGAATTAATTGAAATACAGTAGAGAGAGAGGAGAAATAGGGCTGAATTAAGTGAAATACATTATATTGATTTTTGAATTCAGGAAAGCATGGGAAGGTGGAACAGTTTAATGGCTAAATATTGGTAGACAAGAGTACCGGTATTGAAAGCCCTGATTAGACTGGGAGTGTAGAACAACAGCAGAAAATATGAAGAAAACCTGGGAGGCTGTGTGTGTGTGAGGTGGAGCCAAGAGTGCAAGGTGTGAAAGGATTGTGTGGTGCTTTTGACTGGTTCTCTGTTGATAATTCCCCCACTATTCATATTTTCTCTTCCCTGTGTCTAGATTATACATCTCTCTATCATCATGCGGGAAAAAGGATGATGATGATGATGATGGTGATAATGAGGATGGAAAAAAAGATGAGAACTGTGATGGTGATGATGATGATGGAAAAGGGACCAGGATGATGGTGATGATGATGGAAAAGGGACCAGGATGATGGTGATGATGATGGAAAAGGGACCAGGATGATGGTGATGATGATGGAAAAGGATTAAAATGATGATGTTGATGTTGATAGGAAAAAGATTAGGATGATGATGGTGAAAAAGTTTTAGGATGATGATGGGAAAATTATTAGGAGGAGGAGGATTGATAATGATGTTGTGGATGCTGAGGGAGTAGTGTAATGCCAGTATATTGTGACAGAGAAATTCCAGCAGCTCAGTAAATCCCTTCTTTTGCAGCTGATGGTGTGCAGTTGACGTGACGAGATGACGACAGTGGTGACACATGGCAGCTGTTGGGTCTGATGGAAGAAAACTGGAAAATTATATGACTGGAAGAAAACTGGAATATTATATGACTGGAAGGAAACTGGAAAATTATATGACTGGAAGAAAACTGGAATATTATATGACTGGAAGGAAACTGGAAAATTATGTAACTGGAAGAAAACTGGAAAATTATATGACTGGTTAGTATTGCTGGGCCATATTGTGGGTGGCACAGGAGGCTTCTTAATGCCTTTTCCTTAGTGATTTAGTTTGCATATTGCACCTTAACAGTCTCTTCTATGTTCTTTTTATTTATCTATAGCCCGACACCCTAATCCTGCAAAGGGTGGCCGCTGGCAAAATGCCTCCAAGTCACTCTGTCATCCACCATTTGACTCTCCTCCTCTCAGCTCACTTCCCCCTCCCTCATATACCTCTTCACTCCATCCCTCCACCTCATGTGTTACTTGTATCATTTTAATATTGGCATAGTTTGAAGCATTAACATAGATATTGTGGTATAAGATGCAGACTAAACCACTAAATATGAGGTGTTACAAAATCTCCATAGTCACTGAGAACTTGACCCTGTGGTGTATAATATATTATCTGTTATATATTCCACAAGGAGATATTCACCTGAGAGTAGTAAAGTTGTTGGATGGTAGTAAATCCCTCATGAACTCCTTCAGTGCAGTGTTATCATTCTTAATATGCTCTTGCCAACACCAGGCAGGTTAATTCAGTACAGGAGAGAGATTTCTAACCAGAGAGATTAAAACCAGCTCTCATTGGCCCATTCACTACTAGGATGCTCCAGTAAGCTTGGTAAAACTGTCAGCCAACAGCAAAAAATATAAATGACTTGCTTGCACATATAGCTATTTGCTATATCTGTCCACCTTCTGACCTTTTATTATTATTATTATTATTATTATGGTTATTTTTCACGTGTTTGATTTTTAACCATTATTTTCTTCTTTCACAGATAATGATGTGAAGCCTGTGAACAACTCACCACCATGTTCTCAAATCACAAGCCATGTAATGAAGATAGAGACGATAGCAAGATGATGATGACGAAGATAAAGAGGAGCAATAAGCAGCAGAAGACCAGCCTCCAGTTTTGTCTACATGATTTACTGTTTATTATATACTATGTTAAAGCAGGTTCAGTCAAGTTATAACACTGTAGAGTACTTCTTTCTTCAAGTATATGCCATGAAGGGGGTATGCTGGTCATCTGCCCTTAACTGTACTGGATTTTAGTATATTAAGCCTTAGACCCAGATGCCTGATAACTTTTGGCCCATCCTTTTGCCATGACAGTATAATAGTACTGTACTCTTAAAAAATCAATCAGTTAATGCCTTGTTAATGCTTAGTGAATCACCAAATAGTCTATCTGTCTATCTATCTATAGCCCGACGCCCTAATCCCACAAAGGGTGGCTGCAGACAAAACGTCTCCAAGTCGCTCTGTCACCCACCATTTGACTGCCCTCCCCCCAACTCACTCTCTACTCCCTCATATATCTCTCAACTCCATCCCTTCACCTCATCCTCGGTCTCCCCCTCCCCCCCAAATAGTGGTTGGCCTGTGATGTTTTCTTTGGACTGAGAGCTATTATATATATATATATATATATATATCGTATCTCATATTAAGTTGGCCCAGATTTTCTCCCTTTTGATGCTTATGTGGCAGAAAAAGACAGCACTACAACTCTGCTTCCTAGCCCTAGCACTTCTTCATGACTAGTGCCATATTCTAGTATTACTTTATTGTTACAACTCATCATTCAGGATGGAGGGATGGCAATTTTAGGCCAACATAGAGTACAAACAGCATACTTACGGTACTTCTCAATGCTTGACACTTGGGAAAAAACTAATCTGAAATGTGTTATAATATTTCTAACAGTGTGAGTCTCAGCCTGTGTTTATTTGTGGCTGAGTTACCTGATTACAAGTGATGACGATGGCTGGTTACCAAGCTTGTGGCCATATTACATTCATGGTAGTACCTTCCTTGGTCAATAGTAGCCATTTAGTACCTTCAGCCAGCCAGCCATACCATCATTAGGTGGTGAAAAGGGTGATGATGATAATGACGTCAGTCCCACATTATCCCCTTCAAAGTGTAATACCCTAATAATAATAATAATCTTAAAGGTCAGGACCAACTGCTTAGTCCCAGGCTCCTACGCTCCTCATGGGGCAACGTAGGATTGGATGATGGATGGAAAAAAATAAAAATAATAATAATGAAAATAGATAATCAGCTTCATATTGTCCTCGTCAGTGTTTAATAATAATGAACAGCCTATCCCATATACCCCTTCAGAGTGTAGGGCTTCAAGTCAAGGCTGCCTTAGTCCAACGCATTAAGGGTAGATATTATGTGGCACTGCTATAAATTACTCCCACATTATAGTAAAACCAAAATATCACAAACTAAAGCTGGATAAATGTTTGAATTGTCTGTTGCTGCCATTGACTGTGACGGATAAATAACCCTATTGAGTGAGCCTGCTTCCCTGTTGTCTGTCCATCTCGTACTGGGTTTTACGTCACAATTTTTTTCGCCGGAGGAAGTAACACCATGCCAAGAACAGGTGAGTTGTGTTCATGTTTTAGTTTTGTTTGTGCTAGTCTTATACACTTCATGTTTTAGTGAGATATAGGGAGAGGAGGAGGAGGAGGATCTGTTGCTTCGTCATCCTCTATATTAGTGAGCAGTAGGAATAGGATAATGATAATTATTTTTCAGTAGTTTACCCACACCATTTATCAGTAGGAAATAGGATGGTGGTGGTGGTGATTTGTCAATAGGAAATGGGTGAAGGTGGTGGTGGTGGTGATTTGTCAATAGGAAATGGGTGAAGGTGGTGGTGGTTGTGGTGGTGCTTTGTCAGTAGGAAATGGGTGAAGGTGGTGGTGGTGGTGCTTTGTCAGTAGGAAATGGATGAAGATGGTGGTGGTGGTTGATTGGGATGATAATACAGGTTAGGATAACAGTAATGATGATGAAATGTTGTGATAGTGATGATGGGTTAGGATAATGATGACTAAGGCAATTACGATTATTTAGGAATATGTTAAGTGAGTGTTAATGAGGCTGAGGGTAACGTGCAAAAGAGATGGACAGAGAGAGGATATTTAGTGCAGAAAAAAGTGGTGAATCAGTACAGTAGGGATGGAGGGAGAGGGAAAGAAGAGAGAATGGACATTAACCCTGTTGCTGTTTAACAAGTATTTTGGTGAGAATCCCTCTGAGCATTAGTTTGGGCAGCATCTGTGGCGTAGGGTATCCAGCATCACTCCTGGTAATGTGTGTCTAGTTATTTTTCATCTTATTGGTAGGAAACTGTCCAGCATTTTGTGGGTTGAAGGTGTCAGTGGGCACTTGAGATGTGTACAATATTGAAGGAACGGCATAGTTGATTAGTTTATGGTATAGGATGGCCCAAAATGGAATGAAGGTCTTATGTAGGGTACAGTAGAGGAGTGGATGGGGGAGGGTGGATTCATATCATATCATAGAGGCTGCAACATACTTGTGTGCATCGGCCTTGGTGACCTAATGGCAGCTCTTGGGATGGAGTAACAGATGAACAAGTATTGGGTGAAGGTTTAGCATTGGCTGGTGCAGGGTGGAATGGGATGGAAGGGAAATATTCTGAAAAATATAAAAAATAAGATAAAATTAAGGATTGGCTTAGGATGGAATAATTGACATGGTGATGGGCATACGTGGAGCATTGCTTGGTTCCAGAATAGAGGGATGTTTTATGCCAGGACCAAGTCAGAAGGTGTTATGAAATGGTATATAGTAGCAGGATGAACTGGGAGTGTTTGGTTCTGAGTGACCTGGGATGGGACTATGGGTAGGATTTTAGTACTTTGTGGTTAGGTCGTTTTTACCCAGGCTTAATTTCTTGATGTGAGCGTTGGATATAGAGGGAACTGACATAGATTGATGGCCAGGTTTTATATAATTGTGTCCAGGATTGAATATTTGTGTGAAACAGCACTTGGGTGATAGTTTTATTTTGTGCCATTTTCCATTCAGCCTGGCCACCCCACTTCTGATAGTAGGAATAGGGTTAGCATGATGATGTCAGAGAATAGGGAGAATCATTAATGAGTATGGAGCTCTTAGGACAAGATTTATTTTGTACAACTGCCTGGGAAATTAGCCCCACATGGCCATTGCTGCCATTTTCATTTTAATCAGGCCACCACCACCAGATGATTTTATTCAGTTTAGAAAAGTACCTTATTAAGAAAGGGGTTATTGAAGGCTCTGAGAAACCTCTGCTGCTCGGAAAGTTTATCCGCGTATGAATTAAATTATTTGGATAGCAAGAATGAAATAGCAATAGCATCCATGGGCTTCAGTGCTTAAGTTTTTATGTGCAGCAAACCCTGGGTAAGGTGTCATTTTTTCATGCATACTGTATATTCGTGAACACGAAAGGTACCAATGTGACTATCGGTTTAATGCAATCAGGCACACTGTAATGGGCTGTATGGTGTCACTGTTTGCTCGTCAAGTGTGCTGAATATCATAATAGAGTACGTTGCACCATATTCAAACTATGGCTTTATTACCATATTTTCTGAAACATAACCAGACTTATTTGAAGAGAAATAAGTGAAATAACAAGTAGTCCAATGGGAGTTTCCAGTTGTGGGAAAGTATAGGTAGTGGTTATGTAATGAGGTGATGGAGTCTGGTGGGTGTGTAGCAGCAGACTGTGGTGAGGTGAGACCGATGTCTTGGTAACACATAGACAGCTCACATTGGCCAGACTGATTAATGTGTCTGTCGTCCACTGCCCCATTCAATTTTGCTTTGTTGCCATTGCTTCATTTTAAAAGGCTCCAAAATGCTAGTGTGTTGGCCGTGTTCACCTAAGGGCAGCTCTGCATGCAGCCCAAACCCGAGCAGGCTCTCTGTTCCGTGTCCCTGAAGTCACATTGTTTTACATTTAGAGGCCATTGACCATACTGGCATGTGTAGATCTTTCACTTGATGGCAGCTCTCCATGTCTCACGATCTTTAGCCATTTCCGTAGTCCTATATCCTGAAGGTCTCCTCACAGGACTTCATCCCATACTGTTCTAAGTCTGCCTCTGGACATTTCTCCACATACACCCTCTCCAGACAATACCCTTCCTCCTTTCAACATATTACTGGGGCATAGTTTTTTAATACATGTGTGGACAAGGTGTTTGGGATCATTTTGGCAAGTAATTATAGGGAAATAAGTAATGAAGAGTGACTTCACCTGAGTGGATAGTACAGTACCATACCATGGGGGCCATTCTAATGGGTTTCCATTGCCTGATTAACACAAAGCTTGGCTACACAGATTTGGTTAACTCTGCAACTTAGTAGAATAAGGTAGCCATATTACCCAAGGGTTTGCTGTATAACATTAACTTTTTAAGCTTGTCAGGTGCTTTTGACAATGTTTTAGGAGAGTTGGGTTCTTGTTTTTCGTAGTGCAGTGCTTATTTTTATATTTTACGATCTTCTTACAGCTCCAGATATTGCAGCGTCTTCTCTTTTCGTTCCAGGTGATGTCATCATCCTTCCCTTATCCTTCCCCACAACTTCCTAAGATTGCTCTTCTGTCACCTCTTGAACTCTCTCCTTTATCTCCTCACAAACCCTCTTCTTTGACTTTTCCCCTTTTCCCCATCATATCTTGACTCCACCTCCCCTCCTGCCCCTTTCATTACAGGTGTGAAAGGTAGACCATCAACCCAGGGGACCAAGATGATGGCCAGTACCAGCCGACTCCAGGACCGTCGTTCTTCCTCTCTACTCTCTCTCTCTCTCTCTCTCTCCTTCTTCCTTTTTGTGTATTTCCTTCTCTCTCTCTCCTTGTGTGTGTTGTGTGTGTACCCCATACCTCCCGTGTGTTGTGTGTGTTCCCTTACCTTACCTTTCCTTGTACCTTACCTCTCCTGTATGACTGTGTACCCCTAACCTTTCCCCTGTGGTGGTGTGGTGTGCAGGGAGGGGGGATGGAGGGAGGGCTGGGAAGGGGGGGGCTCAAGAAGGGGTGGGTAGGTAGGAACCCGGGGACATAGTGTCCTCTCCCTGATGGGTCGGGGATTGGGCAGGGAGAGGGCACTCTGTCCCTCTACCCTCCCTTTCCTGTGCTTCCTCCTTCCACTCTCACAGCTTTCCCTCTGTCTCTTCTCCCTCCCTGGCCAGCACCAGGAACCCCGGCCAGCCACAGTGGCCTCAACCTGTGAGGCGGCAGTGTGGTGGTGGTGAGTCCAGTTGTGTTGTGGCGTGAGGGCTGTGGTGGGTGGTTAAGACTGTGCTGTATAGGGTAACTTGTACAGTACTGCCTGGCCTTCCATCATACCCATACCACATCAGTGTGTTGTGGAGTGAGGCTTGTGGTGGGTGGTGGGTCAGTGCTGTATAGGGCTACCTTGTACAGTACTGCCAGGCCAACCACCACACCCACACCACACCATTCGTAACAACTGGTTCACCTCACCTCCTGACGTCTCACTCACTGGTGGGTGTGGTAGTGAGAGTGGTGGTGGTGGTGGCAATGGGGGGGTACATAGAGTACCCCCTCATTGCCACCCCCCTCCACTACTACCCTCACCCTACACCCAGACCACTGGGGTCACTGTGGCTTCCAAAAGCTTCTAGAAGCTTCTAGAATGTTCTAGAAGGTTCCAGAAGGGGTGGAATAGACTTAGGTGCTGGTCAGGGTAACACCACACCACCAAGTATGACTGTTTGAATGGAACTCTTCTTTTCTTTTTTCTTTTTTTTTTACAGCTTTGGTGATTGGCAGTTAAGAAGACTTCTTTCTTCCACAGGTATAAATTTTGTTTATTCTGAACTGTTCTTGGATGGTGTTACTTCTTTGTACTAAATACATTGTACGAGATGGATGGTAAATAAAAAGAATATTGTACTCTTACCTTTTATTACTCCTAAACATGTATATTTGGGAAGAAGACAGAACATGTTACTGAACTTAGAATTATAATACCTACACTATGAGAACAATAACAGATGAATAAATATTACATACTGAAATAACTGAAGATGATACATGAAAGATGAAGTATGACAAAAGGAACAGATAACTGTACTCTGTTGGGGAACTGTAAGCCAAGATGAACATAAAACTCAGATGCAGTTATATAAAAAGGCTAAGTATTATTAAACATCAGTTAAATAAAAAGGCCATCAGTAATCCCAATTCATGAAACAAAGTACAAGTTATCACAAGGCCAACTATGATAACTGAAAGTAAATTTTGAAACTGTGGTCATTTATTTTTAAAATGTGAATGATGACATACTGAAGACATAATACCTTATACTACCCCACTTGCAAGCCTGCATATAATTTAGAACAGCTACTGTACTGGCAACTGAAATATAACTTGCAATAAACTTAGCCACATACCTAGTGTTTCTTCTGTCCAACTTGCCTTGGGCTAGACTTTGGGATTTATAAACATTCATCACTATCCTGTTAGTTACACTAGTAAAGGCAGATCATGAGTACAAATGAGGCCCTGGCCTTAGTGACACTATCAAGTGCTTAGATAAAAATGTTCAAGCTGTATAATTCTGATAACTCTGGACCCAGTTATTATTATGCTAATAAGATAATGAACTACAATCACTACTCATTTTACGTTGATTCACTTCACAATAATTTGCTACAACGATAATAAAAAAGTTCCACCCCAAAATCCAATTTACGATAAATTTTCCACTATAACGATTTTGCCATTGGAAAGTGCCAGGTACACGCAAGGTGACCGTCACTCAGGTCCCACCACCCCTTCAAAGCCCTGTCTTTTCAACTTGTTCATGTGTGCCCCCGTTATCGTCACCTCAGCTAAACATCGTACTACAGTAGACATCGTGTAGCACCAGGCCAACTTTACACGTGTGATATTGAGATGTTGCAACGATTTACTGTACGTGAGTAACTCTGCCTGTACTGGTGTGGTAGTGTTTCTCGGTGAATTACTGTACAGTACTGTGGGTTTGTGTGCTCAGTGGTAAGGTCAGTGCCAGTGTAGGCCTCAGTGCTATGGTTGGTGCAGGTATAAGCCCCAGTGCTAAGGTTGGTGCAGGTATGGGCCGGATTCCCCTCCCCCTAACCTGTTCCTGTCTGACTCAGAGGCTGACCACTAGTGCCTGTAAGCACAGGCTGTCCCCCAGCCTTGGGGGGGATGACTTGGACCAACACAGGAAGGAATGAAGGTGGGTTGTCATTTATGGTTCAGTCTTGGTTGGGTGACTTTGGGAAGTTGAGTTGACGTAACCCCCCTTTTATAATGTGTTTCTATCTCCCGATTTACGATAAAATCGGTATACGATACGGTATGACCTGATGTAACCCCATCATAAAACGAGTAGTGACTGTAACTGGATTCAAGTTACTGCATTCACAAAAGTTGCACTACTGAACTTTTGTTTTTCCCCTGTTTACTTCTGGTGCTTGGAACACTTACTAGGGGCCTCATAAGAAAGACATTATGGCTTACAATACACTGATAACAATCTGAATTTACATGTCAAAATGCAAGCAAGTAAGTGGAGCCAAAGAAACCTCATGAGTACAGAAAATCCTGGAAAAGTATGTCCCAAAACATTACAACTAATACTACAATTTGAGTGAAACAGCAATCAACTCTACGGGTGCCAACGGAGCCCGACTTAGTGTATACTCTTTTCATCATGACTTTAGCACATATTTAGCCCTCCTGAAGCTCATTTCACATAGTTCAATGATCGTAAGACAATATTATGCCTCTATATCCTTTCCACAGAACTTCTTCATAAGCTAGCACCATATCCTAAAGTTAACCTACAACTCAGCATTCAAGGTGGTTAGATGAAAACAGTATGCTAAGTCAGAGCACAGGAAGTAGAGGTCATTCTTCTGCCCATCAGCCTCGGGGCATCATTTTTAGTCCTGCTATTACCTGAGTACATTACTTAGCTTTGGGGAGACCCATAGTAGCGGAGAGTTAATAAAGGGTACTCTAGTACACAGAAACGACAATGATTAAATGGATGTGTTGCGTGTCCTTGAATGCAGGGCCGGGGGGGGGAGGGCTAGGTTTATGATTAAAGAGTTGGGAGGGAAGATAGGACTGGAGTGTATTGCTGCAGTGATGAGGAGGGGCAGACTGAGATGGTCTGGGCATGTGGAGTGGATGGGGGATAACAACTGGGTGCAGAAAGTGATAAGTGTGAATGTTAGGTGTACAGCTGTGAAAGGCAGATTGAAAAAGACCTGCGACAAGATCACAGAGTGTGACCTTGGTGATAAGGGACTGAATAGGGAGGCTGCCAGAGATTAAGCAGCGCGGACAGCTGCCATTAGGAGAACATGGCCAACGCATGCAAGCATGTCAGAGCCTTTATAAACAACACAATACAATCTAAGCCCTCAAGGTTGAAAAGTCTCTACTGAGCTGAACGTAACAATGGGGGGGGGGGGAGGGTCATCATAAGGAAGGGACTGACTTTCATTTTGGTAATGTTTAATACTGTATTTTAGTCCTGCTACCGCCTTTATAGCTGAGCAGCTGAGTGGTTGGTGCTGCTAGTTATTTAGCTGTCAGGCCTTCAGTGCCAACTTTTAAATCCTGTGGTGTGGGCAGATGGCACCACAAGGGTCTACCCACCCTCTGTGGGCTCGTAGGTACAATGAGTACCAAGTGTAACACCTTGAGGAGGTAGCTGGTAACCTGGCCTTTACACAAGGGGAGTGGCTGAATAATAATATACCACAGGCTCAATGGTCAAGTTACTGAGATGAACACTGCAACATCCCACCTACCCCAACCTTTATTACAGGCTACCTTTTAACATCCAAAAAGTTTTGATCACCTTAGGAAAGACGTTTCAAACTAAAGAGAGACAATACTGCCCATAATCTAAATAAAACTGTCTGGCAGACCAATAATAAAGTACAAATGATGTCCTTGGGCTAATGGGTTTTAACAGCAAAACTGAATGTTAAAATAGGGCAACTTACTACAAGAGCGCTCAACAGTCTGTGGTTTGAATACAGCACATTAACATACTATCTCTGGCCACCCCTTATATACAGAGATAATACTACTAGTTTTCTGTTAAAAATCATGTTCAAAAATATCACAATTTTTCCACACAATTGGTACAGGTAGCGGTGTAGCAAGATGGACAGCAATGGCCAGCAAACCCCTGAAATATACCTGGTCACACTAGAGTCCCAGCAGAATACTCCTAAACCCATTAGTTCTCCTAGGGCCACCCCACAACCTGGCCTGGCCACTCCATTTTTAAATTCCTAATTACATCTAACAGCTGGTACTGAAAACTAAGTGAAACAGCCACATCAGTTTAAATATGCAGCAATGGAACTTTGACTGGCAATTTTTATGCAATTCACCATGAACCAAAAAAAAAAAAAAAAAAAAAAAAAAAAAAGCAGATAGAGGAATTACTATAATCCTCTTCTACACTTGGGATGCCCTACCGACAAGCTATGGGCTAAATACAGCTAATACACTCTTTCCAGCCATCATTCATGAATCAAGTGTATACAACCAGTCCTTTAAATAATTCATGGATACCTACTGGCACTTTTTCATTATAATTTGCATAATACTGTCCATTGGGGGATACTTGCAAATCCAATCTAAGGGTAAAGCAATGGAACTCTAACGTATTCAGTAAGGACATCACTATGAATTATTCTTGCTATCTACAAACTATTTTATTCAGCTAAGTGAAGGCTTTTCCAACACTGCCTCTCTCACAACTTACACTGTTCCCTTCACTGCCACTGTCACTTCAATGTTTCTGTCCCTTTCAATATCTATTCCTTTCACATCTGTAGTTCCATCCCTATCACTTCTATAGCTGTCCCTATCACTTCTATTGTTCTCCCTTTCACTACGATATGTCTATCTTCCTACTCTGTCCATTCTTTCACTACTACACATAAACTATACATCCATTCTTTCACTATTATACATCAGCTATACGTCCATGCTTTCACTATACCTATACATTTGTCCCCTTCACTGCTACATGTCTGACTTTTCACTGTCTCTCACTAATAATGGCCATTCCTTTCACTACTAGTCTGCTCCTTTAACTATCACGATCTGTCCTCTTTCACTAACCTTTCACTGCTAGTCTGTTCCTTTCACTAATCCTTTTACTACTAATGTCCCTTTCATTGCCCCTTTACCACTAATTTGTCCCTATTACAATTTATCTGCCCCTTTCACTGCCATTTCATTACTAAGCTGTTCCTTTCACTGCCTCTTTTATTACTAATCTTTCCCAGCTGCTGCCCCTTTAATTACTAATGCCCTATCATTCCTTCTCTATTACTAACCTGTTCTTTTCACTGCCCTTTTTATTACTAATCTGTCCCTTTCACCGTCCCTTTATTACCAATTTGTCCCTTTCACTACCCTTTATATTACTAATCTGCTCCTTTCACTAACTCTCTATCTAATCTGTCCCTTTCACTAACTCCCTATCTACTAATCTGCTCCTTTCACTAACTCCCTATCTACTAATCTGTCCCTTCCACTAACTCCCTACCTACTAATCTGTCCCTTTAACCCTCTATCTACTAATCTGTCCCTTTCACTAACTCCCTATCTACTAATTTGTCCCTTTCACTAACTCCCTATCTACTAATCTGTCCCTTCCACTAACTCCCTATCTACTAATTTGTCCCTTTCACTAACTCCCTATCTACTAATCTGTCCCTTTCACTAACTCCCTATCTACTAATTTGTCCCTTTCACTAACTCCCTATCTACTAATCTGTCCCTTCCACTAACTCCCTATCTACTAATCTGTCCCTTTAACTCCCTATCAACTAATGTCCCTTCCACTAACTCCCTATCTACTGTCCCTTCCACTAACTCCCTATCTACTAATGTCCCTTCCACTAACTCCCTATCTACTAATGTCCCTTCCACTAACTCCCTATCTACTAATCTGTCCCTTCCACCAACTCCCTATCTACTAATGTCCCTTCTACTTTTACATCTATGCCCTTAAATAATAAAAGTCAACCTCACAGCTTTTCCCACAGAGCTGTATTTATTTTATTTATTCATTTATTTACATAATTTTAGTACTCATTTTGCTGAACCACAGGGCACTTCTTCTCTGGAAATTTTGCTGATAATTAGTAAGTTGTAATTAATGTCAAGAACCTCTATTTCTGATGGCTCCGTCCTCCATTTTTGTTTGGGTTAGGGTTAGTTTGCAGTGTAGGTTAGACTCAGGTTAAGTTTGGTTAGTTTGGGTTATTAGATGGTTAGTCTGTTAGCTCATTCACACTAGGTTGCACTTGATTTGGGGCCTTGTATGTTTGAATATTCACTAATGCCATCCTGGCCAAAACAGTTTTCCTTACAGCAATGCCTTCTCTGACAAATTTTGCTTATGGTGCCGATGAATAGTCTAATGCACTGGGCCCCATGCATTAAAACATTCATCCACACCACACCAGCCAAAATTATTTTCTCTGCAGTACACTGACTGACTAATTATATCAGAGTATCAGAGATCACAGCAGCATACAACAGAGGTCACTGCCACCACATACAGTACAAGGAAAACAATTTAATACTGTACGTGTTATATCCAACATTAAAATCCTTTTCTGCCAAGCATGTTAGTGGCATCAGTGAATATTCTGTGTGTGAGGCCTCGTATGGTGCATGTCAAGGAGGGCAGCCATCTTGCCACTGAAGGTTTTCCTTTATATCTTTACTGGAAATTATACTTTTCTTAATATACATTTGCAGCAAAATGACCAGGGCAGAAACCCCCACTGATCTGATGAAACATGACTGAAAAAGTCAGTTTTAAGTGTGACAGGCGACAGATTGAGCAGTGTGGAGAGCCGCCATTAGCCGACCAGGGCCAGCATATGGACGCTGGAGCCTACATACATATTAAAACAAGGCCTAACATAAAATAATAAAAATGTATAAGCTCTGTGTGGTACATGCCAGACTGGCCTTTTCACAACTACAGATTAATCTCCTTCATAAGTCTTTTTTACATATGTCTCATTCATTGCTCTTTTTACCACCACAACATTCACATCTTCATTAATGCGTTTACTATTAGAACCTTTCATTGCCCCCTTCACTACTAGATGATTATCCTTCACTAAACTTTTTGCCACTAAACTCTTCACTGTCCCTGTAATCTCTCTCTCACTACTAGAAACCTATACACTGAACTAATCCTTTCACTCCTACTCTCTTCACTGTTCCATTTACTACTAGTGGTCTGTCCCTTTCACTATTTTAGTTTCACCCCCTTCACTATCTTTTATAGTTGTCCCATTCACTGCCCCTTTTACTACTAGAAGACTGTACCTTCATTAACCCTTCACTACTGTCTCATTAATTACTAGTCTGTCCCTTTCACTGTCCCCGTCACTACTAAATCACTATCCTTCAACAATCCTTTCACAATCAAATTCTCAATCTCCCTTTCACTACAACAGGTCCGTTCTATTCACTGTCCCTTTCACTAATACAGGTCTGTCCCTTTCACTACTAGAACTGTCCCTTTCCTTACTAGATGTCCCTTTCCCTACTAGATGTCCCTTTCCCTACTAGATGTCCCTTTCCCTGCTAGATTTGTCCCTTTCACTAGTAGATCTGTCCCTTTCCCTACTAGATCTGTCCCTTTCACTAGTAGATCTGTCCCTTTCCCTACTAGATCTGTCCCTTTCCCTACTAGATCTGTCCCTTTCCCTACTAGAGCTGTCCCTTTCACTGAGATCTGTCCCTTTCACTATTCAACGCCCCTTCCCTCCACTAACCCTTTCACTAATACACATCCATCCTAGCATCTGTCATCAGTAAGAATAATATATACATGATGTCCTTAGGCTGAAGGATTAACAGGCGATGTTTCTGTAACAGGCGATGTTACTTATTCCTATCCCATAGATAAATCTCAACGAATTTCACACAAACATTGAATTCAAAATGCAGCAGTCTTTCAGTTCTGTTAGGTTAGGTCTCTGAAGGGATCAAGGCCTGAATGCTACTTTTTCATTACCACATAATAAGCCTCAAACACTTACTTTAAAAAAAAAATGCAAATCTGTAATAAGCCTTGAGCACAAGAAAAGACCTTGCAAATCTGTAATAAGCCTTTAAAAAAAAAAAACAAAAAAAAAAAAAAAAAGCACCAGCATAGCCCTGTGAACCTCCTGTGGGTCAGGTGCAATGGATCTCATCACAGCTACTCAAAGTGGGAATTTCCTGCTGCTCAGATGTTCACCAAGGTTTTCACTCCATCAAAGTACCTGGCTGCCTGTGTGGTAGTAAATCTTGTGCTGGAATAGGCTGTGGCTGACATGCTAAAGCTCTGAGTCCTACAGGTGGTCAGGGATTTTTCTTGCCTGTAAAGCACCACAGGGGAGTGTGTCAGTCTCCTACCCTTAAATGTTATGGATTATGGCAGCCCACCCTCACACCCCTACACTTTGAATGGGGCAGAATGGGTCTGGCTGTCACTATTTCATTGAACACCACCACAGCTCTGTCCAACTTGCTTTGCTTTGCACTTTTGGAGAGACTTGCAAGTGTTTCTTTATCTCCTTTGTGGAGTAGCTAGCCAGCCAAACACTTAGTTCTTCCTATGTGTGTGTGTGGAGGGGTGAGGGGGGGAGGGGTTGTCCATAATTGGTGCTTGTCTCTCATTCAACTTCATTTCAGCCTGCCCTTTTCTTTTCTTTTCATTGTCGTCTTTCCTTTGTTTGCACCTCTTGGAGTTTGTTCCTTTCTTCCCTTGGTTATTTTGTGCTTGTCCAATTCTGTTGCTTTGCTTTCCCTTGTGTTTTGTTTTGTTTGTTTTTTGCATGCACCACTCCCATCAGCATTTTTCCTCTTCTTTGTTGCTGAAGTAATGGGCATCTGACACTGCCTCTCCATGACTTCCAGCAGGATCTTACCAGCTGTTATTACCACTTGGCTTGCTTGCTCCCAGAATGTTCAGTCTGGCAGGTCACCTTTTCCCTTCCCCTTGATTGTAGAAGCCAGCTGGGAAGTGAGACCTCTCAGAGTTTAAAGCATCTGGTTATAAACTGACTAGGAATGAAAACATTTGTGAAGGTAAGCAATTTGTGGTGTGCATTTTGAGGGGCTCTGATGAGACCAACTCCACTACACTTGACCCAGACTAGGTTCACAGCATTATGTACAATCATTATCAAAAGTACTGTTGCTTTTCCTGCTTTCCCTCCAGACTCTGAAAATCTGTGATGAATCTGCAGATACTAACAACGATGACTTTAGCTACTAATCACTGTCATCAGTATCGGCTGCTACAGACTCACCACACTTATTTTCAAAGTCCATGGGGAAAAGCAGGAAGTGAAAGGATTTTATAATGAAGAAGTAGCAGCCGTGGCTCAGTGGGTTAGACGCTCCGCTCTGACCGAAGGGTTGGAGGATCGAATCCACCCAAGGGTCATTGGTAGACATCAGGAAGGGCATCCGGTCATAAAATGCTACACGCTCCAAACCAAAGTCCTCTACCCAGGGGCAACGCTTTATCCCTTATCCAAAAATGGGGTACCTGGCGTAAAACTCACTTCTTCTCTCTTCAATGTCCTGTAGACAAATGCCTAGCCATGCTCTCATCACAGGTCCTCTTCTCTACCATGTGTGTTACAATACTCAAGGCATATTACAGGCATAGTATGTGGGTAACAAGATTCAGGCAGTACACCCCTTGACCTTGGATATACAGGGTCTTATTCTGTACTGGGCCATTTTCAAATTTTCATCATCATCATCATCTGCAACATCACCACCATCATCCTGACCATTTTTTTTGCCACCGAAGGAAGGAGTATAGTAGATGGGATTTCTGATATTTGTGTTAATGTAAGATATTCACGGAAGAGATATTCACGGAAGAGATAAGCGCAGCGTGTGAGGCGGTTTGTGGAGTAAGGAGGAGATGCAAGGGTGTGCAAGGGACAGCATGGTGGAATGATGAGGTGAAACGAGCTGTGGAACAAAAGAAGAAGGCATATGGTGAATGGTTGGCGAGTAGAGGTAGGGGAGAAGATGAGAGAGAGAAGAGAGAGGTATATGTGAGCAGGAGAAGGGAGGTTAAGAGACTGGTGAAGGAGAGTAAGAAGAAAGTGGATGAAGAGTTTGGGAGGAATCTGAGTGTGAAATGGAGGGAGAGTAAGAAATTGTTTTGGAAGGAGGTAAAGAAAGTAAGGCAGTGTGGAAGGGGAAATAGTAGGGGAGTGAAAGATAGGAATAATAGATTGTTGGTGGAGAAAAGAGAGAAATTGAGGAGATGGAAGGAGCACTTTGAGGATTTGTTGAATGTAGAGAGTGAGAGCAGTGTGAGTATAAGTGGTTGGGGAATGGCTGGGAGAAGAAGAGATGAGAGGAGGGAGGAAGAGATCAGTAGGTCGAAGTAGTGGAAGCGATGAAGAAGATTAAGCTGGGAAAGGCCCCAGGAATTGATGGAGTGTGAGGTGAAATGCTTAGGTATGGGGGTGAGATTGTTGTGGAGTGGATATGGAAGTTGTGTAGATTGGCTTGGGAAGAGGGAAGGGTTCCAGAGGACTGGAAATCAGGTATAATTGTTCCTCTGTACAAAGGAAAAGGGGAGAGAGAAGTATGTGGTAACCATAGGGGTATTTGCCTTCTTAGTGTGACTGGTAAAATATATGGTAGAATACTCATTGATAGGGTTAGGCATATGACAGAGGAGCTAGTTGGAGAAGAACAAGGGGGATTTAGGAAGGGAAAAGGGTGTGTAGATCAGATATTTGTTCTAAGATGCTTAGTGGAGAAGTATCTAGAGAAGGGAAGGAAAGTGTACGCTGCCTTCATGGACTTGGAGAAAGCTTATGACAGAATAGATAGGAAAGGTATGTGGAAGGTATTAAGAATATATGGAGTGGAGGGGAAATTGTTGAGTGCTGTGAAGAGTATGTACGAGGGAGCTAGAGGCTACGGTGCGAGTGGATGGTGAGCTGAGTGAGTTCTTTGATCTCAATGTGGGACTGAAACAGGGGTGTGTAATGTCTCCATGGCTGTTTAATATATATATGGATGGGGTCGTAAAGGAGGTACAAGGTAGGGCAGTGGATGTGGGGGTGGCCCTAATGAATGAGGGTGAGATTTGGAAGCTTCCGGTGTTGCTGTTTGCTGATGATACAGTATTGTTGAGTGAAGATGAATGGGAGTTGCAAGGTTTGGTGAATGAATTTGGGACAGTGTGTAGGAGGAGGAAGCTGAAAGTTAATGTAAACAAAAGTAAAGTTATGGTGTTTGAGAGGAATGAAGTCACAGAGTGTGAAGTGAGGTTGGATGGTGAGGATATGGAGAATGTGAGTGCATTCAAGTACTTGGGTAGTGTGATGAGTAAGGATGGAACTTTGGGGGATGAAGTACGTGAAAGGGTACAGCAGGGAAGGAAGGTTGTTGGCACACTGAAAGCAGTGATGAGAAATAGGGAGGTGAGTATGGAAGTTAAGAAGTCACTGCATGATGGTATTGTGATCCCTACCCTGACGTATGGAAGCGAGGCGTGGACCTTGCAAGAGGGGAACAAGTCAAGAGTGAGAGCAGTGGAAATGAGTTACTTGAGAGGAGCATGTGGAGTGACATGGAGGGACAGGTTGACGAATGAAGAAGTGAAGGAACGCTGTGGGGTAGATGTGGATGTGGTTGAAAAGATTAGGAGAAATACACTGAGGTGGTTTGGACATGTGGAGAGGATGGAGAATGAAAGACTGACTAAGAGGGTGTATGTAGGTGAGGTGGAGGGAGGGAGAGGGAGGGGTAGACCGAGGATGAGGTGGAGGGATGGAGTTGAGAGGTATATGAGGGAGGGGGGGGTGAGTTGGGGGGAGGGGAGTCAAATGGTGGGTGACAGAGTGACTTGGAGGCGTTTTGTCTGCGGCCACCCTTTGCGGGATTAGGGCGTCGGGCTATAGATAGAATAGATAGACAAAAATATTACTTACTACTGACCCTTCAGCCTGGGGATGTAAGCTTTATTTTACTGCAGCTACATCCAAATCACTTTATATATACAGCTGGCATCAAAGTCTAGTTGCCTCTTCTAACTGCTGGATTCATACATGATTGAATGAAACAGCCGACGAAGGTATATATTATCATCTGAAGATGAATAATATGCACCTCAGTCCACTACACCACATTCCAGTGTCTATAAATCCAACAATGAAAAGAAGGCAGAAGAGAGACCAAGACTTTTGAAAATGACTGTACCTGGTGTGTGCAAATATTATAAACTTTCTGCCTCAGGATGTCTTAATTTATCCACCCAGCACCAACAAAGTACTGCACCACCAGGAGTTTTAGGAAAGGGGCTTGGCTAAGTATTTACAAACTTCAGGCAAGAGTGGCTGCTTGATTGCCCCTTAGTGGTACTGTATAAGTAAGGGCAGTAAACCCCAAACACCCCTCAGAATTAAGAGCCACATTCACTTGGAGCACCTTGACTTGCTAGACCACCAGGAGAGAGTTTTATTCCACTTACGAAAGATGTCCCCAGGCTGTTGGGATTTAAATACATAACATACAAATCCCAGTGTATGATAATATTCTGGGGACAAGTACTGAATACACCAACTGAGTGGCACAGTACGATACCTAAAAAATGAACTCCTGAGAAAACAATAATAAATACAGCAATGGTAATCAATTATAATGCCTATATAAATATATATCCCTGAGACTGTGAGGCCAGAATACTAGTTACCAACATCAACATCATCCCAACCCTTTTCCCATCACCATCATCATCATCCCAACCCTTTTCCCACCCAACAATCATCATCATCATCCCAATCCCCTTCTGCCACCTAATAATCATCATCGTCGTTGTCGTCATCACCATCCCCTTTTCCCACCTAAGTATGGGGTGATGGAATAGTGTAATAATGTTACAGGAGAATACAGGAATGCTAGAACTATGATGCTGGAGTACTACAAGACCAAAATATGGGCAAACTGGTATACTGAGAGACCACAGAATACAAATGTTCAAGTACTAAAAGGCCATAATATTATACTAGAGCCTCTCATCATCATCACCACCACCACCATCTTAGCCTTATTCTCCCTAAGATCAACATGGTGGGTACGGTTCAGAAACACGATAAAATAAAACATGATATAAGAGGAATCTATTTGGTGGTGGACAGTCATGTACCCTCCAATATTATGGATTACTGGAGCCTAGCCTGGGGCCCCTATACCTTAAAAAGTACTAGTGATATGTGACTGGATGTTAAAAGATGAAACTATAAATAATACAGTAAAACCTCACTATATTGCACAAAACTAGTGGAAATAAATGATAGGAAAAAAAGCCAATGTTTGATATACACCAGCCTTCACTGCATCCAAATTTTTCCTGGATATACCAGACTCTGCTGCAAGTAAGTAGATTCAAACTCCAAGCTGATACTAACACACTGCAGCAAGTCTTAATACATATCTTATTTTTGTTAATAGTTTCCAGCAACTGACATAACGTAATTAGGTGGTTTCAGTCCTTCATTTAGCTTCCATTTCGTAGATCACATCAGCTGTATTATGTCTAACCTTACTATGTGGATTCCTCAAGGGATAGCATGGCATAATCTGATTTGATTGTGATATAATGAGGTTTTACTGTATTTAGCCCCTTCAATATGAGAGGACTTTACAAACTCCGATTAATTCATCTGCATAGCAAAACTAAACTTGAGAAATTACAATGAAAGAGGTTTATGGGTAATGAACTAATGATTCTATGCCGTTCCCTATTTCAAGCTTTTCCAAGGTTAGATAAAACAGCTATACAGTTGTCCAGATATATTGGGGCAGCTGATGACCCAGTTGTTGACACCTCAGTCCAAGTACCAGCAACAGCCTGGCACAGGTGTGATCTCAAGAAATGACTGAGGTCTTTTTTAATCGTGTAATGCCACCAAGGTAAGTAGGTTGGTCATCTACCCATAAATGTATTGAATTTTTTGGGACTAGCCTCTACACCCTGGAGACTAATTGGGATTAGTTGTTGGCAAAAAAAAAATCAACTGTCTCAGTGAGACTTCCTAACACCTCCTCCTTACCTATTTATCATGCCACGTTCACCTAAATAGTCTGTTGTGTGTTATTTATATCATTAACAGACTGTATAAAATAACACACAATAAAAACAAGCCACATGCAGGAATAAAGAGGTAAGAAGGAGGTGCCAGAAAGGGTCCTGAGCTGACAAAAATACTGGTCTAGGAGATGCCAGATTAAAATATAAAAATGAGTCATCATATTGAAGGGGAAGTACAGTTGCTCCCCCACTTACCAACTTAACTGGCACCGAGATAACGTTTGCTACTCGAAAAGCTGGTCCAAGATTCGTATTGTTACTCAGAAAGTTTGTTAGAGAATATGCACTAATACCTGAGGCCAAATACTGTATGCACAAATTATAGGATGACATTAAGAAAACTGGTAGAAACTGAATATCACTGATGTACCAACTGCTTCAGGCAAATGTGATTAATACCCCTGGCAGTAAGTCTTAAGTACTGGACTGGAAACAGTCTTTTGTATGTCACTTAACTTTATGACTCTCGTAACTCATATCCAAAATCCATAACTCAGTAGTACAAGCAGTGTTTTATACATATCGAAAAATTTATCTAATAAATGCTTCCCAGTGTTCATTATCTCCTTAAGTTCCTATATCTGCTAATGTTTGCATCTCTGAAAGTTGGTAAGTAGGGGAGCAACTGTATACAGCTGTGTCTCCCTCCAGCCTCCCTCCTCTCCCCCCCCTCACAGAGAAGGGAGGGTTTCTGGAGGTGACTGCTGTCCATGTAACATTATTAATCTATACTTAACACTGTACAAAACATCCAGTCACATACCCAGAGTACTTACTCTATTGCCTGTATTCTAAGTGGTGCTGGAGATTTCCTTAACACCTCTTCCTTAGTGACTTATTCTACACTTCACACCTGACCATTCTCTAGTATGTTACCGATGAAATTATGTTAATGTTAAAGTGTTATACAGGAGAATGATCAAGGTGTACTGTGCAAAATAAACCACTGAGGAAGAGGTGCTAGTCTTTAACACCAACTAGAATACAGCCACTGGAACACTAATTTGACTTGTAATCATAAGAAACCATCAAAATTTCCCGCATTCCAGTATTTTATCTCCCAATGTTCCACCTCAACAATATACTGTACTGCACTGGCCTCACAATATTCCATAAATCCACTAATGTTCCACCTCAACAATATACTATACTGTACTGGCCTCACAATATTCCATAAATCCACTGATGTAGCACATCTCAATAGTCATGGCTATGTTCTATTACACTACCATCATCATCAACCTCCCAATATTCCATCATCATCATCATCATTACCATCTGAGTCCAACCCCCCAGTATTCAATTATCATCATCTAAGTCCAACCTGTCCACCTAATGCTATCTGACTTCAAACTGGCAATGAATCCCGAGATTTAATCACCACCATCACCACATACCCTTATTCCCCAGCTACAGATCAGGGCAGGTAGGATCCAAAAAATTACATTCTGCTACTACTCCAGCCTCCCTGTATCTCTCATTTAACACTTCAGGCTCTTGACTCACTCTTCATAATGAATATATTTGATACCATTTTTTGAGCTAGGAAAAAGGGTCAGGATGACGATAATCAACAGAACAGAAGAGCATTGACTGAGGAGATTAGAAAAGATAGCTAGGTTCTAACTCCTTCACTATCATGTTAAATTCAATACTGTGGCAACAGCCACAATAAAATGGAAAAGACACCATTGATTGAAGAGGTAAGTGGATGCAAGTTTATAATGTTCATGCTAACCCCTTCAATCCAGTGGTCTGTTTTCCCTCTTATTCTTGCTACCTACAGAATTTATTCAACTAAGAAATGATCTATTGTACTGAACAGGTTACTGAAAGCTGTAACTAACCCATCCACTTCAAAAATGTCACTCCTAAACTAAATAAAATGGTCTGGTTGTAGCAAGAATGAGTGAAAAATAATTCATTGCACTGACATGGTTAAGGGAGTCCCTGCCCTACCCAAATTTAACAAACATTATAGCACCGATAACAACAATTTCGTTAATAAAAATGTTTTGGTAGGTTGCTGATGCTGTTATATTACCCCCGTCTCTCTGGCATCACAGTTCCGTCGACCAAAGTAACTGCTTCTGTGGTGCTGTTGTAGAGGTAAAATACAGCACATTTCATAACTGTACAGGGAACTGGGGCCCCATTGTGATAGGCAGCTCACCAGGGTGAGCCCAGGGTGACAATGGCAAACCAAGACTGTAGGCTGTGAACACTACCTGGATTCTGTGGTATGTAGGATGGAGGCAGGATGGTGTGCTGTGGCATCATCTTTACCACACTGCCACATCTCACCTGAACATCATTGGAATGGGTTAGATTTCCAGTACCACATCCCAGTACTTTCTCACATTACTCCTCTGGTCACTGGGTTCACCTTGCCTGGCCACCTGTGTAGTTCTTCAATCATCTACTTCTCCACCTGTCTCTTCCTCCCACTCCATCTCTAAGTTCCCATCTGGACATCAATGCCACATCAGTCCTGCAAAATATCACTATCATCACCATCCTGTTTCCCATTACACAGGGATCTAGAAGCATCATCATCATCATCATCATCATCACCATATTCCACATTGCAAAAGGGCGATGGATCCAGGAACTACTACTACAGTATCAGGTATTACTATCATCATCATCGTCGTTGTCCTATCCCAAATTACAGGAAGGATCCAAAATCATTATATCTAACAATATGAAAAGTGAGTAGGATCCACAATAATCATTCATCATCCCCTAAACCCACTTCTCACATAAAAGTACAACATCTACAGAATCATCACCAGTCACCCAATTTCCCACAAAACAAGACAGCGGGATCCAAAATCACCATCATTAATATTCTCACTTACCAAAGGGAGAGAAAAACCCAGAAATATCTTGTCTAACCATTCTAACCCAATTTCCCATACAACAAAAAGAAATGGGTAAGGATGCAGCCCAGGAGTAATGACTGGCTAGTTACCATGCTTGTAGCCACCATTTACTCTCATGGTTGTATCTGCCTGGGTCAACAGTAGTCAACTATCTACTACTTTACCCGAAATTAGCTAAATTAAAATGCTGCCCCGTAAATGAAGAATTACCAAACCCTTACCAGCAGAGGTGTTTCAGCCACTGGTGTAGTAATTCCATCCTTATGTCCCGTTGTTATTGATACCCAGTCCATCATACATAACTAATCATAATTGTCTGCAGAATATCAATAATGTTTTCACCAATCCAGCTCTCTTCTCTAAGGCACTGAAGTCCTCATTAAATTTTTTTATAACTATTCTGTGTTATATTTTCCACAGTACACTAATGGAATACTGCCTCCTGGAGTTCAATTGCAATCTGCAGTACAAAGCTGACTCATCCAAGTAACCCAATTTACAGTACCATACTTATATTGTATGGAAAGAGTTGAACTGGCTCTCCCCCAAGCATACTCACTATACACCAACACTCACTAGGTAGTCACACACACACACACACACACACACACTAAGCCTTAAGAGATCAATCACTACCTTTGGTTGCCAGGTTTAGTGAGTCTGCACCAAAACTTCACGTAAAAGGACTGTACAATGTGCAGCAGTTTTTTCGGGTTCTGCTCTAAACTTACAGTAAAACCTCAACTTAAGTGTACTTCGACAAACAGGACATAAGATTTAATGGACACAATGAAGCCACTGGATTTCCATCTGCTATAAAGAACAATGTCTGTTAAATGGGGCACAACGGGTCGCAATACATGTTTCAGGAAAAAGTGCATTGACAAGGATGTGAAATAAACTGCAAAATGGCAAAATTATGGACCAAGTTAGTATATAATGGGTATGGTTTTCATTTTTAGTACTAGAATATGCAGTTTTACTCATTTACTTTCATTCATGTGCTTGAAATCCCACCTAGGGGTAGATATTTGTCTTTATCAGTTCAGGCTTCTCCCCTATTCATTCAGTATAATGAGGTTCTACTGTATCACATTACCACTGTACCTGGCATCCCATAAGGAGACTGACATATTAGCTCTTTATAATAACACAACGGGTTCTGTTAATGCCGGCACCTTTTTCTATTACTGATCTGACAATATACAGTTGGAGCACTCACCGATACTGACATGACACAGCTGACACTACATTACCAAATAAATCTTCCTCCATGAATAGTTTCTACGGCTCTTTTAACCCCTTGGCTGCTAAGAGCCTCACTGAGGCGGACCTACCGTTAGCCTGCTACAGATCTCTCAGAAGGAGCCCTCTGATTTCAAATTTTGCGCCTTTGATTTTGGCAGGAATGCAGTACGTATCAGCCCTCCCAAGCACAGAGTTCATATGCAGTGGTTTTCTGAATCGCCCAGCATCGCCAGGCTGGTGGCGAGCGAGTGGGGTGAGTGGCAAGGCGGCCATGGACTCAGAGCGACCCGAAAAAACTGCCAAAAATGGCCCTTCTCCAACCTGTTCCCACGATGCCATAGAAGGCTCTACCTCTTCACAAACACGCTCATACGTAAGTAGGAAGGTGTCGACTTCTGATGCATGTGCTTTTTCTTTTATTTTTTGTCTCTATAAGCAAACATGAGTTGAAAATGACCGATTTTTGCCCAAAGTAGCTGCAACACGGCACAACGTAGCTCAGAGCCTGCCGCAGCCTAGGGGTTAACCAAGGATAATTATTTCTCTGACGTAAATGCATCTTTACTGAAATACAGGCCTCCCACATATCCATTATCTTATCAAACTCAACCTTGGTTTGCTGGTGCTGCCCTACCAATCCTGAATACCCACACAACTGGGAAGCCTTCAATATGAGAAAATGTAGGGTCAAATGCTGAAAAAAAAAATATATTATCAGTAGACATTATGCTCCGTACACGGACCATCTCAATAATTCTGCAGAGCATACCCAGCTCAGTACTCAATCCTACCTGGCTTACTGCAGAACTTTCAAATCCAGGCCAGTGCGGCAATTAATTTTGTAAGTTTGTATAACCTTTCAAGCCGATGAGCATCAGTTATTATTGAGTCTGGCCATGTAACCCCAGCAGGACCCCATCCCTCCAAGGCAAACCCGTCAACATTTCTCAAACTGAGGAACAAATGCTAGACCCCACTCAGGAACCTACCAAGAAATATCGTAATAGTTCCTAACCTAACTTTGGCTGAAAATGCTGACCATATACCCCGGTTAGAGTCTGATCAGGTTTGGTTAGACTAAGTCGAGGTAAGTTTCAATTCATTATGGTAGTCCTGGTCTTACTAATTACACAAGAAAAAATACATGCAGCAATGAATGGAAAAAAAAAAAAAAAAAAAAAAAAAAAGCCCTGTAAAAAGAATTAAAAAAAAAAATTGGTGCAATTTTTCTGCTGCTTTAACTTACAGCATTACTCTGTACAATAGTCCTACATTCTTCCTAGTCTTCAAACCCATTCTTGTTCAAGATTGGTTGGAAGGAGAAGGCAGTACAGTATGTCTGAAACCATGCAGTTTCAAGAAATCTTCAGGACACGTCACCCACTACGCAGCAATGAAAATTACGATCATGAAAAATATACATGGATAATCAACAGCACATCGTCTGGAATCAGAATATACCTGATTAAATCATGGTGGAGAGCCAGATCTTCACCACTGGGCCTAAAACAAAATCCACGGACACTGCTGGTTACATGGAATAACACCTCAAAATTTTATCCATTCATACCATCGCCATCTTCTAGGTATGCATATTTTCCCTTTCATAAAGCCACTCTAGCGACTCTGCAGGACTTCTTTTTCTTACTAAATTACATCACATACCTTAAACAGCGACGCAACCGATATTGAAGTCCATCACCGAACCCCAGTCCAACCAACCACCACCATGTTTAAAGGGAAAAGAGACAGATGAAGGATGCTATGCGTGACTCGTGAGTTACATTCTCACCGTTTTAACAGGAGCTGCAACCCTGACATATCCCTATATGTATTTTGATTACCCTTTAGGGCTTTATCACCAAAATTCAACCATTATTTGGGTACTCATATTCCGAAATTAATGACTTTCAAACTTTAAGTTGGTATTTAAAACCCGGAATGAAGTGCTTGCAGCCACCGACAAAATGTCTTGAATGAACAAGTTGTTTATAGAATTCTTTTGGAATGAATTAATACTGGCATCGGATAAGCATGATTAAATGAGTAAATCATATTAACGCTGAGGGAGAATGATGAATGAGTGAATAATGAACAGACCTTTATGAAAAAGCATGCTAGTTGAGATATCTATGCGTCTATTCACCTGTTGGAAACTCTACGTGCACTGTTTCTTGCATCACAACATACCAATGAACTACCTTAACTACTGCTTACTAACATAATTCCAAAATAATGAAATAAAGAGAGCAGTGTAAATGAAGGAATATTTGCACTGAATGTTAGCTCAATGTTGCCTAAGCAAAGCCGATTTTAATTTGTATCCCACAGATTTTTTTTTTTTTTTTTTAGCGTTCACTAGATATATTTATCTTTATAATGAATGACTCGCTTTATAGACGATTTAAAAGTAAAAAGCCCTTTACAACACACAGCATCACACTTGCTGACAAGGGCATTCCTCCTCCCTCCTTCTTTTCCCCCTGAATCCTTCTCTCGCACCTTCCTTTCCCCATTTTTGTTTTCTTTGTCCCACCTTTCTTCTCCTCCTCTTTCCTATTTCCCCTTTCCTCTCTTGGACCTGTTCTATCCTCAGGTTGCCTGCCCTCCTTGCCATCATATCTAAACTATACCTCGTTTACTTTAAGTTGGTCTAAAACTGCTTCTTCTCCAGCTTCAATTCTGAGTGTAGCAGTAAATTAGCATTATACTAGTCATGAAGTGCTATGGCAAGGACGTAGAACCATCAAACATGTGAAACGAGATGCAAAAAGAACGAAAATCAGGGCCAAGTTAATGTGAAAGTACTATAGTATCCCTTACCTTTATTTTATTTATTTTTTTTTTTTTTTGTCCACCTATTTCAACCTGACCGAGTTTCCTAACCGCTTTCATTTCAATGGACAAGTGTGGTGAGACTGGAGAGTTGATTTGACTAGTGACCAAGAAGACTCATTCCTACCTCAATTAAGGCTAATCACTTTTATGCAACCACGATTATTGAAGGTGTAAGATTGGACCAGCTCTGTCGGATGAAACCAAGCCCAGTACAGTTCGAGAGAGAGAGAGAGAGAGAGTAGTCCTTGGCAGATTATAATTATTAAATGAAGGAATAGGCATTGACATATTTCTTTATTAAATTACAAAATCAAATCCTGTGAAAAGCAGTAAAGGACTACGCATACAGATTTCTTTATAGTATTTTAAAAATCTAGCTCATGGAGAGGCAAAAATGGGATAGGCATACAGACATTTTTTTAAATTATAGTATAAAAAGTTAATGCAAAGAGAAGCAACGGAGGAACATTTTTTTTTATTATTATTACTGTACATTCCATCCAGTGAGAATTAGCATTAGAAATAGTTACAACCCCACGCTCATCTGAATGTGATCCCGTTCAAATTTTGGCCAAAGATCCACCCCTTCAGCAGTCCACCATCCTCCTTTCGGAAGGTAAAGAAAGAAGTGAGGGATGTTTGTGTGGCAGTGAAGTAGTTCAGCTATATCAGTGCCACCACATGAAGGCGTCCCTCCACAGCACCGAGAAGCAATGGAAAAAATCACAATCATTCTCAGGAACACAACGCACTGAGGTGATGGAAAGGGATGTCTACCTGTGGTGCCATCAGCCTGGTTATACAAGCGTCCCTCAACTCAATCCCTGTTCCACAAGAGGAGAAGGATGGACTGCAGAAGAAGAGCAATGGCAACCTTCAGTGCACTAGGCTCTTGTTCAGATAAGCCTGGGACAACAACAATGGCACAGGAATTCGATGTTCTAAAACACTGGCCAGAATAGCTCAGTGGTAACGCTCGTGATTTATGACAGTAGGGTTGGCAGTTGGAGTCCGCACCAGAGTAGCGTATTTCTGGTGAAAGCTGTAGCGGTCTCTCCAAGGATCTCTCCATTGGTCCTAGCTCTGTCCATCCACCTATCTGTTTATCTAAGTCACGGCTTCTTCATGGTCTTTTCAATGAGTCCCGGGTAGCCAAACCAGACATTGAAGTGCTGCGTGGCCAGATAGCGATACCCCTTGCCCACCAGGAAGTTAATAATTGCTGGCTCACCCTCAGGAGTCAACACCTTCTCTACGCATAGGATTCTGATCTTGACCTTATCCCAAGGCACTGTCTTGAGCACCTGAACGAGACCTATTATTATTATTATTATTATTATCATCATTATTATTATTATTATCCATCCATCCATCATCTATTATTATTATTATTATTACCGGTATTTATTATTATTATCATTATTATCCATCCATCCATCATCCATTATTATTATTATTATTATTATTATTATTATTATTATTATCATCAGCGTCCTCCTCGTCATCATCATTATTATCTTCGTCATCATCATCATCATCATCATTATTATTATCCATCCATCCATCATCCATCATTATTATTATCATCGTCCTCCTCGTCGTCATCATTATCATCATCATCATCATTCTGTATCTTCTCTACACACCATATTCTGATCTTTAGGGGAAGTGTACTGTGAAGAATAAATCGCGATGAGAGAAGTGTTACGACATTGCCTCATCTGCCCTCCCTCCGCATCAAGATATCAGAAATCAGTCTTTTGTTATTACAGATGTGATATAAAGCTGACTCTCTCTCTCTCTCTCTCTCTCTCTCTCTCTCTCTCTCTTACCTTCATCTCTCCTCCCTCTATATCAAGGGAGAGGAAATCAAACTCAGTCCTGTTCATGGCTAGTAATATGGAGTAAAGTGGATAGGCTTCAACCTCCACTGTCTTGTTACTAGCGCCATCCTCTCTCACGTGACCAACTACCCCATGATGTCCACGTGCTCTGTTGGTAAATCATCATCATCATCTTCATCATCATCAACATCTTCATTTTTATCATCATCATCATCATCATCATCAACATCTTCATTTCCATCATCATCATCATCATCAACAACATCTTCATTTCCATCATCATCATCATCATCATCATCAACATCTTCATTTGTCATCATCATCGTCATCACCATCATTACCATTATTAGTATCATCATCATCAGCCATCATCGTCATCTATTGTTTAATTATCATCATCATCATCATCATCAATAACATCTTCATTGCTATCATCATCATCATCATCATTAGTATCATCATCATCAATCATCGTCATCTACTGTTTCAGTGTCATCATCATCTATTATTATTATCATCATTATCATCATCATCATACCTAAGGACTGGTTGAGGTAGGGTTCAGAGAAAAAAATCGCCTAATGGATGGGATTAAGTATAAAAAAAAAAGTACACACACATCGACACACACTGAATTGAATGAACTTTGGTACACATACATACAGACACACACTGGCTCTAGCTGGATTAATATACACCGAGTTCTGTTGGTATACACACACAACAGATTTACACACACACACACACACACACACACACACACACAACTTTCATGTGTGTGTGTGTGTGTGTGTGTGTGTGTGTGTGTGTGTGTGTGTGTGTAGTTACATCGCCTGCCTTATAGACATGTGAATGGCAAAACAATGGCTTTTTGTATATACACCTCAAAACACGTGATGGATGGGACAGAAAACAATGTGTGTGTGTGTGTGTGTGTGTGTGTGTGTGTGTGTGTGTGTGTGTGCTTTTTGTACATACACCTCAAACACATGTGCTGGATGGGACAGAAAAAACAGAAAACAATGTGTGTGTGTGTGTGTGTGTGTGTGTGTGTGTGTGTGTGTGTGTGTGTGTGTGTGTGTGTGTGTGTGTGCGTGCTTTTTGTACATACACCTCAAACACATGTGCTGGATGGGACAGAAAAAACAGAAAACAATGTGTGTGTGTGTGTGTGTGTGTGTGTGTGTGTGTGTGTGTGTGTGTGTGTGTGTGTGTGTGTGTGTGTGCGTGCTTTTTGTACATACACCTCAAACACATGTGCTGGATGGGACAGAAAAAACAGAAAACAATGTGTGTGTGTGTGTGTGTGTGTGTGTGTGTGTGTGTGTGTGTGTGTGTGTGTGTGTGTGTGTGTGTGTGTGTGCCTTTTGTACATACACCTCAAACACATGTGCTGGATGGGACAGAAAAAACAGAAAACAATGTGTGTGTGTGTGTGTGTGTGTGTGTGTGTGTGTGTGTGTGTGTGTGTGTGTGTGCGTGCTTTTTGTACATACACCTCAAACACATGTGCTGGATGGGACAGAAAAAACAGAAAACAATGTGTGTGTGTGTGTGTGTGTGTGTGTGTGTGTGTGTGTGTGTGTGTGTGATTTTTGTACATACACCTCAAACACATGTGCTGGATGGGACAGAAAAAACAGAAAACAATGTGTGTGTGTGTGTGTGTGTGTGTGTGTGTGTGTGTGTGATTTTTGTACATACACCTCAAACACATGTGCTGGATGGGACAGAAAAAACAGAAAACAATGTGTGTGTGTGTGTGTGTGTGTGTGTGTGTGTGTGTGTGTGTGTGTGTGAGAGAGAGAGAGAGAGAGAGAATCCACTTACTCAAACGACACAAAGGAGAACTCATCAGTAAAAGACAGTGCTGCGTGGAGGTGGTGAGACTTCCTGTGTTTTCCCAGTAGCTGTTGGTAGGTAGTGGGGTTCGCCTCTATCAGTAACCCCTTCCACCCCATCCGCCTCTCCAGGAATAGGCTGTTGCTGAAAACCTCACCGTCCACAGCCCCAACCTCAACGAAGAACCCGTCCCTCTGTGGGGTTAGGTGAGGTTAGGGTGGGTTAGGTTGGGTAGGGATGGAGTGGGGTTGCTTAGGTGAGGTTAGGATGGGGTAGACTGGGATGGGTTGGGTTGGGTTGGGCTGGGCTGGGCTGGGCTGGGTTGGGTTGGGTTGGGTTGGGTTGGGGTGGGCTGGGTTGGGTTCTACAATTTGATTAGGTTAGATTACATATTTTTAAAAGTATGAGTATGCGTAATCTGTTATAACTCTCTCTCTCTCTCTCTCTCTAGCTACCCCTCACCTCCCTCCCTATCCCCAGAAAGGACGATGGTGGACTGCAGGAGTCTTCTTGTTAGGTGAGTGATATCCAGACACACCCACACACACACACACACACACACACACACACACACACTTACCATATCGTTCAAAAAATTCTTCATCATGTAGGCCGTCTCGCCAAACTGAGAGAAGTGTTCCTTTTTAGGGTTGGCCAGCTTGTAGGGTAAATGAGACGGAGGCACGAGGCGGCGGCGAATGTGTGTGATCAAGGCGGGATGCGTCTGTTTCATGCCCTCCTCTGGTGGACGATTCTGATTTTCTGCGACTCGCCTTATGGTTGGGAATTTTAGGACCTCTGTGAAGATTATTATTATTATTGTTGTTATTATTATTATTACTATTACTACTACTTCATGCCCTCCTCTGCTGGACGATTGGAATTTTCTGCGACTCGCCTTATGGTTGGGAGTTTTAGGACCTCTGTGAAGATTATTATTATTATTATTGTTATTGTTATTATTATTACTACTACTACTACTACTATTGCTGTTGTTACCACTACTACTACCACTATTATTATTATTATTATTATTATTCGTAGGCACAAGCGTACAGAAATTATAATTAGGTGGATGAGTAGTGCGTCCTTGAGTGCGAGGCCTGGGGGGGCTAGGATAACGGCTGAAGAGTTACGAGGAAGGATGGGACTGGAGTGTATTGGTGTTGTGATAAGGAGGGGTAGACTGAGATAGGGCATGAGGAGAGGATGAAGGATGAGAACTGGGTGCCGAAGGTGAGAAGTGTGAACGCTGGGTGAAGAGATGAGAGAGGCAGATCGAAAAACACCTGGGACGAGGTCATGGTGTGACCTCTGAGATAAGGGGCTGAATAGGGAGGCTGCCAGAGATCGAGCAGCATGGACAGCCGCCATTAGGTGACCTAGAACAGCGCATGCAAACATGCTGCAGCCTTAATTGTAAACGATATGATATGATCTTCATCATCATCATCATCAAAATCATCATCACCACCATCATTATTATTACTATCAGCAGCAGCAGCATCACCATCACCATCATTCTCATCATTACCAACATTACTATCATCATCATTATCACCATTACTATCATCACCATCATCATCATCATTATCACCATGACTATCATCACCATCATCATTATTTTTATTACCATCATTATCACCATGACTATCATCATCATTACCAACATTACCATCATCATCATCATTACCAACATCATCATCATTATTATTATTACTATTATCACCATTACTACCATCATCTTCATCATCACCATCATTATTATAATCATTATCACCATTACTATCATCATCATCATCACTTACCATGCACAAAGACTATTACACCGAGAGAAAACAGCAGCAACAGACCACACTCTTGCACGGAGAACCTGCCCATTCTGCAACACAGTAGTAGGCTTGTTAGTAGATATGTTAATGGATAAACAGATGGATAAATGGATAAACAGATAGATATATAGACAGGCAGGTAGGTAAGCAGACAGACAGGTAGAAAGATACGTGGATGGATAAACATACAATGGTAGGTAGATAGATCGAGACAGACATAGATAAATAAGTAGACAGACAAATAGACAGATAGATAAATAAACAGACAGACAGATAGATAAATAAATAAATACGCTTACCTCATTATGAACTATAGCCGACTAAGTATATGCACCGAAACCACACTCTGAGGCGCGGGGGAAGGCAGCGGTCCGCCCCCGTGTTATAAGCGATCGTGACTGTTGCCATAATCAAGACTTACATTTTCCTGGCCGGTATACAGCCTGCCAAAAAAAGTATTAACCAGTTTACCGCATGTACCACTCTCAAAAACGGACGAAGAATTTTGATATATGGGACACCCTGTAATTATAAGTGCAATTACTGTCCTTGGTAATTATTTGCAACTCGAAATCGCCTACATCGTCACCTATTGGATCGTATATTTTTTAAGGCAATGTGTTAGGAAGTTCATGTACGTCTGTAAAGGTAGCTCATTTTCACAGCCGTTGAACTCCAGGTGTGCGAGACATATTTGGTCAACTGTACGCTAGCTGTCTTTTTTTCCTCTTTTTTTTTTCTCCTAGCACATCCTTCTTACCGGTTCATTTTTGAATTTGAAAGTTAAATATTTTTATCTGTTATGGAACTTATGTCGATTTTGAAAAAGGTACTATGCAGGGCAGTCCGTAAGCAGCGCCCCACTAGAAACTCACCGTACCTTACGTGTTGCTAGAGCGGCTCAGTCTGCTGGTGTGGGCGTGGGTGTGGCAGTGGCAGTAGGCAAAAAGTAAATGACGCAGGGTAGACATTGCTGACTAAGCTGTCCCCAAAACACAAGTGGAGTGAAAGAGGAGCGCTATTTATGAACCACCCTGTATTTAAAAGTAATTTTATGTACAACTGAAGCTTAGGATTGTTTATATATGCAGGGTGGTCCAAAAATAACGCTTCTCTTCCACTCCACTTTCTCGTGTGTTGGACAGCTGTGCTATTGTCTATCTTGCATTAGTTATTTCCTACTGTCACACCCACACCAGCAGACTGAGCCGCACCCACACGCCACAAAAGATGCCGACAAATGGGTTTCTACTGGAGCGTTATTTTTGGGCCACCCTGTACATACGCCCCCTTGATATCAGTGACGCCCGTAATCTCGCTCCCTAGCACCTTTTCCTAAGCGATTAATTTTGTTTATTATACCTTACAATCCTCTTCTGTGTTACTTAAAACCCTTCCAATATCCCATCCTCCGCAAAAATAACATACAAGAGAATATTAACCAGGCATATCGAAAAATAAATCACTAAGGAAGAGATGTTGAGAAAGCTCCCTAACACCTCCTACGTGAGTTATTTTGCATATTACGCCTTCTCGCCCTCTCTCTTGATATATACCGTACATCCTTCCAATACTGCCATACTCTGCACCAGTATCGTAGAAAAGGATGCTAATCAGCCATATCCAAAAGTAAATCGCTAAGGAAGAGGTGTTAGAGAGCTTGCATAACTGAAGGGGGATACGTGGGCCAAGTTGCCTGACGCTGATAAGATTACAAGAGATTTCGGATTAGAATTTCAAGAACAATAATAATAATAATGCTACTGTTAATTCTTTTACTGCAAAATGTGGGTGGTAGATGGCGGCCACCATCCACTCACCTGATATAGTGCTGCCTTCTTCCTTCACCCTCGTCATTCTTTTTCTGTGCCTGTTCTCCTCCCTTCCTATTTCTCATCATGATCCACTCACCTGATGTAGTGTTGCCTACTTCCTTCACCTTCATCATTATTTCTCTGTGCCTGTCCTCCTCTCTTTCTATTTCTCATCATCATCCACTCACCTGATGCAGTGCTGCCTACTTCTTCCTTCACCTTTATCATCTTTTTTTTCTGTGCCTGCCCTCCTCTCTTTCAATCATATCATCCACTCACCTGATGCAGTGCTGCCTACTTCTTCCTTCACCTTTACCATTTTTTTTTTTTCCGTGCCTGTCCTCCAATCTTCCTGTTTCTCCCATCCTTCCTGCCATCTTTTTTTTTTTTTATCTTTTTACTACTTCAGGTGGCTCTACACTGAGTGACAAGCCTAATGGTTTCCTATAACCCAGGAAACCATCTACACACACACACACACACACACACACACACACACACACACACACACACACACACGAGAGAGAGAGAGAGAGAGAGAGAAAGTTTCATTTCACGTCGCACGTTATCATCTTATCCATTACCTTATCCTTCAAATCAATCACTTGATTCAGGGAAGGTGGAGAGAGAGAGAAATAGCCTCTTCAGTCTCCATCATGGCCTGACTAGACCTAAAATTGCCATCTCTCCGTCCTGAATACTAAGTTTTAAGAATAGGTTAACAGCAAAATATGATGCTAGTCACGAAGTGCTGTGGAAAGAATGTAGAGCCATAGCATCGTCTTCTTCAGCCAATGACCTAAGAGAAATCAGCTGCAAAGGACAAAAACCAAGGTGAAGAATAAGGTGAAAAAATTTAGTAATCTTCGAAACTGCCAAAATATCTACCCAACCCTGACCAGCAAACTGAGCAATCCCAACAACACAAGAGAAATCGGATAACTGAGTGGAAACCGTCCCCGCAACACGAAAAATATCGGATAACGGAATGGAAGATGTTCTCGCAACACATGAGAAAATCAGATAACGGTGCAGATGTCCCTGCAACACATGAGAAAATCGGGAAAAGCAGTGGAAGATGTCCCCGCAACACGAGAAAATCGGATAATGGAGTGGAAGATGTCCCAGCAACACATGAGAAAATCGGATAACGGAGTGGAAGATGTCCCCGCAACATATGAGAAAATAAAACTGAGCAGAAGCCATCCCTGCAACACACGTGAAAATTGGTTGACGGGGTGGAAGATGTCTCCGCAACACGTGAGAAAATCGGAAAAAGGAGTGGAAGATGTCCCCGCAACACATGAGAAAATCATATAACGGAGCTGAAGCCGTGGGATGTAGGACAACGGCGCAGGTGTCCCCGCAACAGAGAAAAATCGGATTGTGGCGCGAAAGGAGAGCGTACGTTATGCATGGATCACCCTTTTGGACCATCCTGTAGCGGTGCAGCCTGACGTACCCTCCCGTTCTCCTGGGTAATAAACATGAGTCAAGCACCGCACACCTGCCCCATGTGTTGCGAATAATAAAATACTGGAACACCTGTATGTCTACGTGGACAGTATGAGAGACAGAGAGAGAGAGAGAGAGAGAGAGAGAAATGCAAAACAAATCTCCCTGTATTCTCCATATGTATTCATATTCTAGGTAGAACAGCGTAACATCTCTCTAGCCAATTGTTGTACATATATCACCAGCTTTCATGTGTGGAGAACAGGCAATACAATAGCCTAAAATGAGCTATACTGGTCTTACTCTAACTTGGCCTAATCTTGTCATCTCACCATCTTGAATTCTGAGCTGTAACAATAGATTAATACTAGAAAATGATGCTAATCACAAAGAAGTGCTGTGGAATGGATGCAGAGCCATAGCAGTGTCTTCTATTGTCTATAGCTATGTGAAACAAATTGCAAAAGAATGAAAGTCTAGGCCAAGTTAGTGTAAAAGAACTTTAGTTGTCCTCTCTGTATACGTTATGGGGGCATCGTAACGCCTCTTCCTTAGCGATTCATTTTCCACGTTATATCTTTTTTTCCATAGCGCTACTAAAATAATACAAAATGGCGTAGAATATCAATGCGTAATATCCATAATAAATCGCCAAAAGCAAGGTCCTACGAAGTCCCCAGATCCATCTTTAAAATAAATTAATTAATAAATCTATTTTTGCTCTCCGTAAACAACCGTATATAGGGACCCGGGGTCAGGCTAATCGGTCCCAATATTTTATGTAAGGATGACCAACCTCCCTCTCCCTGAGCAGCATTCCGTGAACAAGAAACCCTTAGACCAGTGGTCTTCAACCTTTTCGAGACCATAGCCAACTTCTGGCATTTCCAAATACTCATGGCCCACTGCCCTTCGGATTTAGAATAGGATTTTAATAAAATAAAGAAAACAAATTATGAAATATTATTACGGTTACTTTTGTATTCACGAAATTAACCGCTGTACTGTAATCACTGAAAATACAACTTGCGTATTGTACTTGAAACGTAATATACCTTCAGGGCCAAAAGACAAATATAAACAAAATTAATCTACTGTACCATGTAACTACTAACTAGGTTAGGCAGCTAATGTGATGGCTGCATTTGCTTCTTATCTATAAGCCTATCATAGCGGGGGGCCAGTTGCCGATAAGGCACATCGCATATCATCCTACACCTCTAAGCGGTTTCCTGATTTTTTAATCTGAAGCAGGGCAGAAAAGCCTCACACAAGTACGGTAAGTGGAAGCGAAAGGTACAAGTGTTTTTAGTGCAAGCTTTCCAATGTCAGGGTATGATACACTTTATATATATATCCATCCATCATCTAATCCTACGTTGCCCCATGAGGAGCATAGGAGCCCGGGGCTAGGAAAGTTGGTCCTGGCATTTAAGATGAGTGACCAGCCTCACTCATCCCTGAATGGCATTACGGGAGCAATAAACCCCAACCACCCCTTGAATATAAACCTTCACCGGCTCAATCCGACTGGAGCACCTTTATTACCCACTAAACCACCAGGAGCCAAAATTTGGTTATATGGTTACCACCCAGCGCAGTAAATGGTTTCCTGGTGTACAGGAAACCATTTGGCTTATCACTCAGTGTAAAGTCACCCACAGGCAGAAGGAAGAGGAAAGAATGAAGGAAAGACACAAGAGAGAGTGTAAAGTCACCAGCAGGCAGAAGGAAGAGGAAAGAATGAAGGAAAGACAAGAGGATGGTTGGAAAGAAGGATGGAGGAGAGGAAAGGGCAGACACCCGAGAGCAGCACTACATCAAGTGAGTGGATGGTGAGCGCCCCCTTACCTACCACAAATGTATTATATATATATATATATATATATATATATATATATATATATATATATATATATATATATATATATATATATATATATATATGGTGGGCCACGGACATTTACTAGGGTAGAAATAAATAAATGTATATATTAATATATTTATTTTTTTTATATATTTTTTTAATTTTAACAACCTAGTAAATGTCCGCAGCCCACCTGAGAACCAGCCCATGGCCCACAGGATAAAGACCACTGCCTTAGACCCTAGCCAACTGGAGCACCTTAACCCACTAAACCATCAGGCGCCATCTGGTTATATGGTTACCACCCAGCGTGGGAGATGTAGTCATGGGATACAGGGAAATGTTTGGCTTGTTAGTCAATGCAGTCATCAGGAGAGAGAGAGAGAGAGAGAGAGAGAGAGAGAGAGAGAGAGATTAAAAGTAAAAAAAAAAAAGAATCGACACTGAGTTTGTGGGCATCCTACCTTGGTTTGATGAGAGAGAGAGAGAGAGAAAGAGAGAAAGAGAACCGGTATTCGATCTTGTGTTGGTCTGTGTCCAGCCTACCTTGCTTTGGCGGGGTTGTGTGTGCAACGCCTGATTGCGAGCGACTGATTCTGGCACCAACTGCAGACCGCTGAAGTGAGCAACGTTGCAAGTACGCGCGCGCGCGCGCGCGCGCGCGTGTGTGTGTGTGTGTGTGTGTGTGTGTGTGTGTGAGAGAGAGAGAGAGAGAGAGAGAATGCGTGTGTGTGTGTGTGTGTGAGAGAGAGAGAGAGAGAGAAAGAGAATGCGTGTGTGTGTGTGTGTGTGTGTGTGTGTAATTCACCGCGTCGGTCAGGATCACTTGATGGTCGTGATCGTCAGCTTTTACCCTCCCGGAAGGGAGCTGAGAGCTCATATAGTCCGATCTAAGGGCAAGGCTGTGACCATCACACACGCACACACCCGTCCCTTTGCTCAAGGGGGACAGTAACCACCCACTTCGTCAGTGAAACTTTTCGCAACCTGAGCGAGGCGCGGACTCCCGTCCACCAGTTGGCAAGCGAGAGCGTTACCACTGCACCAGCGAGCGGTGTGTGTGTGTGTGAGAGAGAGAGAGAGAGAGAGAGAGAGAGAGAGAGAGAGAGAGAATGTGTGTGTGTGTGTGTGTGTGTGTGTGTGTGTGTGTGTGTGTGTGTGTGTGTGTGTCAGACTGGAAGGTGGACTTAACTATCCTAAGTTCACCTTAAACTGGCGGGGATCTTCGTTTTTAAATTGGCATCTACGTATCTCAGTGGCGAAGTAAGACAATATTACGACTCGACGTACTTTCCCTAGCACTTCTTCGTGACTATCCCGTTTTTACTCTACCCTGAACCAGATTTTCGTCCACTTGATACTTACTTCACGTAGCTCCAACAGAAAGGGGACAATGCTACCGTTCTACATACTTTCCACAGCACTTCTTTGTGACTAGCATCATCATCTTGCGTCAATCTATTGCACTCTTTGTGACTAGCATCATCATCTTGCGTCAATCTATTCTTATAACTCAGCCTTTAAGATGGATATATGGGAATTTTAGGCCAAGTTAAAGTGGAGAGAGAACAGTAACCAAGGAGACTAAATTCCTACCTCTTGCCGTGGATACGCTCTTCTTTCAGCCTCCACTATAACTTTTTTTTATTTGCATTAACGGCTGAAGACGTCGTAATAAGCAGCATTCTCTTCTCTTTGTCACTCCTGCAATAAGAAAATAACTCATGATAATCTTTTTCTCTCGGAACTGAGAGAGAGAGAGAGAGAGAGAGAGAGAGAGAGAGAGAGAGAGAGAGAGAGAGAGAGAGAGAGAGAGAGAGAGAGAGAGAGAGAGAGAGAGAGAGACTGATCCTCCATTCCACGGAAAAGAACTTAATTCTACGGTATTTACTTCCATAATTTCACCGTATACAAAGAGGTCCGTAAATAACATTCCGTGGCATCTTACGTGTTGCTGTGATGGCTCAGTCTGCTGGTGTGGGCATTGGAGTAAAAATATATGATCCGAGAGAGACAATGATAACGCCGACTGAGCCGTCCCCAAGACATGCGAGATTGCCCATCCCTTATTTACATTCTACCAAATCCTAGGGAGGGACACCTTGGCGAACATCCCTCAACCTCCTCCCTACCGTCCAAAAATGGAGATGGTGGACTGCAGCAGGAGGGCAATTCAGCCTCCAATCCACATGTTCACATAAGGCTGGAGCCACAACAACAACAGTAACAACAATAATTCACACCAATCTTGTCTTCCCCCCCCCCCCAACTTTCTCACCATCACTTCATTAAAGATAAAAATTCACAGCCACTCAACCTAATCTATAGTTCCTTCACCTTAACTTGACCCAAATTTTAGTCCTTTTGCAACATATTTCCCATAACTCATTGGCGGAAAAAGACAATGCAACAGCTCAATATCCTTTCCATAGCACTTCGTGACTACCGGCATATCCTAGTGTTAATATATTGCAACAACTCAGCACTAATGGTGCAGGAGCAATTTTAGGTCAATTTAAAGTGCAGAGTAAACAAACTGAACAGATGTGGTTACTACTCTCTTAAGGGCAGCTCTGTTCAGTTCTAGCTACTGAGAGATGATATAATAAAGCTTAAGAGATTATATAGGTGCTTAGGGTTGATACTGGTATGATTAACCTTCTTACAGTAATAACACTAAAAGTATATCCAATAATAACAAATGTATTCAGCCGAGTGAGTCAAAGGAGTCTGTATTAATACTGTAATGACTGACTTTCTCACACCAAAACAACTCTAGCATTCTATCTCTACCCATCCATCATCCAAATCTATGCTGCCTAATGAGAAGCGTAGAAGCATGAGGCTAGGCAAGTTGGTCCTAACATTTAAGATAAGAGTGACCAGCCTCACTCATCCCCGAGTGACACTACGTGAGCAATAAACCCCAACCACCCCCTGGATGTAAGCCTACACAGGCTTAATCTGATTGGAGCTCCTTAATTACCCACTAAACCACCAAGCGCCATAATTTGGTCATATGGTTACCATCCGGCGTAGTAAACGTTTCCTGGTGTACAGGAAACTATTTGGCTTGTCACTCAGTGCAGAGTTACCCATAGGCAGAAGGAAGAGGAAAGAGTGAAGGAAAGAAAGACAGAAGAGGAAGGATGGTAACAATTTTTTCGGCTGGGTCATAGGGGGCCTCAGTGTCAAGGAATAAAATCCAAATACACAGACAGTTCTTTATTTTCTTTGCAAATGGTATACATATTGTGTAATATATAAAAAACATTAAATGCTTTTCACTCCTTTGAATACAGCTTCTAATCATGCCACTGAGAAAGAAAAAAAAATACTGCAGTGGTGATGTGGACACAGCATTCTGTTGTGCATAAAATGTAGTGGCTTTAGAGTGTGTTTCAGAGTGTGCTCAGATGGTATGACTATATGGAAAGAATAAGTGTGAACAGTGAGGTGAACAGGGTATATCTGAGCAAGTCTGAAGGTGGGAAAGAGGCATGGTAGGCCGAGAAAAACGTGGATAATATGGCAAACAAATGTATGAGAAAGTGAGGTATGGAGGGTGATGAGGCTAGGGAACTGACAGCTGATTAGGATGACTGGAAGAATTTTGTACCGTGGAATGTATAACAAAGTTACGGCATCCTTGTTCCTTCCCAATAATATGATGGTTGTTGGACTGACTAGCTGACGAGTGGTATGAAAAGCATAAAGTGTGATGCTAATGCCTGTGAGGTGGAGTTACGATTCTGGGGGCTTTTGGTGTTGAGTGAGTAAGGCCCAGTCAATGGACACTTTGGGTTATTTCTCATTATATAACATTGTTTTTTTTTGCTTTCTGTACCCTACATCACTCCATCCTTAGGTGTGAAAAGAGGTCTGGATGATAATGATGATGTTATACTAGTTTTGAATAATCTTCAGATAGAATGGGGAAAAGATTGTTTCTCTGGCTGTACCGGACCAGACAATGACAGCCTAGCCTCAGACCTCATAGGATAGTAGTATTAGTATTAGTAGTAGTAGCAGTAGTAATACTGTAGTTAGTAATGTAGTAGTAATACCTAGGTTTGTCTGAATGTGAACCTATGGACTGTTGGTTGACTCTGCCCTTCTCCCTCAATCTACCATCCTCCTTTTGGGGGGATAGGGAGGAAGCTGAGGAACACTTATATAACCAGGGAGTAAAGCCAACTGGTTGTATCAGTGTCACCACATGAAGATGACCCTTTCGGCATTTCCTAATAGGGTGCCTTATGGAATTAACTGAGGCAATACACATTCAGTTTCTTGGATAACACTTTAAAGCTATACAGTTTCTGAGAGCTTAATAACTGACATGAAGTAAGGCATTTCTGTTTGGCAAGGCTTGGTTGGACTGGGTTAATGGGGTTGGGTTGAGGTGGGTTAGGGTTACATAGGTTAGGGCAGGTTAACTTAGGAATGATTAGCTTCAACTAGGACTGGTTAGGTTCAGTCAGATTCATCTGAATTTGATTAGGCTATGTATGGATGGGTAAACAGTAATATAGACTCTATTAGGAGAGAGTAAGTTAGTATCAGCTAGGTTTAGTTAAGTTGTTAGGTTATGTTAGGCTGAGATACGTTAGGTTCCTATAGGTTAAGTTAGAATCACCTATGTTAGATTCTGTTAGTGCTGGGTCTGGTAAGGTTAAGTCAGATTAAAGCAGGTTAGGTTCAGATAGGTTTTTAAGTTAGGATCAACTTGGATGTATCTGATTTACTTTGGTTATTAAGAAAAACAGAGTATGGTAGGGCCAAGTTAAATAAAAACTGACCACAAGAGAGTGCTTGGTGAGATCCAAGCATAAATGTATAAAACAGAAGAGATGCAATTATAGGTAGCACAGGAGGCTTTGTAACACCTTTTCCTTAGTGTTTTATGTTACTTATTACACCTTACCATTCACCGCTATGTTGTATATACTATTTCAATTATTGACCAAGTATGAAACAGTATCCTCACTCTGCTCTAAAGTGGGAAACGAGGTCCAGATGATGATGAAACAGTAATATACAATGGGATACCGAGATGTACTGTGCAGAATGAACCACTTAAGAAAAGGTGTTAAGAAATATAGAGCCACTTAGAATATGACTTTCAATACAAGTTCTTAAAAAAAAGTACAGGAAGCCCTCACTATATATTGCCTTTTTCTATTTTGTTTTGATTTTCCAATTATAAGTAATTTATCTACCTTCAATCTATTCATCTATCTATAACAAGGCACTTTGGTCCACAAAGGGGTGACCACAAATAAATCACCTCCATGTCATTCTGTCCTCCACCATCAAACTGCTCACTCTACAACTCACACACCCTTCACCCATATACCTCTCCACCCCTACCTTTGGCCCCTATTAAGCTCAGAGCAATTTACAGAAAAACTAAGTCAGAGTTCCACTGCTACCTATAATGATTTGGCAACTTCCCAAATTTTCAGGATCAGTTGCATGGAAGAATTTTTTATATGTACAAAATAACAGGGAGAACAGATAAAACTTAACAAATTCAAACCTTTGATGGAATACTGTAGATGCAAATTTGGGAAGCTGCCAAATCAGCTTTAAGGGTAGCAGTGGAACTTTGACTTAGTCTTTCTGTAATTTGCTGTGAGCTTGACAGGGGTCAAAGGAAGGGGTGGAGAGGTACGGTAAGCAACAAGAATCATGTCGTGAAATTTGGTGAAAACATAAGTAACGGGCTAAGCGTCTGGTACATTCCGCCGTCTGTCATACAGACGGTTCATAATGTTTCACGAGTTACATTTAATCTTCGGACAAAACCGCGACACGACTACTGTTGCTCACTGTACATGGGCAAGAGGGGGGGGTGAGTTTGTGATAGTAGGTGGGGATACTCACCATCCACTCACACTTTGTAGTGCTGCTTTAGGTGTCAGCCCTTGCCTCTCTTCCTTCCTTCCTCTTCTATCTCTCTTTACTTCATTCTTCCCTCTTCCTTCTGTCTACGGGTGACTTTACACTCCCTCTTCTGTCTTTCTTTGATTCATTCTCTTCCTTCTGCCTGTGGGTGACTCTACACTGAGAGACAAGCCAAATGGTTTCCTGTACACCAGGAAACCATTTACTATGCTAGATGGTAACCATATAAGTAAATTATGGCATCTGGTGGTTTAGTGAGTAATAAATGTGCTCCAATCAGATTGAGCCTGTGCAGGTTTATATCCAACAGGTGGTTGGGGTTTATTGCTCACGTAATGCCACTCCGGGATGAGTGAGACTGATTACTCTCATCGTAAATGTCAAGACCAATTTGCCTAGTCAAGCACTCCTACACTCCTCATAGGACGACATAGAATTGGATGAGGGATGGATGGATGGCAAACTTCACATGTATAAAACAGAAAACATTGGCAAACTTCACATGTATAAAAAAAAAAAAGAGATACTAGTAACAGATGCAAACTTTATATATAAAAAAAAGATCAGCCAGATGCAAACTTTACATGTGTAAAAGAGAACAAATGCAAACTTTACATGTATAAAAGAGAGATACCAGTAACAGATGCACACTTTAAATACATAAAACAGATAAAGCTAGATGCAAACTTTGTGTGTATAAAACAGAGAACTGATGCAAACTTTACGTGTATAAAACAGAGAACTGATGCAAAACTTTACATGTATAAAACAGAGAACTGATGCAAACTTTACATGTATAAAACAGAGAACTGATGCAAACTTTACGTGTATAAAACAGAGAACTGATGCAAACTTCACGTGTATAAAACAGAGAACTGATGCAAACTTTACATGTATAAAACAGGACTACTAGTAACAGATGCAAATACCACATGTATAAAACATATGCAAACTTTACATGTATAAAACAGAGATACCAGTAAAAGAGGCACACTTTAAATATACAAAACAGATAAACCAGATGCAAACTTTACATGTATAAAAGGGAGAACAGATACAAACTTATGTATAAAACAGTAGGGTGAAGAGATGCAAGCTTCATAATATGCATAAAGCAGCAGGGTGAATAGACGCAAACATCACATCTATATGACACCAAGAGTGAAGAGATAAAAATTTGACATGATAATATTGCAAAACATTACAAAAATATATACAGTACTGCTGGACCCTGAGTGATACTAAACACCACACACATAAATAAATGGTCAATACTAGAACCCTTCACCACAATAAAGTCTTCTGTATTATATTCCTGCTGTTGCTGGATAAATGTATTCACTCTATGACACACCTCTCCTAGCAAAGAAGCACAAACAGAATTTATTTACCTTTTCTTATAATGACATCAGGCAGGGCTCAAACCCACTTCAGCCACTGTCAGTCTTTGGCCATCACACCACTAAGATGTTTATCCTTTCATATATACACACCCCGACTTATTGCAGAGCAGATGGTAGAAAATCTAAGCTATCCCAGCCACCATGGTTGTATAAATGAAAGACTAATGATATTGGGCCAGTGAATTACCTCCATTGTTTTCATTACCGCCTGCACTGCACTGGGTAAGGATGTGTAGATCTCAAAGGAAAAACATCTTAATGGTGTGACAGCCATACATCTTTCAGACCTGCAGTGGCCAGTGGGTGTGAGCTGCACACAAGAGTTGCTTTACCCACCTCATGTTATTATTAACTGTCATTTATATATATGCTGGCCTGTTTTTAACACTCCACTTCCACTCCACCAGGTAATTTTTGGTGCTGGGGGGACAGTTTAGTCTATCAATAATTACCTTGCATCATTTACTCACCTCCTATTCTCACCTGCCACAACCATACCCACACTGGCCAACAGTCATTCCCACAACACATAAGATTCTGTTGTGTATTTTTTATGAAGTGCTATTTACAGGCCACCCTATGTATATCCTTCCTGTACCTTAAAATTTTCCATAACTTGTCTTGATATTACACAATTATTTTAAGTCAACTTGGGGTAACTTTTCATACAGAGTGGATTAATCACTTCACTATGGGAGGTCTATCATGTGCTGAATAAAACACTGTCAGTAGCATGAATAAAACAGACAGCCTAATCACTCCAGACAGAAGTGTTGATGGATCCACTTTTTATACCATCAGATGGAAATCCTTTGTATCTTATTCTAGATAATGCCCGATTTTCGTCAGAAGGTCAAGGTGTTAGGAAGCTGTTGTAGTCGGGGTGTAGTGCAGGTGTGGGTAAGTACAATATTGGAATGAGGTAGGAAATCAGAGTGGATGCAAATGGATTGCACTATAGTGTCTTTATAATATCACACAAACATACTGTGATTTACCTAAAGACCATTGTGGAAAACCATCCCTGTAGTGAAGGTGTAACTGCAACTGTGGGTAAGTACAATATGGGAGTGAGGGGGGAGCTGAGAGTGGATGCAACATTGTTGTTTTATCTATCCATTCATCAATCACAGGATGCTTTAATATTCTAGCGGGGGATTACACGCAAACTGCACAGTTATGCCTTTACAAATTTTCTCACACAAACACACCTCAAGGTACCTAAAGACATACGAAAAACCAGTTCATTACGTCCTCATTACAAATCATCTGTTGTATACTCTTTTTGGTTGCTAAGTGGTAGGTGGGGGCACCCACCATCCACTCATTTTGTGTAGTGCTACTTTCCAGCAACTGTATTTAGTGGAATGTTAAATGTTCCCTTGAAACCAAGGAAACCATCTACACTCACCTCCGCTTTACTACAATGGTTAGTGTGTTTAGGGTCTTATGTGGCACCAGAATACAGTATTTGTTTACTTATGTGTACTGTTATCTGATGACTAAAATGGGGATGTTCCAACACAGTAGATGTGAGATATAAACAAAGACAAAAGTGCCATAACACCCCAAACATACCAACCCCCATAGCACTTACGAAAGGAGCTAATTACACATGTACCTACTGACTGGAAAAATGTATTGTATTTTGCAACACATTCTGTCTGCAATAAGGACTGCCAGTGCAATGTACAAAAACATCATTAAATCTATTACAGTTCATGGAAGGACCTTGTGTTGTTGCATATTTAAATAATATGCCCTTAATACTCTACTGTACATACATGGTATATACAGTACATATAATATGAGGCATACACACATACATCAAAAATACAAAATCATTTATAGAAAAATTCTATTATAAAATTGTAGAGGGACATAATCTATTGTCTTAAAACTGTGGTATCCCAAAACATGTGCAGATAACAGGATCAGAAAATCTTCATCCACATTACCAAATAATCTAATGATATGTACTTGGACACATTCATACTAGCTATTCAAATTCCAGTACACAACTGAGAGTACTATTTTAAACATATCAACCCTTTGAGCCCAGGTATGTCTTTTCCACCACATTATTGCCATCTCCAGACCTTTTCAGACTGGAGGGTTAGATACAGCCTTCACAAACCCCATAAATACAAAAGGCCTATTACTACTCTTATTTTTATGTTTATACTGCACAAATGAAGCCATGTCTACACATGTGCAGTATGTAGGGTTGTGTAATGGATGATCCCAAAATTCTGCTGACTGCATTCCGAGATGCTGATGACAGATGAGTGGGAGGGTGCTGAGCTGTGCTGACCACTGACATTATTGACCTCAGTGCCATGACACCATCTCTCGCATGTTCAGTTCCCTCACTTATCTTGTATCAAAAGGGCTACACAATACTGTCCTCCCAACCTCCAGCAAAGAAGGACAAAAACAAGAATGCTGGACTTTTAATCAAACAAACTACATTATTCACAGAGGTGGCCATGGTGGCAGCCTTTCTTAAGCTGAAATAAATCCTCTGGCAGATGCAAAATTGCATCAAGTAGGACATCTTCCGGGTTTTACGAGGTTAATTAGCAACTGCAACCCTGCGAAATCATTATGTCCAGCACAGTGTAATGGGTGGACATCAGACTCTCATCAAAAATTATCCAAACACCATAAAAGTCCTCGGATGAGGTCAAAGAATGAGACCTTAGGGATAAGGAACTTGAACAGTGAGGCTGCTTGAGATATGGCAGGATGGAGGGCCACCATCAGGTGATCAAGGCCGATGCATGCAAGCATGCTGGAGCCTTTATAAATTATATGATACGATATGAAGGATACTCTGACATCTAAATAATGCTGGCAGGAATATGTTGGACAACATTTGCTCATTACAGTTATCATCTTTTGTTTATAAAGTATATATCATCAATAAAACATTATTCTGTTTATACTCCACCATGTAGCACTTCTGGGACATACAATACAAGAATTATTATGATAATCCCTTCACTTCAGAGGGTTAAGTGGCCAAACAGATTTATCAATTCAGTACGATACAAACTCTCAAATCCACAAAATCCAAATTCTAAAACCCTCCATCTTCCCAAATATTTTGTCATGCAATATGGGGATGCTGATATCACTTGTCCTCACACATTCAATGCATACCTGAAGGCAAAGTTTTTTTTAAAGGACACAAATATGAACAGATGATCAATTACCAATACAAGGTACTACACCGTACTACAGTAACTTGACAGTACTGTACGTTGTAATGTACATACAACAACTTCAAAAGCAACAACACCAATAATAATGATAGTAATAATAATAATAATAATAATAATAATAATAATAGTAGCATAATAATAATAATAGTATAGTAATAATATTAATACTGTAATAATAATAACAATAATATGTTGATCTTGTGTCTCAAAGGCGCCCGTTCTTCTGAAAAATTCGCTAGCATTCAAAACACATACACCTTTACTATTACAAGAACTGTGACATCACTCATACACAAAATAACATTACATTTTACTTTATTCTTTTTACTTACTAATAATTAACTTAGAAAAGGCCTCTCATACTGACTGGTCTAACAATTCTCCACTAATCCATTTGGTACGAGTCTTATATCTGACAAAAGAGCAAAAATATTATACAGTCCTTCTTCACATATAACTTTATACACTGGAAGACAGGACTTTATCAAACACCAGATTATTTTATTCCACTATGGATGAGAAGAGGAGACTGTGAGTGTTAGTTATTACCAATTACTAATGACTAACACTTTCTACAATATCAAGACTAATATCAACATTAAGGCACATAAATTAGCATATAGTTTGATATGATATGTGTGAAAGGGAGGGTAGACCAGCAAGATGGGAAGGGGGATGGGGGGGGCAGAGGGGAAAAGAGAGAGAAGGAGGGAAAAAGGGAGGTAGGGATAAGAAAGAGGGAGAAGGGAGGAGAAATCAGATGGTAGTGGAAGAGGGCAATGGAAAGCATGGAGGGAGGGAGTGATGTGTACTTTCCTCCCAAATTGTAGCTGAGATTATGTAAATGCAGAAAGATTGAGGGGGAAGTGGAAAGCATAAGGAGTGTGAGTCATGTAGGGAAAGTACAGTGCACAGAGAATGTAAGTAATGAGTGGGAAGTGCATATAGAGTGTGAGTATTGACGGGGAAGTGAATATAGAGCATGAGTAATGAGGGTGAAGTACATACAGAGTGCGAGTAATGAGGGGGGAAGTACAGGGCATTACATACTTTCCTCACGTATCCTGCTGCAGGTCTTGGATATCATCGGAGTTGGATAAAAGGGGCTGGCGATGTCTAGTACCTTCACCATGATCGTCCTGCCCGAACTGACTCTCCTCACTGCCATAGCTCTCATCCCTGTTGTCCTCCAGCAAGTGCCGATGCTCGTCATTATTGCTTGAAACATGCCTGGGGTAAGAGGGCAGTGTTAGAAATCTTAGTGAGCAACAGTATAAGTGTTACAGACCCTTGTGTGGAAGAGTCTGAATCCCCAAGAGACAGCTGGATGTACCTGGTATTTTAACTACGTAATGCCATCACTGGGTGCAAACTGACCCCCTCATCAAATAAACAAACACACACACGCACACACACGTCTACTCATACAAGCATGCACTTAGGCTAGTCCTTCCTGCAAAAATATATTCACATTAACCAGCAATCAATTCCATAATAAATATAATTAATCTGACAGCATGAACAACCAACATGAGGCAACTGTATGCTGGCCTATCCTTGTCTTTCCTAAAAAAATAGTTGTCTTCTAACTTTCTGACTCTGCCCACTGACCTGCCAAGATTAACAGCCTCCTGGATAGTGTCAGGGAGGTTGGTTCCAAGAGTCTCTGGCATGATTATATTGAGTGCCCCGGCCACCAGTGACAACACCCCAAACACCAGCATTGGCAGTGGCCCATATATGGCACCCTGAACAAAAATAAGAATGAGAAGAATTATATCTATTATCATCCTAGCCCTGTGAGTATATGAGAGAAGTACCTGAGTAGCAACTAAAGTTCAACCTCACTATCTGACCAGGTTATGTTCATGGAAAACCAACTGGATAACGATCAGACAAATATCACACATATGGATCCTATAAGCTAAACTGGTGTCTGTGTATCAAATAACAGTGCTTCAAGAGAGATCACAGAACTTGCATATGTGAAAATGGCAATTGCACACCAAAGAAGGACACTATAATGTCAAACTCTCATGAGCTAACAATTATATAATGGTCAATCACAAAAGAGACTGACCCACAAACATGAACACTAACTACCCTAACTACCCACCAGGTCCTCAGAGAAGGGCGCCAACATGCCACCAACACGTGCCCACGTGGAGCTGAGGCCCAGCACGGTGCCTCGGGCACTAGTGGGGAACATCTCAGACGTGAACACAAAGATGATGGCAAACCCACACGCGATGCAGCACTTGCCCAGTAGTGCAGGGATCAACACAAGATTTACTGAGTACTCTGAAATACAACTTGTTAAGGTGAGACACTGGTAACCCTATCAATCTAGTGATGTATATTTAGGTTTGTTCTTGTTACCTCCAAAAGAATTACACTTAACTCAGGAGTGGTGTTCAAACTGGAGGGCTAAACACTGCATTCATTAATCCCTCCAGTGTGAGATGGGTTTCCTAAGCTGAACATCTCAGGCATGTAGACAAAGATTATGGCAAACCCACATGTGATGCTGCAATTACCCAGTAGTGCAGGGATCAACGCAAGTACTTCGAAATATAATACAAAATGGTATATATATCTTATTATCAGTTTGTCTATCTCTGACTACCTGCACTTATCTACACAGATTTATTTAACTTACTACTCTGAAATATAATACCTTAAATTACCATACAGCATTTTATATGAACAGTGCTGGTTTTATTCACACCAAGATGGACTTTATGGACTGAACTGGATGAGTTACATTTAGCCTTCACTAGCACCTTCACAACTAAGGTGCTCTTCAAAGCAGAATAAAATCCATCTGGGAACAGCAAGAATAAAATAAAAAAGGCTTTCTCCTAGTTGTTGCTAGTTAACCCTAGTTGTCCGGCCAAGCAAACCTGTCAACCACAAGTAAGCAACTGCTGTGGGGTTGTCCTACAGCCACATTACAGTACACACACCACACAAGGATCCAGCGCTCCCATTTGGATGACTACGCCACACCAGGGTCAGCCCATAGTGAGGTGCCGGGAAATATGAGGAGGTTTGGCTCCCAGGTGGATACAGCAGCTGCTCCACTCTGACTGCACACTGCCACCACATGTAGGTCTCTCATCAGCACAACATTTTTCTAGTGAACATGCTGATGCGCACACAAATGTCCAGGACTGATACCTGCAGTGAAGCCAGCAGCAACACAAGCAATGCCCCCGACGATCATGGAGAATGCCAGAGAATTTCTACGCCCCCACCACATCATACCCACCCACGCCAGAGTGTACCCTGAAATGCAGTATCAGTATTATGAATTTTGTTTACATATATATCCTAACTCTTCCCCATTTAGTAAATTTTATGGTATCTCTTCCACCCATCCATTATCATCCTATTCATTCATGCAATCCTTTATCCCTATGTGCTTAACATTTAAAAAAAAAAAAAAAAAAAAAAAAAAAAAAAAATGGTCATACAGTACTCCATCATCATCTTCCCTGATCATACAGTTATAAGAAAGAGGAATGAAAACTGGAGAAATATAAAAAAGAAGGACCAGTAAAATAGAATGGAAAAGATTACATAAATAAATAGATATATCAGTAAATACATCAATACATAAAATAAATAAACAGTAAATGAGAACCATATATGTGTAGAGGCATACCTGGAAACTCAACCAAGGCAGCCAAGATGAAGTTAATGTAGGGGCGAGAGGAGGCGTTCCCAGCACTGCTTAGCTCAGCCAGGTTTAGGCTCAGACCATAGTACAAGAGAGTGATGACGATCCTGTGGGACAAGGATAGATAGACAGGTATATCATACACATTTTAACTAACTGATGACTTACCTGACTGATATATACTGAACATACACTGATAGATAGACTGTAGATAGGCAAAATAACCAGCAGATCATATGACTGCCTAAACTAACTAACTAATACTGACTGATAGACATAATGGCAGACAGACAGAGCAATATAGCAGCAAGAGTATCAGTACAGAGTTAATACTGGATCATGAAGTAACATCCCCAGTATTTCTCGTCTCAGCCAAATTTAAGCTCACACCATTAATAGATGAGAGTGATGACAATCCTGAAGGGAAACACTGTTACAAGTACTGACTGATTAATAAAAAGTTGACCATCATCATCATCATCATCGTCTCCAACACCGGGCTAATTGATTCTCACATGTTTCACACACTCCCTCAGCTATTCTTCTTCCTCTTCCTTGTTTTCTCCAATGTACTGTTCCAATCTTCTCTATCACACCAAACATGTCTTCCTCTTCAAACATCACTTGCTAATATTCTTCTGTACCCCATGTGGAGTGGATGGAGAATGAAAGATTAGCTAAGAGAGTGAGTTAGGTGCAGGGGAAGACCAAGGACGAGCTGGAGGGATAAAATGGAGACATTTATGTGAGGAGGTATGAGCTGAAAGGAGTGCAGCCAAATGGTATGGGGCAGGGCGACATGGAGACTATTTGTTTGTGGCCACCCCTTACTGGATTAAGGTGTCTGGCTCTAGGTAAACTGCCTGGTCCACTGCAATTTAGCTGCCTTCCCTCCAACTCACACCCCCTCTTTCATTCATCTTTCCACTCCATCCCTCCATCTCATCCTTGGTCTCCCCCTCCTCCTCTCCTCCCTCAGCTCACTCATATATTGTACACTCTTTTAGCCAGTCTTTCATTCTCCCTCTCCACATGGCCAAACCATCTCAAAGTATTTCTCTTTAACACTTTCAAGCAACTCACCATATGAAAAACATGGCAAACATTCTAATACACAGCAATGGTGTCAGTAGGACGTCTAGTATGCTCACCGGCTTTGTTCTTGCCGATGTTGTTGGTCTCTCTTCCTGGAACTGAAGAATAAAGACACACAATGTAGATCACAATGTTTCGTGTTTGTAATCATCATCATTAATTCACATCTCCCTTCCCCTGTCTTGTCCTCTCCATCTCATTCATGGCCTACTAGTTCTCCTTTCAACCATTCCCCACACATATCCTTGCCAGCCTCTCATTTTCCATTACCTTCATTTGATTATAACATTTCAAACTACACAACTTTACACTGCCCACTACATTCACTGTCACATTATTTTTGTCTAACAAATGTTCACTTGCTCAAAAATATTATATCCACACACCTCCATACAACAACTGGCCATACTGTAAGACTACAAACGTTTTTAATGACGAAATGGGTCTGTATCAAGCAGAAATTGTTGCATCCATTCTATAAACAAAATTTCAGGGTGTTCTTCTTTGCATTCTCTTAAATTTTATCTTTCACATACAAACTCAGACAGTATGAGGACACCTCACCCTGTTAAGCATGTCGGCAGTGATGGGCTTGCCATTTTTGTGGGCAATCTTTTCAAGGACAGTAGTGACTTTCTGGTGTTTACCACGTGACTGCAGCCATCTGGGAGACTCTGGGATAAACCTGTGAAAGCAAATACATACAGAACTTTGGTTGGCATTAACTGGCATCATCATTATCCTAACTGTTTTTCAAGTACATGGATAGAGTGAGGTAGACTTCAGGAGCAAGTAACAGTACAAAACACAAAACAGCATAAAATACACACCACCAGTAAAATACGAAGGCTGAGGCGGGAACGGATATGACCATCTGAATCATGCGCCACTCCCGGAGCCCCCACGCCACCAGCCCCAGCAACACCTCACCCAGGGCATAGAAAAACTCGTTTATCACCCCACACATCACACGCTTGCTTGGACCAACCATCTCCACTCCTGTGATGGTTAGAAGTGATTATGACTGAATTACAAGAGGATAGGGCAGTTAGAAGTTATTAAAAATTATTACATCTCTTCACACACTTGCTTGGACCAACAACCTCCATCCTACTGTAATTAGAAGCAGTTTTGGAGTAGCTAACTAGTAGGCTCTATCTATTTACAGTATCTGTCTATCTACTTATTTATCCATAGCCAGACGCCTTCCTCTTTACCTTCACCAGGGCACAGACGTACATATCAACTTCTCTAAATGATCAGGTTACGTTCATGGAAAACTGATCGGATGACAATCAATCGTATATAAAACTTAGGGATCGTAGTGACTGTATAAGTAAAATCAGCAAATCATATACTGAAATATGGTGCTTCAAAGCAATTGCAGTGACAAGATAAAATGTTTACCTCATATAGGCAACTGATCATATAATGGTTGATTGTAAAATGAGGTTCACCTTTGTTTATGGCAGTTCTGGAGTGACTAATCTGTGTGCTTTATATATCTACAGTATCTCTCTACTTATCCATTTGTAGTCAGACACCTTAATCTCCACCTCCCCCAGGGCACAGAAGTATATGTTCAAGACCCCACACATCTTATCCATGCTTGCACCTAGCAAATCCATTTCTACAACTGCACTGATTCTGACTGGTGTATTAAAACAGAGGATAAGTTGATAACATAATTACAAATACAATCTTCAGTAATAATTACAACATTTTTTACCACTGCTGCAGCAACCTGAAAAACATTAGAAATGTTTGTATAAAACACACACGCACACACACATTCTCTCTCTCCCTTTCTCTCACTAACCCAGCACGAAGGCAGCCTGGAATGTGCCTGTAGCAAAGGCCGCGTTAAAGAACCTCATCACATTGAACGTAGTGAAGGATGATACCAGCGATGTTATGGTTCCCGTTGCTGCCATGCCAAGCGCACCAATAATTATCGTCACCTTGCGGCCAACTCTGCAGCAGGAGAGAGAAATTTATGAGTCTGGATTGCTATAGTGGTGGTCCAGCAATTAACACCAGTGCAGAGGGTCACAACCAATGCAATATTTCTGTTTGTGAAGGCAGCATGTAAGCAAGAAATATCTACTCTACCACAATCTACTAAAAGAAAATGATATTCAACCTAATAAACTGTCCTATCTTACCCAAACCTAGTAAAAACTTAGCATACTTACCAATCTGCAACTCTAAATTAATTGAACCTAACCAAGCCTAGCAAAAGACTGGAATCTTTCTGTTGATAAAATACTAAGGGACAGCAAGTGGTGATTGTCAGGTGTGAAACGATTGAACATGCTGGCCTCTTGAGCGTGTGGAAGAGTTTTATTACTTGGGAGACATGTTATGTGCAGGAGGTGGGGCTGAAGCTAGTTCTCTGGCTAGAGTGAGAAGCAGATGGAAGAAGTTCAGTGAGCTGTTGCCTCTCCTGACATTGAGAAGGCTCTCTCTATGCTACGGGATCTTTGTATGCAGCATGTGTTAGGAGTGTAATGCTGTTAAGGCAGTGAGACTGGAGTAGTTAAGGAAGAGGATACCTGTAAGCTCAAATGTACCCATACACAAATGACAATGATTTGGCGGATGTGTAGTGTGTCCTTGAATGCGAGGCCTGGGGGGGCCAGGTTTACAATGGAAGAGTTGAAAGGAAGGACGGGACTGGAGAGTAATGGTGCCATGATGAGGTAGATGGAGATGGTTTGGGCATGTGTAGCAGATGGGGGATGACAACTGGGTGCAGAAAGTGAGATGTGTTAACGCTGGGGATGGGGTTGCAAGGCAGAACAAAAAAGACCTGGGACAAGGGCATAGTGTGACCTCAAGGATAAAGGGACTGAACAGGGAGGCCGCCAGAGATCAAGCAGCACAGAAAGCAGCCATTTGGTAACCAAGGCCAACGGAATGAAGCATGTTGGGGCCTTTGTAAATGAAACAAACCTTTACCCTAACCTACCCCACCCTACCTTATTCTACACTACCCAGACCCAATCTACCACACCCTCCCTTACCCTATCATACAGTAGCAAAACCGAGACATACTCACAGATCTGCCACCAGACCAAAGAGGATGGAACCAACCAAGACGCCGCCAAAGTAAATGGACTGAACCACCTGCCCCTCCCACATATCGCTGCACGTCAGATTATACTGGAAATGTGTGAAAAATTATTGAATTATTCTACGGGCTGTCATCATTTTAGGTCTTCTTCATCCATACAAACCCTGTTGTGATTCATATGACACTGGCCACAATAGTAGTTGTTGCAGCCCTTGGTTCAACTTAATATTGTATGAACCCAAAGGTCTGCAGGCTGCAGCTGATCCTGCCCTGCAGCCCACTATCCTCCATTCAGGGGATATGGAAGGAGCTGGGGGACAACTGTATAACTGGTCAATGGAGCAGCTCGACTATACTCGTAACAGTGCCACCACACAAAGGCCTCCCTCTCCAGCACCAGTGACACTGATACTCCAGGGTATATTAGCTACATACAGGGTGCTACATGTATAATATCCCTCTTTCACATTGCTGGGTGATCCCTTGTGTGTTGAGGAGATGGCTCCATCAACATTACCAAAAGTTACCCTGTAGGCCCGTATCCTTATTTATTTCCTACTCCCACTACCACATCCACACCAGTAGACTGAGCCATTGCTGCAGCACATACAAAACTTCCAGCTGAGACTCTACTGAAGAACTATTTACAGATCACCCTGTGTAAAGCAATGGAACATAATCTGTCAATGGTCAAACACACACATCGGAAGAGGGGGGGGACACAAACATATCGCTTCAGAGCCACCTTCTCCTCTGTCATCACGCTGCCATCCCTTTAACTCACACCAATTTTCTTCCTGTGATTAGGTGAAGAGAGAGAGAGAGAGAGAGAGAGAGAGAAGATTAATGACACTTGAAAATTTACATCTTAAAATGAAGGTGCTCGAGCTTTACATATCACATTTATTTTTCTCATCCTATATTTGAGTGTGGTGATGATGATGATGATGATGATGATGATGATGATGATGGTAATGTGATAATGAATATCCTGGATGATGATGATGATGATGATGGTAATGTGATAATGAATATCCTGGATGATGATGATGATGATGATGATGATGGTAATGTGATAATGAATATACTGGATGATGATGATGATGATGGTAATGTGATAATGAATGTACTGGATGATGATGATGATGATGATGATGATGATGATGATGATGATGATGGTAATGTGATAATGAATATACTGGATGATGATGATGATGATGATGATGATGATGATGATGATGGTAATGTGATAATGAATATCCTGGATGATGATGATGATGATGATGGCAATAATGGCGATGGTTAATAACAACAAACATCCAGAGTGAAATTATTCCACAACATAGCAACATAACAGAAAATGCCACTACACCAGCCACCTTGGAATAATTAGACTCCAAACATATGACTGTATGCAGATGCAGTGAAATTAGCGGTTCTCAAGTTTGCTGCATGGCATGTGGTGAGAATTCAGAATCACCACTACCACCATTACCATCTCCGCTACCACTGCTACTACTACGACTGACACCACTACCATGACTATTACTATCAATGACACTACTACTATCACTACCACTACCTACTACTACTACCGACACCACTACCATGTCTACTACTATTAATGCCACTACTACTATCACTACCACTGCCAATACCACTTCTATTAATGTTTCCACCACCATGAAGAGCACTCACAGCTTGGTACATACCAGCACTCCTTACACTCTCTATCAATTATCATCCTCATTATCACCCAAACCTCTTTCCCCACCTACGGATGGGGTGAAGTAGGGTCCATGCTGCAAGAAATACATGATAAAAGAACTAACCAGCAATTACCAGATGCAATGGGCCAGGCTTTTATTCACTCACCATTCAAGCCCCCAAATCCTGGCACCACCTCCCTGGCACACCTTCCCTGCATATAAGCTTCTGGACTACCTCTCAGACAGACTCAGTCCAACAACTACTCAAGTTTAAAGGAGGAGCCTTAACCTACCAAAGAATCTTATACACTATCAAAAATTCTCATCACCATTGTATTTTTTATTTATTATTGCTTTAGTGTTAGTATGTTGCTGTCCACAGAATTCCTTACTCCACACCTTTCATGAGTCACAGTATTTCATATCCCACCCACTCTCTGTACTCCACTCAAATTTATCAATAATCACATCTCCATTCCTCTTCCCATTTTCAGGCCACAATACACATAAAATGCAAACTTGGTCAAGATATAAAAATTATGCCATGCTTCCACTTGCACAATCCCTGTATTGAGTTTGGCCATGGCACAGCTCATGTTTTCTATGAACTGGCAGCTAGACCAAAGGCCAAAATCAATGTGACAACTTAATTCTATCGTTTTCGTTTTTGATGGCTCAACATGCTTGCATGTATTGGCCTTGGTCACCTGATGGAAGCTCTCCATGATGCTCGATATTTGGCAGCTTCCCTTTTTAGTCCCTTAACCCTGAGGTCACACTCAGTGGCCTCGTCCCAGGTGCTTTTCCGTCTACCTCTCACTACCCTACCCCAACATTAACACTTCTCACTTTCTGCACCCAATTGTCATCCCCCATCCTCTCCACATGCCCAAACCGTCTTAATCTACTACTCCTCATCACAACACCAATACACTCCAACCCCATCCTACCTCTCAACTCTTCCATCGTAAACCCTGCACTTCCAGGCCTTGCACTCAAGGACGCATTGCACATCCACCTAATCACTGCCATTTCTGCACGTGAACCTGCGAATACCCTCTTCCTTTACTGCCCAGGTTTCACTACCATATAACATTACACTCCAAACATATACTGCATACAAAGATCCCTTAGCTGGCTCCAAACCTTCCCTGTTCCAGTCAAGCTCCTCATTCAACAATCGGCTGTAATGCTCTCTCCATGTGTCTTTAATATCCCCACTGTTCACCATAACCCTTCCTTCATCATTCTATGACATAAAAATAATATCTGTAACAATGTATAAGTCTTAGCTTGAGTATAGTCTTTATTTACTTGAGTTGTATGTTCCTGCCAAAGAGTGACGACTGTGTGGCTGGTTACCAAGTGCCCAGTGACACTACACTTTCATGGTAGCATCTCTCAGGATTCATGCTAAAATGTAAACTCCTAAAGATTTTATGCAGTTTACAGCAAGTATCCTTGAGCAGCAATACAGACACCCACCTCAGATACAACTGTCAACACATAAACAATCATATCAAACACCTGACACTCTGGACACCCCACAGTCTCAGTACTGTGGACTCTGGGGTGGGAGAGGAGCTGGTATAGCTGAGTCACTTTACATTTCATTCTTGCTGACCTTGAGTGATTTTATGCTGCTTACTTCCCAGCTGCTTTCAGCTGCTGTTGGGAAATAATTACCAGGTTCTGGCACATAGTGTAGCTCTCAAACCATACAAAATATCAGCTATACCATGGTCAACCTTAGTATGGGGATCCCTTAAGGGGAAGCATGGCATTATTATATATGTTTTGATGTAATCCGGTTTGCTCCAACACCCACCTCAGATACAATTGTTGACTGGTAAACGGTCTTATCAAACACCTTCCCCTCCGGACACTCCACAGTTTCGTTGGTACTGTAGTCCTCTGGGGTGCAGGAGTCACTGGTATGGTTTTCTAGGCGTTGGTAACGTAAACATTGGTTGAGCTTCCCAGTCTTGGGGTCGGTGGGGATGGTGAAATTTGTGAAGTCGACATTATAAGTGGGGTAGCTGAAGTTTTGGTCACACCTGGGCACCAAACACCTGAAAGCAGATGACTAAATAATTACCATCATATCATCAGTAGTATTATCATCAGTGGGCAGGCTGTAGCACCAGCCAATCAGGACTGAACTCCCAAGGAGGATGGTGAAAGGGAGAGCAGGAGCTCCTGTTTCACTAGCATCAGAATATCCTGACCATCCTCCTTTGCTGACCTTTTCAGTGTGATACTAACACAGAATATGCCAGCACACTCTCCCAAACACTTTTCTCCAACTATTTCATGCACTACCCTACATGTGCATTACTGTATATACCACACAATGTACCCCACTACATCACAGGGGCTGATACCAGCAAGGACATGCAGCCAGAAAACTTTGCCCTCACTACCTAGTGGCAGGCCAGAGGGGAGGCCTGGCACAAGTTCCCCCACCGTACTTTTTCCAATGCACGTAAGCATGTTGGAGCCTTTACAAATGATGCAATTATCATCACTAGCATTACCATCTTTATCACTGTCATCATCACCATCTCATTATCAAACATCTGAGAAAAGGACTAAATTCATTAACCCCTTGTTATAAGTCACCATCTTTAATACTTTGTGTCATTCTACCAAGAGTAAGTACAGAAAACTTCCAAGTAAGGTTTTACTTCTTATATTCACTGTATATGCATATAACTCTGGCCATACATGTGACAGTCCATTTCCTAAGGCTCAGCAGTCCTACTGGTCACATTATCATCATCATCATCATCATCATCATCCATACCTCTTTTCTCACCTATGGATGGAGTGAGGTAAGGTCCAAAGAGCAAGAAAAAATATTGATAGACTGAGGATACACGACTACAATGAATCACAAGCAATAGGTGATGCAAGCACATTAATTCATCCGCAACTTAATACTTCCTCCTACCTGTCAAACACCTTAATAATGTATCACAGGAAATAAATGAAGCAAAGGTTTAAATAACACTTGCCACCACATGAATGCATCTGTGTATGGACTTCTAAATGGCATACAAGTGAGATGCTGTTGGGATTAAGGGGACCTGAATGGAGCGTGAATGAGTGTGGGGTCCCTTCAACTGCAGACTTTGGTTATTTTATCCTTCTATCAGGTTTTTTCTTGCTCTCTGGACCCTACCTCACCCCATACTTGGATGGGAGGAGGTATGGATGATGATGATGATGAAAAGGGGAAAAATTCACAGTACTTGCAGCATTTCCACTCTGACTTCTGAGCTTATCAGAGGTTTGTTTGTAATTATAACACTGTGTATGCAAGACTAGTTCAATTCTTAAGCGTATTCTATGACTAGGGAACTAAATCATTTCATCCTTCTCGTACAGTTTGCCATGGAATAAGCATCCTTAATGGAATACACAGAATATGGCTGGCTATGAATTAAAGTGTTAAATAATGAACCAATTTTAAACAAGCTCTGTCTATACTGTAAATTCACTAAACTCTTTTCACACTAACTTGGCCTAAAACTGTCATCTCTCCATTTGGATTACTGAGCTGTAACAGTAAATCAATAAAATATGATACAAGTATAATGAAATGCTGTGGAAAGGATGTACACACACAGAACTGTCTTTTTCTGCCACTGATATTTAAGAAATAACCAACAAAAGGATGAAAATCTGGACCAAGTTATGTGAAAGAACTGCTGTGGTTCCTCCATTTCTTTACACAGCCAGGTTAATGCCCCTGACTTGCACATTGGGGTGGAAGCAATGAAACCAAAGCCTTACAGGATTATTGAATCTGGTGACAGATAGACTGATGGATAAATCAACTGACAGCTGATGCATAGATATATACAGATTAACTGATGGACAGATTGATGGGCAGATAGATACAGTCACACAGACAGACAGTTACAGATAGACAAATAAAAAAAGATTCATCCATACTATATATACTGTACTGTATATACAAACTGCTAGATAGAGAGACATGTTCCTTACCTGTACTGTGGCGTGGCAGCAATGAAGACAAATGCCATGTTACTCAACGCAGTGAGGATACCCGGGAGGCAGAGGAGGAAATAAATGAACTTCTGGTAGCGTCCAAACTCCCCGATGCTGCGGAACACTGCGTCAATATCCACTGCCATCTTGAAGGCCTTCCGCACCTCACCACATGGGAACTACATGCAATACACCACGGCCTGTGTTATCTGAAGATGTAAATTGACAAGATTACATATTACAACTGTCTGTACTGGTGATGAGATGAGGCAACCATCATCCACTCACTTGATGAAGTGCTGCCTGCTTCTTCCTTCACCTACATATATCATTCTTCTTCTGAGTCAGCCCTTCTCTCCTCCTATTTCTCCCACCCTTCTCTCAGATTTTATCACTCTTCTTTCCACTTCAAGTGGCCATACACTGATCGACAAGCCTAATGGTTCCCTGTAAACTGGAAAACAATGCAGGGTGGTAACCATAAAGGCTACCCAACTAATGGGGTGACATGGAACCTACTATGGTGCCTCTGTTAATTAGTGGAGTCACAAATTCTGCATCCTGGAAACCAACCTTCACATTTTTCCCTGCACCTCTCTCTGGTAAGGTGCTGCCTACGGTTCACTAAACAACACGACTGTGCAGGGGTGGCTGCTTGACTGTAGTTGATGGGTCTGCTAGGTCAGACAGGCTCAAGTTACTCAACAACAACAATTTGTATATACTGTACTGTTGTTTGCTGATGATACTGTGCTGTTACGTAAAGATGAATGGGCACTGCAAGGCTTGGTGAAAAAGGAAAGTTTGGGTCTTTAAAAGAAGTGAAGTTATGGAGAGCAGAGTGAGGCTGCATGGTTAGGAGATGGGGAATATGAGTGCCTTCAATTATTCGGGTAGTGTGATGACCAAGGATGGAAGTTAGGAGGATGAATTAGATGAAAGGAACAGCAGAGAAGAATGCTTGCTGGTTCACTGAAGGCAGTGATAAAGAATAAGGAAGAGAGTAGAGAAGTAAAAAAAAGTAACCACATGACAGTACCATGATCCAAGCTCTAACATACGGAAGTGAAGCTTGGACCCTGTTGGATGAACACAAGCCAAGAGTGAGAGCAACGGAAATGCATTACTTGAGGGCAGCAAGTGGAGTACCTGGAGGCAGACAGACAAATGAGGAAATGTAGGAGTATTGTGGTGTTGCTGTGGATGTGCCAGGAAACATCAGAAGTACTTTGAGATGGTTTGGCCATGTGGAGGGAATGAAGAATGAAAACCTGACTAAAAGAGTGTATGTGAATGAGTTGGAAGGAGGAGGGGGAGACTGAGGATGAAATGTAGGAATGGGATGGAGATGAATATGAGTGTGGAGGTGTAAGTTGAAGAGAGGATAGAATTGTGACATGAGATTAACACTAGAATATGATGCTAGTCATGAAATGCAACAAAATGGATGTATGGCACCACTATTGTCTTATTCTGCCACTGAGCTGTGAAATAAGATGTGACAAGACAAAAATCTTGGCCAAGCTGAGGCGAAAGGACTATACGGTAGTAAGAAATTAGTTCTATAATATCACAATTTTTATCATACACTTGCTACTGTACTGGTAATTTATGATAACTTCACAGGCAGCAATATAACCTGTAATGTACACTACAACTGACAGTGTGAGCCATACCAAAGCAGACTGCGACTGACAGTTCTGGTTGCACCTCCCACTAACCAGCCTCCTCAATGACCCCATCCTCTCCCAGTGACCCCCACCATCCCATTAACATCTCCTCCCACCACTCACCACCCACCACCACCATCCCTTACCAACCTCCTCGCACTGACGCATACCATCCCATCTCCACTGCTACACCCCATATCCCGTCCCCATTCCCCACCCCCATTACCTTCCCTTCACTCCTCCCCCAACCTCCTCCCCAGTCCCCTACACCTCATCCCCACCCCCTCCCTCCACCCCTTCTCCCCATCCCCCACCTCACAACCAGCTTCAACTCCCCTACGCTTTTATAGGTAAGAATTTAACTCCAACAGCCAACTGTACTGTAATTTACCAATAATCCAACTGCAAAGGGTAAAACTTTTGTCCTTTTGTTGCATCTTTCCTGTAGCTCAGTCACAAAGTCAATATATATACAGTAAGGATCCAGGTTACGTCACTCTCGAGGTTACGACAGTGTACTACCAAGAAATTTTAAAAGAATAAAATAATGAAGAAATAAACATAAAGCGCAGGTTTTAATTCGTTGTTGTCTGCCGCAAAATGTCTCTTTCCACTTTATGCTCCTCTCATCTCTCCTTCCTTATTTCCTCTCCTCCATCACTCATCCCCTGTTGTTTCCCCAATCCTCTTTCCTTCCTTAACTCCCACCTCCCTCTATATTCCCTCCTCTAATCCTCATTCATTCTCCTTCCCGTCCATATCCTCACTAATCCTTAATCCCTCATCTGTTACTCGTTCCCCTCCCCATTCCTCTCTTCTTTCCCTCTCCCTTTATTTCCTTCTTTTCCAAGCTTCCTACACCCATTTATCCTTCTCCTCCCCCACAAATCACGCTTGCTTTCCCCCCTATTTTTCTGTCCCTCCGTTCCCTACTTCCTTCCTATCCCTTTTATATACTCTCCCCCTTCTCCATTCCTCTCTGTTCTCCCTCTTTTTTCTCCTGTCATCTCTTTTTCCTTCAATTTCTTTCAGTTCTCCCCTCTTCACTCAATCCTATCTCCCTTCTTCCTGCTATTCATCACCTTCTCATTTTGTCCATCCTGCATTCCCTGCCCCTCATATTTCACATCACCTCCCCACCCCCTAACTCACCCCCTTGAGGTATAAATGTATGAGGTACAGTCAGAAAACTCGTACAAAATTGACCTTTCAATAGCATTTCTTCATGACTAGCACCATATTCAAGACTTCATAATCAAATATACTGTATACTATGATTTAACATCCTATCAACAACACTTCTCCATGACTAGCACCATATTACAGTGTTATTCTCTTCTTACAGCTCTGTGGCATAAAAGACAATACAGTACAGTATTAAGTCCCTAGATTCTATCCACAGCACACCTTCATGACTAACAATTATGTATAGTCAAGCTTATCTCATCCTACAGATCAGCACTCAAGGTGGACAGATGGCAACTTCAGGCCAAGTTAAGCGAACGGGGTGCAGCACAGTTGTTACCTCTCTGTAGTTGTGATAAATTCCCAAATCTCTCTATAACCAGATGCCTTAAGTCCATCTGAGGTAGTCACAAAAAAATTACTTTCATGTTACTCTCCCTTCCACGGTCAGGCCGCCACTCCTCCAACTCACACCACCCCTATGCCTCTCCTAAAATGTATTCAACAATGCATGTGATGTGAATGGAGAAATAAAGACTGATTAGGAGAGTGTATGTGATGTGAACAATGGGAAGGCTAAGGATGAGACAAAGGGATGGTGTGGAGTGGTATATGAGTGGGGCTAATTGAAATACAGTACTATCAGTCTACATCCTCACCAGAGCAGTGCTCTGTGATGAGTACCATAATTTAGTGATATTCTATTGTTATAGATCAATAATCAAGATGGAGAGATGGCAATTTTACACCAAATTAAAGTGAACAATACAGTGGTAATGGAGCTGATTAAGTGTATACATAGACAATACTACAGCTCTACATTATCTTCATGGCACTTCTTCGTGACTAGCATCAATATCTAGTGGTAACTTACTGTAACATCTCAGCACTGAAGATTGAAATATGGCAATTTTAGGCCTAATTAATGTAAACAGAGTATGGTGAAGGTGCTGATAAAGACTATCTTATCTAACCCCTCCTTATCAATCATCCCTATATCCAATAAAACCATATGGGGATAGCATGGCAACTGTTACATTACGGGTTGAAAACTTATCTCCCTGATGAATGGGGAGGGGAAAAAAGATTATTTACTGCTGAAAGATATCATTATACTGAAGTGTAAAAAATTCATCTCACTAATGAACTGGGAGTGTAAAAAAAATTATCTCTTTATTTCCTGCTGCTCCACCAGGAACAGAGAGGGACCAGGCTAAACTACCCAGTCAAGACAGTTGTTGCCCCTGAGTGGCATTATGTGAACAATAAACCCCAACCCCACGTCAGCTTCAAACTCTTATGAAACAAACTCTTTTTTCTTTCTTTCTTTTTCCAGAGAAAGCACCAAAGGTTGGCTGCCAGAAAAGTTGTTCCCTCCAAAGTGTGTGAGAGAGAGAGAGAGAGAGAGAGAGAGAGAGAGAGAGAGAGAGAATTAAAAAGTCAAAGGATGTGTTCATTTTTGAAGCCTGGACACATTGCATTTAAAAGACTGGTGTCACAGACTATCTATCTATCTATTGCCAGACGCCATAATCCCGTAAGGGATGGCCATGAACTTTTGAGTTATTTGTTTTACGGGGAGGGGCACTAACCCTCCATCAACCCACTTGTTGACACGTAGGGAGCACGTATGGTTTGGTTATATGGTTACCACCCAGCGTTGTAAATGGTTTCTTGGATACAGGAAACCATTTGGCTTGCCACTCAATGTAAAGCCACCTGTAATGGAAAGAAAAGCAATAAGAAGTGACAGGAAAGATGGGAGAAATAGGAAGAGAGGAGGGCAGGCACAGAAAAAGAATGATAAAGGCTAAGGAAGAAGTAGGCAGCACTACATCAAGTGAGTGGATGATGGTTGCCACAGACAGAGGGGAAAATACACACTGAGGAAGACAGGCATCCATCTCTTGGCTCTATGATTACTACCCAACACTGAAAATTCATGACACACAAAAATAAGGCCGAATTTCACCAATGCTCTTGATAATCAACTAACCACTTACTTCACTGTACAACACTCAACAATGGTGACAGGTGGTGGCAACCATCATTCACTTACTTGATGTTGTGCTGCATAAGACTTGTTTCACCTTTAACATTCTTTTCTGTGTCTGTCCTCCTCTTTTCCCATTTCTCTCATTCTTCCTCTCACTTTTTATTATTCCTATTGCATTTCAGGGCACCTCTACACTGAGTGACAAGTGGTGAGGCACTGTCTACCACAAGGGAACATCAGATCACAGCACAAGATGGCCCTGCAGAGATGGCTGCTTGTCATCAACTGAAAGTTGATGGGTCTGCTCAGCCAGAGGGACTAGTGTTACTCAACAACCCTACATCTATAAGAGAACTCTGAAACCTAAATTTCACAAACCTGAATTACACCACTGCACTCTGTACTCACTTTACTGCACAGCACTCCACACTCTCACATCTGCAACACAGATGTGAAGCCTCAACAGCACCATGACACACCAAGTGCCACAATAACCAAGATAAACACTTGTATGCAGGTGCTACCACATATCAGGACTAACGTGACCATGAAACACACACACGTTGTGATCACGGCCCCTCCTCAGCACAAATAATTACTGAGTTCACACATAATGAATACATCTCAAAAACTATACAACTACAGTATGTAACAATGCACAATTCATCATTTGGCTCTCTCTTGTATTCTGTTTTTCTCTTGGAAGGAAAAGTTATTGCGGGCTTATGGTCTTTGGTTCCTTCTTCCTAGCATTAAAAAGAAAAAAAAAAAATACCAAATACTATACTGTATAATATGGTACTGTGCCACTGTCGTCAGGAATACTGCTAAACTCTTTGGTCCATTATGACTTTTACACAATATTCTGTAAAGCTCACTGGTTTTCAAAGACAGCATCACTGAGTTTCATAAGTCACCGTTCACCATTTTGTTATTTTTCATAAGGAAGTGGATTGATGTTGATGTTTACAACTGTGTCTTACAATTATCAACAGACTTCAAGTGTTAGTTTCAACACTTCCTTATAATCTCACCCAGCTGAGGGAACTAACAGAACTATCTATCTACTTACTGCCAGATGTCTTAATCCCATTAAGGGGTGGTCAAAAACAAATCGCCTTCATGTAATTTGTCCTCCGTCAATATGCTGCCCTCTCTCCAACCTCACACCCCTGATTCACATAGGCTACCTCTCCACCTCATCCCTCCATTTCAACCTTTGTCTCCCCTTCCCCCCACTCCACCTCACTCACACTCTCCTAGTCAATCTCAGTACGCCCTGATTCATGCTGTAGAGGAATGCCTTCATGCAGTGCCATCCATATAGGATAACTGAATGGATATTCTGCCCTTTTCTACAAATGTCCCTCAGTTCCCTCCCTTAACTTGAAAGGAGGATGATCAACTCCAAACGAAGACTGCCGTGGTTATGACAGAAGGATGTGACTTTCTTGGATGGGTCAAGTCCTCTTAGGTCTGGAAGTGTGATTCCTATTGCCCTAATACTGTATCCCATTCAGTGATATCATGGTTAGGACTGAAGGATGCCAAGGTTAGGAATAAAGGCTGCCCTGGGGATGACCAAGGATGCTCAGGTTAGGACCAAAAGTTGCCCAGGTTAGGACCAAAGTATGACAAGTTTAGGACTCAAGGATGCCAAAGTTAAAAAAAAGCTGTTCCAAGGTTGAGGCCAAAAAATGCCAAAGTTAGGGCTGAAGAATGCCACAGTTATAGCCGATGGATGCCCATGTTAGAACTGAAAGTATGCTCCAGTGGTTTGTTTAGGTTAGAGATAGCTCAGATAGAGGCTGACTCGCATTGCTGATTTTTGCAAAGCTACTGTACTGGTATCTTTGCTCTGAAATATAGTACCTAATAATTCAGCCTATTTTGGCCAAAATTGGCTTTTTTTTTTTTTTACACCTTTAACTTAACATCTTACAAATCTAAGTTTCTTCCACTTTATTTTATCTATTAATCTAGCCAATTTTACCACTTATACAGCTCCATCTTTTCCTCTGTCTTTAAAGCTCTAAGCTGCCCAATTTTGTGAAGGTTCATGAGTGCTGAAAGAGTAAGGTTAGGGTATATCTCAACATAGTCACATCTGTTAAATTTTGATACAGTACTGGTATACATTTCCACAGATCACTCAGTTTCTACATCTACCCTTCCCAAAACCATTATTTTCCAAAAGTCCCCCACATATGTCAAGGAAGGAGGGAGGTATAACTCACAAACGAGTGATTTCTAGAGGGAATGGACATGAGAATGGAACAAGAAAAATACAATCTTAGTAAATGTGTACCTGCAAAATCATACTGGGAAAAACCAATTGGCCTGAGTATTCCACCTATTATTCTATGCAACTTTTCTCCTATAAACATCCATTGCAAATTGTCACTGAGATATTTAGCTAACATAACCTAAAATCTTCACAAAGGGCCATTACAGGGTATGGCAGCCCTGGTGCAAGATGCAATATCTTATATGAAACACAAATATTTTATGAGAATTACAGTAAAGCTAACTCAGAGGATGCTTACAGAAGAAATGCTGCTTAGATTAACACATGCTATGCTGTTGGCCTATTGGTTTTCCACAGCATGTGTTTGGTGTAAAAGGTAATATATATAATAATAATAACAATAACAATAACAGTGTATGGTAGGATCAGTTGGTCAAGCACACAGGCTCCCTAAATTTATCAGTTTCATTTAAAGTTAGGAAATCACTGAGCTTAACTAACAGACGTGATATATACCGTAACACATAAGATACAGATTAATTCTTTACCAAACGGACACACAGCCTTTCCATATTTTCTACTGAAATGAGTCTTCCACAGGTTACTTGTTATTTTTCCTGGATTACCACAGCCACTGGGGATTTTTATAAACTTACCTCTGAAAGCTATAAATGAGGATTTAGAATGCATAAATATTCCGCTGACGTCTACCAGCAGCTGGCCATATTTTACGTTCCTAACATGCATTTTTAAATTTGAAAGCCAGCTATCAAATGCAAGTTAGGTTTAGCTGAATTAGGTTTGGTTTGGTTTGGTTGGGTTAGGTTTGGTTAAATCATTAAGTTTCCCACAGCTCTGACACAGAATACACTGATGTGTCCAGCCAGAAAGATGGTTGATAAACAATGCGGCCAGTCGGAGAGATTGTCGGTAAATACTGCCGCAGGGGACCTGGCCACTTCCGTAAGTACCCCAAAACAGGTATACTGTACTTTGCTTTTTCCCAATCACTTCTAGTAGTCACAATTCAACAGTTAAGTATCTATGTTGCATATACAGTATACCACAATTACTAGCCTTGAGATCACGGGTTTGTTATAATATAGGTGGGATTGCCACACCTGTTTGGTAAAAAAATTACCACAACCAGTAATATGGATGCAGAAGTAAACATTTCTACCCAAAGAACAACTATATGCTTTTCACTAGCTGTCAAATATAGGACTAATCACGAAAAAAGGTTTGGGAAAGGATGCGGGGTTGTAGTATTCGTTTTCTGCCATTGTGTGAAATAAGCTGCAAAGGCACGAGAATCCGGGCCAAGTTAGGGTGAATGAGCTATATAATACACTAAGTGCTTTGTTAATGCGTATTAACAAAACACCAACGCATCGCATCTTCGTTAAAGTTTGACCAAGAAAATCATTAATTGACTTCAAGATTAAAATGCCACTGATTCCCTTGGGAAAACCGAAGCTCCATGTACAAAACGAACTGGGCATAATTTACATAGATTAAAGCTTAATACACTTAATCTTACTCATCCCAGCACCCTCACACAATCTTAGAGTCATTCAATGCTTATCAGATCTACTGTATATTTACATAGCAAACAATGACGGTACCAGATCTCACATAGCCACAATGATTCCAGCACCTCACATATACACACACACTTTTGTTTACACGAGGTACCGATAAACCACAACTACACTCACCTC
>NC_137057.1:48651912-48916912 GCF_032717465.1 Coenobita brevimanus
AGCACCAATTACGGGATGGTACCACCTCTCAAAACGGTACAACTTCACCTACGAACGCACTATGCTACTCCCACACGACAGGTACCGTATTTGTTTTCGTTTATATAGGCTCCAATATGCTTGCATGCGTCGGCTTTGGTTACCTAATGGCATCTCTCCATTCTTCTCGATTTCTGGCAGCCTCCCTATTCAGTCCTTTATCCCTAAGGTCATACTCTATGTCTTTGTCCCAGGTCTTTCTCGGTCCGACTCTCGCAACCCTACCCCGACGTTCACACTTCTCAGTTTTTACACCCAACTGACATCCCCCATCCTCTCCATATGCCCAAACCATCTCAATCTACCCCTCCTCTTCACAACACCAATACACTCCTGTCCCATCCTTCCTCGTAATCTTCCACCGTAAACCTAGCCCTCCCAGGCCTCGCATTCAAGGACACACTACACATCCACTTAATTATTGTCATCTCTGTACGTTTGAGTCCACGAATATTCTCTTCCTTCTCTGTCCAGCCTCACTACCACACAGCATTACACTCCTAACACATGCTGCATATTGTACATAGTTCCCCTAGCACGGAGGGAGAGCCCTCTCGATGTCAGGAGAGGCATCAGCTCCCTGAACTTCTTCCAACCACTCCTCACTGTAGCCAGAGCCTCCAGCCCCACCTCCAGCACATAACATGTCCCCCAAATGACAAAACCAAATAACAAAACTCTTCCATACACTAAAGAGTCTCACCAGCAAGAGCAATCCCTTCTCGCCTGACAATCTATACAAGCCCTCCCCGACACACCGCACACTATCTCGCAGTCTGCGTTAAAATTTACTAAATTAGGCTACAGGTACCGTATTCGTTGAACTTTACTGAATTACTGGTATCGTATTCATTAAATTTTATGGCATTTCATGTACCGTATTCGTTCAAATGTTTGAATGAATTACAAATATCGTATTCTGTTATTCTCTTGAGCGTAGTTTAAAATCTCCCATTAATTTAAATACAATGCAACTTAAGTGGACATATCAAGGTCAAAGTGTTTATTTATATATTTATTTATTAATGTTTCCCCAGAAGGGTGTTGTACCGGCTGACCTATGTTGAATCTGGCGGCTTCTGGCTGATTACGGAAATTAAGGACACAACCACCGTAAGTATGAAATCAACCCATTATTTGACGTGGCTTATCTTCTCTTTTCTATTCTTGTTATCTCCACATGATATTGGCCTATGATGTATTTTAGCTTAATCTACTCTATTTCCATTGCAGAGACACATCAGTAGCACCCGACGCGGAGACCATATTAACGTCTTGTGTCCAGGTTAGTTCATTTTATCGTAAATTAATCTAACTTAATTCTAGGAGAATATAAGAGAGTATGGAACAGTGGGTGCAAGGATTGTATGGGTGAGGATGAAAGTAGGTATACAAGCATGGGCGATTGTATGTGTGTATGCTCCAACAGAGGATCGAGTGGCAAGAGTGAAAGATGAGTTTTGGGCGAGAGTAGAGGCATGTATGGACAAGTTTGAGAGGAGCGAGAGAGTGCTGTTGATTGGAGACATGAATGGCAAAGTTGGGAATGTACGAGTGGATGGAGTGGTTGGTCAGTGGGGTGTGCCAGCTGAAGTAGATGGGAATGGTAGTGCTTTGGTGGACATCTGTGTTTGTAAGGGGTTGGCAATAGCCAACACCTACTTTCGTCATAAGATGAACCACCGGTATACATGGAGAGTAATGAGGAGGATGGATGGTGAACTTGTTGAACGAAAGGCAATGATAGACTACGTGTGTGTGGATGAGCGAATGAGAGGACAAGTGTTGGATGCAAGGGTGTGGAGAGGGTGGGGGAATGGAGTCTCGGACCATCACTTAGTGATGGCCAAGGTAGAGCTGCAAAGAAAGTGGTTGAGGAGACGAAGGGGAAGACAGGAGGAAGCAGCTCCTGTGAGAAGAGTGGAGAAATTGCAAGATAGTGAGAAAATGACAGAGTATAAGAGCATAGTGGAAGAAAGATTGGGAAGGTATGAGCTAGAGCAGATGGAAGGGGTGGAAGACGTATGTAAGATATTCACGGAAGAGATAAGCGCAGCGTGTGAGGCGGTTTGTGGAGTGAGGAGGAGATGCAAGGGTGTGCAAGGGACAGCATGGTGGAATGATGAGGTGAAACGAGCTGTGGAACAGAAGAAGAAGGCATATGGTGAATGGTTGGCCAGTAGAGATAGGGGAGAAGATGAGAGAGAGAAGAGAGAGGTATATGTGAGCAGGAGAAGGGAGGTTAAGAGACTGGTGAAGGAGAGTAAGAAGAAAGTGGATGAAGAGTTTGGGAGGAATCTGAGTGTGAAATGGAGGGAGAGTAAGAAATTGTTTTGGAAGGAGGTAAAGATAGTAAGGCAGTGTGAAAGGGGAAATAGTAGGGGAGTGAAAGATAGGAATAATAGATTGTTGGTGGAGAAGAGAGAGAAACTGAGGAGATGGAAGGAGCACTTTAAGGATTTGTTGAATGTAGAGAGTGAGAGCAGTGTGAGTATAAGTGGTTGGGGAATGGCTGGGAGAAGAAGAGATGAGAGGAGGGAGGAAGAGATCAGTAGAGCGGAAGTAGTGGAAGCGATGAAGAAGATTAAGCTGGGAAAGGCCCCAGGAATTGATGGAGTGTGTGGTGAAATGCTTTGGTATGGGGGTGAGATTGTTGTGGAGTGGATATGGAAGTTGTGTAGATTGGCTTGGGAAGAGGGAAGGGTTCCAGAGGACTGGAAAGCAGGTATAATTGTTCCTCTGTACAAAGGAAAAGGGGAGAGAGAAGTATGTGGTAACCATAGGGGTATTTGCCTTCTTAGTGTGACTGGTAAAATATATGGTAGAATACTCATTGATAGGGTTAGGCATATGACAGAGGAGCTAGTTGGAGAAGAACAAGGGGGATTTAGGAAGGGAAAAGGGTGTGTAGATCAGATATTTGTTCTAAGATGTTTAGTGGAGAAGTATCTAGAGAAGGGAAGGAAAGTGTATGCTGCCTTCATGGACTTGGAGAAAGCTTATGACAGAATAGATAGGCAAGGTATGTGGAAGGTATTAAGAATATATGAAGTGGAGGGGAAATTGTTGAGTGCTGTGAAGAGTATGTACGAGGGAGCTAGGGCTACGGTGCGAGTGGATGGTGAGCTGAGTGAGTTCTTTGATCTCAATGTGGGACTGAAACAGGGGTGTGTGATGTCTCCATGGCTGTTTAATATATACATGGATGGGGTTGTAAAGGAGGTGCAGGGTAGGGCAGTGGATGTGGGGGTGGCCCTAATGAATGAGGGTGAGATTTGGAAGCTTCCGGTGTTGCTGTTTGCTGATGATACAGTATTGTTGAGTGAAGATGAATGGGAGTTGCAAGGTTTGGTGAATGAATTTGGGACAGTGTGTAGGAGGAGGAAGCTGAAAGTTAATGTAAACAAAAGTAAAGTTATGGTGTTTGAGAGGAATGAAGTCACAGAGTGTGCAGTGAGGTTGGATGGTGAGGATATGGAGAATGTGAGTGCATTCAAGTACTTGGGTAGCGTGATGAGTAAGGATGGAACTTTGGGGGATGAAGTACGTGAAAGGGTACAGCAGGGAAGAAAGGTTATTGGTACACTGAAAGCAGTGATGAGAAATAGGGAGGTGAGTATGGAAGTTAAGAAGTCACTGCATGATGGTATTGTGATCCCTACCCTGACGTATGGAAGCGAGGCGTGGACCTTGCAAGAGGGGAACAAGTCAAGAGTGAGAGCAGTGGAAATGAGTTACTTGAGAGGAGCATGTGGAGTGACGTGGAGGGACAGGTTGACGAATGAAGAAGTGAAGGAACGTTGTGGGGTAGATGTGGATGTGGTTGAAAAGATTAGGAGAAATACACTGAGGTGGTTTGGACATGTGGAGAGAATGGAGAATGAAAGACTGACTAAGAGGGTGTATGTAGGTGAGGTGGAGGGAGGGAGAGGGAGGGGTAGACCGAGGATGAGGTGGAGGGATGGAGTTGAGAGGTATATGAGGGAGGGGGGGGTGAGTTGGGGGGAGGGGAGTCAAATGGTGGGTGACAGAGTGACTTGGAGGCGTTTTGTCTGCGGCCACCCTTTGTGGGATTAGGGCGTCGGGCTATAGATAGATAGATAGATAGAATTCTAGCCTAACCTAACTCTATTTAACCTAACTTTATTTAACCCAACCTTACTCTATCTAACCCCGCCTAACCTGATCTAACGGTACACTAACTTTACGTACCGTTTTTAGCCTAACACACCCCTATCTAATCTCGCCTAACCTTATTAACACAAGCCTGTCTAACTTTATCTAACCCTGACCAAACGTAACTATTGTCTAAACTAACTCAGAATACCTTGACCTAACCTCACGTAACCTAACCTTATCTAACCTATCCCAGTCCTTATGGGGAAGCACTGAGGCTGGCCCAAAACCTGGCAAAAACTTGAATGTCAACCTCCCCTCCTGTAATCCACGGGTATAAATCTAAACTTATAATTTTACCCACTTATTCATTTATTATTTATCTGGTTGATTCGAATTTAAATCTTCTTCAGGCTTCCCTCCTGTAATCCACGGGTATAAATCTAAACCTTAATTTTACCCACTAATGTATTTATTATTTATGTGGTTGATTCGAATTTAAATCTTCTTCAGGGGAGTGTTTGTGCCGTAAAATCTCCGTGCAGGCGGAAAGCGGTGCAGTCTGCTGGGCCGTGACTGGACACTACACAAGGAGGGATCTGGCACTACACAAGGAGGGATCACAGCAAGCCATGGCCTCACTCGCCTTAGCACTTCAATCCACGACATCAGGACATGACTTGGGGGCATCGGGACATCAGTCAAAACCTCAGATATCTCCACTGACATTAGAACATCACTCTGGGACATTGGAACATCGCTCACACACCCATACATCACCAACGTCTGAATCCCACGGAAGGGAAAATTCAGGAGTGACATCAGACGCTCACATACCCCCAAGAGTGACATCACATGACTCACGGATAACAAGAGGGACATCACAGAGCATAGGAACATCACATAACTCACAAACAACCACGGGGACGTCACATAACTCACAAACAAGCATAGGAACATCACATATCTCACAAACAGGCACAGGAACATCACATAACTCACTAACAACCCCAGGAACATCACATAACTCACAAACAAGCACAGGGACATCACATAACTCACAAACAAGAACAGGGACATCACATAACTCACAAACAAGAACAGGGACATCACATAACTCACAAACAAGCAAGGAGTCATCACATAACTCACAAACAAGCACACATACATCACATAACTCACAAACAACCCCAGAGACATCACATAACTCACAAACAACCCCAGAGACATCACATTACTCACAAACAAGCACAGGGTCATCACATAACTCACAGACAAGCACAGGTACGTCACATAACTCACTAACAACCTCCCCAAAGTCACATAACACGCAAGCAAACACATTAACAACTTCACCACACAACACACACACAACCACAAATCTCCCACATAACTCACACACGACCACCACATCCTCTGAAGCAAACTCATCACTAACACGAAATTCAAACACAAAAATATCACCACATAACCCATCGCCTGGCACCACATCACCACAGAACACACACACAGACACAAAAATAACACAAGTAAATAATCCACAAAGAGCAATAACACCACAAAAAAATTCTTATAACTCAGCCACATTCAAAACACCAACTAACCCAGCAGCAGCCTCGCCTACGCCACTTCCTGTTTACTCCGCCATGAAGGCATCGGGGCGCCATCTTACTGCACGCCAGAAATCCAACTGCCTTCTCTCCAGGTTCAGTATTTTCAAAAGTTCTTGGGCATAAAATGTATATATGAGAGTCGACCCTAACTTGGTTTAAATTTTCATCCTTTTGCTTCTTACTTCACAGAGCTCAGTGATAGAAAAGAACAGTGCTGCTCTACATCCTTTATTTAGCACTTCTTCGTGACTCGTACCGTATTCTAGTTTTAATCTTCTGTTACTACTTGGCATTCAAGGTGGAGAGATAGGAATTTTAGGCCACGTTAGAGTAAAACAACTAGCTACAGTATGAGAGAGAGAGAGAGAGAGAGAGAGAGAGAGAGAGAGAGGCACTTCCCCACTAAAACCACGGACGATTCAACTTTTTATATTTTTTAATGGAACACAGAAGTATCCAAAATCCAGAGGCCCGCAAGACTGTCCCCTCCAAGACAAAATAAGAACAAAATAACTTGTCTACTGATATGCTTTGTAAGGACATCTACTACAGAGAGGTAAAGCAACAACAGTGATATTGAAGGTATTTACAGGACAAACTATTATACACTTGGCTAAACACACACAACCCACCTCAAGCCCAACCCACCGGACTTCACCTCGTAATTTTGCAACCAATTTGAAACGTCTTGGGAGAACTCGTCAGGTAAGGATGTCCCCTAACACCTCTTCCTTACCGATTTATTTTTGGATATGGGTGGTTCATATCCTTTTGTACATCAGAAGGATTTATATAACACAGAATACGACAGTAAAGTGTAGCCAATAAGCAAAATAAATCGCATAAGAAAAGGTGCTAGGGAGTTTCCTTAACCTCGGCGTCTTCCACTTTTCTCAGTCTGTGTATGAAGTGCCAAGCCAAGGGTAAAGGGGTCACGTTCAGGTTGACAGCACAAGAGAGGTGTGATGAAACAGTGTACGTGGAGGGTTGATTCTTTTCGGCTGCTGTACTCTTCACGACCAAATTTGTGTAAATATTAATGTTAAAAAAAATAATCAAATAACAAATTTCTGATTAGTAAACTGCTACCGAGGCAATTTTACAAAGAAAATTGCTTAAGATCCCTGATAAATGTCAACCCCTGGCAGACTGGCCCGGTGTCTGAAACGGGAGGCACGTAGGGCAGGGACTGGTGAGGTAGAAGACAGTACAGAAGAGGAGGAGCGTCCTGGCTGCTGGGACTATGGAGTGGTGCTGTCCCCAGGGGAAAGACCTGCCCCCGTGCAGTACGTCATGAATGTAACGCATTATGAGGTGCCCTACACTCTCTCACAAACTCCAGAGGGGGACTTCTGGTGGATAGGTGAGTGTGGAGAGCCTTTTTAACTCACTTTTACATTTCCTTCAGCATTTACGTCATTTGCCTAAATCCTGGGACGCTGAAGGGGATTCTACACGTGGTGGAGCAGCTGTGGCGTCCACCCGGGAGCCAAACCTACCTACATTTCCCTGCACGTCACAGCAGGAATGACCCTGGTCTGACCCTGGTGTGGTGCTGCCTACCACAAGGGGGCGCAGGACCCCTATATGATGTGTATACTGTACTATAGCTGTAGGACAGCTGCACAGAAGCAGATGCTTACCTGTGGTCAACGAGAAATATGTCATCTAACCCACATACCGTAATCTGATGTCGCCTAAACCCACATAAGGTAATCTAAGAGTGCCCTAACCTCACACAATTTAATCTAATTAGTCCCCAAACCCACAAAATCAAATCCAAGTCACCTAATCCCATATAATCTAATCTAATAAGTTCTTAGCCAACCTAACCTACCCTACCCTGCTGTTCCGCCCTAGAACGTGGAGAATGGGTGTATGGAGTGAGCAGCGAGGGTGGGCCGTGTCCTGACCAGCTCCCCCGGGGCACAAAATGGCACCTGCTGGGCAAGGCGGACGACACCGATATAGGCGCCCCTCTCACCATCACCTGCGTCGACTCACCTTGACCTGCAATGACCCACATCTGCGACTCACTGCTACCTAACCAAACCAGTTAATCTAATGTAAACTAATCTACCATGCTCAGTAGCGTGGGAGAAAAATGGCTGCACCTCTCACCGTCACCTATGTCGACTCACACTGACGTGCGACTCACCACACCTGTGACTCAGAAATACCTGTGACTCACTACCATCTGCAAGTCACCATAATATAACCTACATCATCTGTTTAGCAAGGCAGGGACACAATATGGCCACACTCCACACCATCACCTGCGTCAACTCACCCTCACCAAAAATGTATCATCCTGACTTAAAATCCATTACATCGACGACTCACCACGACCAAATCTCATCAATTCTCACCCTAAACTATTATAATTTCACATTCTGCATTTCTACCAACACCTAGACTAGCTTAAACCATTCCAGCCCAGCCCAACTAAACCTAAACTACCATACCCCTCACCCCATACATAAAGTTCCACCTAAAGCACAAAACCCCACCTCTACGCCAACCCCAGCACATTAACACTGCCTCATATCCTCTGCCACTCATCACTACCTAATCAGTTCTTATCCTAACCTAACCTACCTTCGTCTAGTCTACCTAACCTATCCAAACCCTACCCAACCCAACTCAACCAAACTTAACATAGGCCAACTCAGACATTTTTATCAATCCACTACCACATCCAAGGACGCCTATATTTTTTCTCCATGGCACGCATTCTCGTCGGGTGAGGAAGTTTTCTAACACCTGTTCCTTAACGATTTATTTTTAGGTGTGGCTGGTTAATATCCTTTTGTACACTATTTAGGCAGATAATGACGATATTGGAAGGGTTTATGTAGCAGAGGACAGTCTGGTGTAATAAGCAAAATAAATCGCTTAAGAAAAGGTATTAGGGGGTCTCCTTAACCGAGGAGAATGCGAAACCTGTTACTCTGGCCCGTATTCTAATCGGTTAAGGAAGCTCCCTAAAACCTGTTTCTAAGCGATTTATTTTGCTTATTACACCTTGGCGTCCTTTCCCATGTTACTTAAATCAATATCATCATACTCTGCATAAATAACGTACAAAACGATATCAGCCAGCCGTATCCAAAAATAAATCGGTAAGACAGAGGTGTTAGGGGCGAGAGTAAGGGCACGTATCACTTGATCACTTTCAGGCGCGTCCATATCAATGCTTCCTGGCGTGGGCGGGAATTTTGCATCACTGTAACGCATATAAGTGGCCTCACTGGACGCGGGCGGGTGTGGGCGAGGACTTCCATAGATTACAGTGATGCTGAACTCCCGCCCGCACCAGCCTGGGTTTGGTGAGGATGTGACCTTACTCATTATATATCCTTTACTTATTGTATATTTTGTACTGCATATTTGACATCGTTCCTTATACAGTAAAATCAAACGATCTACAGTACCTACGCATGTATTAATTCAAACCTTGGGAAGTATAGTAGTAATAATAATAATAATAATAAACACTAGGATTAGCAATAAACTAGACTTCACTTTAACGTGTAAAAGGAACTCTCTCTCTCTCTCTCTCTCTCTCTCTGTGTTCTTACCTAATTGTTCTTACCTAATTGTATCTTTACAGGAATGAGTCAAGCTCGTATTGTCCCGTGTCTTAGACCATATTTATCGTACATATCCTTAAATTTGTGAATTGTTTTGGCACACACTATTTCATTCGGTAGTGCATTCCATTGATCAATTGCTCTGTTTGGGAAACTGAATTTCCTTACGTCTTTATCACCTCTCTTCTTATGCAGTTTTTTGCAGTGTCCTCTTGCTGATGCTTCTCCATATGTTAAGTAATCATTTATGTCTATTTTCTCCTTCCCTGATATGCACTTATATAGCATTATCATGTCACCTCTTTTCCTTCTCTCCTGTAGTGTTGGTAGATTCAGTTTATTTAGTCTTTCTTCGTAGCTTAGGTCCCTTAAGCTTGGTATCCATCTTGTAGCGGCCCTTTGAACTTTTTCAATCTTGTCTATATGCTTTTTGAGATGAGGACTCCAGACTATTGATGCATATTCCAGGGTTGGTCTAATGAATGATGTTATTATCCTTCTTAGCATGTCTTCATTTATGTATGTGAATGCTATTCTCATATTTGCAAGCAGTGTATACATGTTCCGTACCTTCTCGCTGATGTGGTCAGCCGGAGATAGTCTGTTATTGATAATCACACCTAGGTCTTTCTCTCTTTCTGATGTGTATAGGGTTTTATTTCCTAACTTATAATCCCAATCAGGTCTTTTTCCACTTTTACCAAACTTGATTACATGACACTTGTCCACATTGAATTCCATTTGCCATGTACTACTCCATTCATGAAGTTTATTTAATTCTTCTTGTAGCTCCCTACAAGAGTCTGTGCTAGTAATTCTCCTTTGTATTTTTGCATCATCTGCAAACATATTCAGATAGCTCTCATTTCCAGTGTTACTGTTTACGAGTATATCATTTATGTACACTAGAAACATGATTGGTGCCAGCACCGAACCCTGTGGTACTCCACTAGTCACTTCTTTCCATGATGAGTAGTTTCCTCTTAGTACTGTCCTCATTTCTCTTTTTATGAGAAAGTCTTGCATCCAACATGTGTGTGTGTGTGTGTGTGTGTGTGTGTGTGTGTGGATGAAGTCCCCCCCTCCCTGTTAGGTTAGGCTGACGAGATCGTCAGTTAGGCAGTCGCGGGCGTTCAAGCAGCTTCCTACAATAGGTACAATAGGTAGAATTTTTGTTTTTATATGTTTTGTGATCTAAAATCAACAAGCAGTTATCTCTGCTGAATACTGTACTAAAATTATTTTCCTTAAGAATGTGGAGGGGGGGGGAGAGAGGTAGGGGGAGGTGAGGATGAGATGGAGGGATGGAGTGGAGAGGTATATTAGAGGGGTGTGTCAGCTTGGAGCAAGGCAGTGAAGGGGCATTAGACAGGGGGACGTGGAGGTGATTTGTTTATGGCCACTCCTTAAGGGATTGAGGCGTCTGGCAATAGATAGATAGACAGAAGAATGTGAGAATATAAGAAGACAGATGGAACTGTGACTGTCGCGCCCGTGATAAAAGTTTACCCAATCTGTTTACACATGTTATTGGGGCCCAGGCAGGCAGCAGGATGAATTCAGCTCTGTATCTCTGCGTGAAGGTGTCACTTTCTAGCACCATGCTGATTTATAATTGCCCTTAATACGACTCTACAGAAGTTATGGTGGGGTGTCAACAAGGATCTTTGGGTGCACATGTCTACTGTACATTACGGCACTTGGAGGACGACTGTAGACTAATTAACTAACCTGTGTCTTCCCAACCCTTGCCAGTCAAGATAGTACACTGAGTGGCAGCTTCTCCTTGGTAGAAATGGCGCACGAAAGAATCAGTGATACAAACGAGCGACATATGCTTTTTAAAAATGGCGAATGACGTTTTCGGGTTGGTTGCAGAGTTAATAATATTTTCAGATGACTTGGAAGCAAAAAGTATATGTTGAATTAGGTTTAACTGCGCAATGATAATATTTAATAGGTACCGTGTCTGTTATCGGTACATGGTAGCCTACGTTGCTAATTATTATAATTTGGGTTTTATTAATTTTGTAATATTAGGAGTAAAAAAGTTAGTCCGCATTAATTTATTTGCCTCATCTTTCATTAATTATCCTTCATAATGACATAAACTTACAAAAGTATAATTGTTATAGAGTGTTATCAGACCGAAGCCTTTTTCGGACGAATCCTCCACAAAGCAGCTGACTTGGGCAGGTCGAGGCGTCAACAAAAGTACCTTTGCCAATTTACTATTGGTTTTTGTCATTACTTTCACGTCCAGGCCGGCAGCGAGAACCTGTGGGTGAGTTTTTGGATATCCTAATAAATTTCATGCTAAATTTGACCTTTTTCTGTTCCCAGGAGTATTTTAAAGGAATATAATGTAACAGGATATTGACCTTAAACGTAACCTGTCGTGATAAATGGTAACTCAACAAGGCAAGCCGATAAGAACAATGGAAGTGGAAGTAGTGGTTTCATTCTTATGCTTACTAGCTCCGTCGGTCTGAGCTTGGGCATTTAATAAGCCCAAACAACTCCTCAAGCTTAATACAATCCATACTATTTTTAACCACATAAGATGGAGAATCTGTCATCGTTCGTGACCCTTTCAGTCCTTTGGCATATTTTTCATTAATTATTTCGATCCCCAGACAGCTTTATTTATCTTCAGGGAATTTCCAAACTGTATGGGTTAAATATAGCCTTCATTTACCCCCCGACTTCCTGATATTCTGCACAGTTAAATAAAGTAATGGCAGTAAGTTTAGCAAGACAAAAATAAACAAAGGGATCATCACAGTGAAGTCATTTAACCTCCGTCTGGTCTAGGTTTTCAGTGTTTTGTAATTTATTTCTCATAGTTTTGTGGCAGAAAAAGATAATGCTATGGATGTTGTTGTTGTTGTTTTGTTTTAATTTAAGCATATTGTAACTAGTATCACATACTGTACTAGTGTTGAGCACTTGTTATAATTGAGCATTCAAGATGGAGAGATGACAGTTTTAGGTCAGATTAGAGCAAAAAGGGTAACTTATCCTGATCTAGTTAATCTGAACACATACTGTAATAGGGCTTAACAGTTCTGTTAATCAGTAACCTTTTCTTTACTTATGCAAGCAAGTTTATTACTCCAAATCAGAGGGCACTTGTTTTGCTTAGTATTATCTCAGCATCTTCACCTGAGGTGGAAGGGAAGACTGAAGATGAGATGGAGGGATGGGGTGGAGGGGTATATGAAACTGGCATGAATTGGAGAGAAGGCAGCCAAATGGTGAAAGACAGGGTGACACGGAGGCAATATGTCCATGGTCAGTTCCTACAGGATTAAGGCATAGATAAATAGATACAGTAGATAGATAAATAGCCTTCAATGTGAGGATATCCTATTAATTTCTTTTTGACTATCTCATATTCAGCTCAAGAGAGACTTTTTGAGCTGGAAGATTTAGCTGCAGCCTTCATTACCGTAACTCCTTCACTACAGTAATATAGTACCTGTATACTGTATTTTTATAACAGCAAAAGTGAAATTAAAGTAACATCCTCAAACTGAAGGAATTGCCATTATCATATGTGGTGAAATTATTGTAGGATATAGCAGTTTTGAGAGGAAGATGTGAGGTGCAGAGTAAGTACTGTACCGGTATCCAAATAATTCAGCGTTGTCAGGAACAGCTATAGTTGATGAAGCCAGCCTTGGTTAAATGTTCCTTCCTTTACGTATATGTCTCCTTTTATCATAAAATACAGTAATTGTTATTGTAGCTACCATAACCCTGAGTCTCTTTATATAATTTCAGGTATTGGACATTTCTTCCCGAGACGATCGTTTGTAATGTTGCGGTTGCGTGTGAAGACGAAGGGTGGTGGGCAGGTGGCGCTGACGGAACGTGTACGAGGGGACAGCACGTTAGGGGAACTGCTGGAGGCCATACATGATGTTACCGCCATACCACCACACAGACAGAAGATTCTTATTGGTGGGTTTTGATGTGCACTGGTTCAGCATTTGTGTTGACTCCTTCTCTGTATGTGATATCCTTTGTATGATGTTCTTCCAGATGATTTTATATAGCTTCAGGGAGGTCTATATGTCTATATGGTAAAGGGTTAATAGAGGTCATTCATAATCCCATCAAAAGCAGCACCTCTAAGTGTAAGAAATCACATGGATAGTAAAGGTGGGGACAGATGCCATGACGTGCTTAGGTGGGGAGCTCATCCCTGTATCTTAGGCCTTTGATCCTGTGACATGATATTCATTGATTTTCCTGGAATACCGATCCACTGCATCATCCATTTTACCACAGTTACCTCCCTTGCATGTTGCCCCAGGTACTCATTTTACCTAGTAACCCAGAAAGGGAAGCTGGACACCTGAGTTGAGTGGTGCCAGCTGGCCACACAAGGATTTGATTCCAGAGGCTGTCAGTCCAGCAGCTTTATACCTAGCACTTGGCCACCATGGATGGAATAGCAAGAAAGGATAAAATTGACATCCCATGGGTGGGGGTGACTTGGGGGGAGGGCAGTGAAATGATGGGGAACAAGGCAACATGGAGGCAATTTGTTTGTGGCCATCCCTTATGGAGTTAAGACGTCTGGCTATAGGTAGATACTGTAGATAGAATGGATCCCATGCCTAAAGTGATTCAGCATGGAAGGGCAAAGGTGTACACAAACCTCTGAATTTGGCCCTCTTTTGTGTTGTTTTTGTTTTTTCTTGGAAGGAACAGTTTGCAAGCTCCCGGCCTTCGGTTCCTTCCTCCTTGCATAAAAAATAAATAATAAATAAATAAATAACCTAAGCTATGTTCATTCTGCCAACAGGGTTCCCTCCCAAGGTGGTGACAGGCGGGCTGGAGTCCACCCTTAACACAGTGGGCATTGGCAATGGTGAGGTGATCATTGTTGAGGAGACTGACCAGGCTACTATACCGGTAAGATATCCACCACTATCACTACCATTATCACTGCCACTGTTATCACCACTACCATAATTACCATCACTACCACTGCAATCACAACCCTTGCCATCACCACCATCATTGCTATCACTTCCATAACAAATAAAAGTGACTGAATAGGGAAGAGAGGCTGCCAGAAATTGAGCAGCCTAGAGAGGTGACAGGCAACCAAGGCTAACACAGGCAAGCATTCATTTTTTGTTTCTGAAGGCTCCAACATGCTTGCATGCGTTGGCCTTGGTCACCTAATGGCGTCTGTCCATGCTGCTCGATTTCTGACAGCCTCCCTGTTCAGTCCCTTAACTCTGAGGTCACACTTAATGACCTCGTCCCAGGTTTTTTTTTTTTGGTCTACGCCTCGCAACCCCACCCCGAACATTAATGCATCTCACTTTCTGCACCCATTTATCATCCCCCATCCTCTCCACATGCCCAAACCACCTCAATCTACCTCTCCTCATCACAGCACCAAGCATGTTAAAGTCTTTATAAACAAAATGAAAATGAAATGATTAATTCACTGTGTCATTTTCAGAAGCCACAGAATCCCCCAGCAAAACCCACACCAGTCACCTCTCCTGAGAGAAGCGGAGGACTCACACCATCTCTTCTGGAGCCTCAGGGGATACTGCTCAAGAAGGTGGTGCCGTCAGACAATTCGTGCCTCTTTGCCAGCATATATTTTCTCATTAATGGTATGTTCTTTTGGACCAGTTATTCGGTTTTGTTCTGATGTGGAAAATACATAATACAGGCCATCCATGACTTGTGTAAAGGTACTCGTAGCTGCCACTTAGGGATATGCTTCAGAATATTGCAACTTTTTATGGTTTAGCACAATAAGCAGTAATACAGCTTCAGAGCCAATTTTGGGGGATAACTTGCTGTAACCTTCTTATTTTGCCATAAGAGAATGTGTAAGAAAGTAAGTTTCAGGATGGCAAAATTATCAGCAGCAGCCCAGCCTAATGTAACCTTATATCTTTGCTTATTTACCGAGCCTAACCTAGCCTAGCCCAGCCTGACCTGACCTTTCTTTATCCAACCTCACTCCCACAGGTGGCGAAATAATCGGCAACAATCAGATAGAGGACATGCGTGGGGTTGTGGCATCGGCAATACAGCAGCAGCCAGACCTGTACACAGAGGCAGTGTTGGAGCGCAGTAATAAGAACTATTGTGAATGGATATTGAAAGAAACTTCCTGGGGAGGAGCCATAGAGCTTTCGATATTCAGCCAGTACTACGAGATTGAGATTGTGGCTCTTGATTCTAAAACTGGTATTCTTAACAGGTATATAGATGTGGAGAGTGAGAGACTGATGAGGAGAGTATGTGAGTGAGGTGGACGGGGGGAGAGGGAGGGGGAGGCCAAGGATGAGCTGGAGGGATGGAGTGGAGAGGTATATGAGAGAAGGGGGTGTGAGCTGGGAGCAGGGCAGTGAAATGGCGGGGGACAGGGCGACAAAGGCAATTTATTTGTGGCCACCCCTTACAGGATTAAGGCATCTGGCTGTAGAAAGATAGATGTGGGAGGGAAGGGGATGAAATATGCGGGAGTGTCTGCGAGTATGGATGTTTGGGTGTTTTTGTGCTTTAATACTGTTCTTCACCAACAACAGCTTTATCTCATGAAAACTATGCCTAACCCCTAAAGCCTGAATAAAAGGTAAGATCATACAGAGTTAGCATGAATGGAAGTATGGACAACCCTAGGCTGAAGGGGTGAAAAGGTGCCTAGTGGAATGGTGCATACATCCATTCACTTTCAATCCTTCAATATATGCAGCTCTAGCATTTTTTTTTTTTTTTCTTATTTCTTTCTCTCTCCCCTTTGCAGGTTTGGTGAGGATAAAAAATATGACTATCGGATGATTGTGATGTATGATGGTATTCACTACGACCCTGTGTATATGGAGACGTTTGAGGTGAGGCACATCATTTAACTTTTTTTTTTATGACTACAGCTGAAATGGGAATTACAACAATATTCCACATTTTTGTTGTGGTAGATTTTTCTGAGCTGGATAAAGTTGTCCAGTGTTAGAGAGAAAGTCATTCAAAGCTCATATTTCACAGACTAATGGTTAAAAAATACATGCAGATCTGACTCGTCTCAATTTCTGAATAAATTCCATATCAGTGACAAGGTAAATTGTCAAGACACATCACTGTCTACTTCAGCTTTCATCCATTTTACTAGCTGTTCCTTGTGTCTATTTGGCCCTTCATCCTGCCCACCTAACCTCCCCAGGACTTTACACTGTGCCTTTTCAACAATCATTGCCTTCTGTCTCATTGTTTGTGCCTTGTCTCTCTCCTCACCCCTTTGCCTACTATCAGGATCTTCCATTTCACTATTCATGCCTTCCGTCTGTGTGTCTGACCTTCCTAAAGCCTTACATTGTGCCAGTGTCTGCTCCCACTGCATTCTCACCATCTCTGGCTTGTATCTCTCCTTACCCTTTTACATATTACCACTATCTTCCATTTAAGTATCTCTTCCTTAGGTCTCTGTCGGTCCCCCCTTTCTCTAACACAACCCTCCCCCTGAATTTTCCATCATTCTCATCCACAGGGAGGAAATATCTACATCTTCCCTACAAGTGCAACCTCCGTACTTGAGCAGGCCACTCAGATGGCAGTGGAGGCTAGGCAGAGTGGCCAGTTCACCGACACTGCTGCGTTCCAGCTTGAGTGTAAACAGTGTGGCACCATTTTGACCGGGGAGGACGCTGCTCTCACTCACGCCACTACCACCGGTCATACAAATTTCGACGAAGTTCGCAAGTGATGGTAGTGAAGTTGTAGCCTCTAGTATACTAATATATTTGATAATTTATACATCTAGCCTAGCTTAGGGCCCTTGCTCTTCACCACCAGGGCCCTTGTTGTCACCTACGCCACTACCATCAGTCACATGAATTTCCAAGAAGTTTGCAGATGATGGCAGTGAACTCATAACATGTAATATCCCAATGGATTTGATCATTTATACGTTTAGCCTAGCCTAGGCCCCCTGTTCTCCTTGTAAAAAAAAGACAAAGTTCAGTGAGAGGCCCTTACTTTCTGCAACCCCTGCTGGACATGTGAATTTCGAAGAGATTTGCAACCGATGGTAGCACACGTAGCTTGTAATATATTTGATAATTTATACTTTAGCCTAGCCCAGGGCCCCTACTTCCCTGGTAAAAACGGACAAAGATTAGTGAGGTTGGCAAGTGCAGTACATCCATAACTTGTAATAGATTTGATGATTTATACTCTAAGTTTAACCTGAAGACCCTACTGTCCTGTTTAAAATGGGACAGTACAGGGCAGGTTGAAAGCTGGATGGATTTATGGTATGCCCACTTTATAAGCAAACCTTCTTTTAATGCTTTTTCATGGAAACAAATTCTTTTAATATTTTTTAAACACTATTAACTTGGTGCTAAAGAGGGATTCCGTCATGTGGTGGCACAGTAAGTCCTCTCCAGGTTCATCTGATAAATATGAACCCAGTGGACTCCAGGCTTACATTGTCCTCCTTCTCAAGTCCACTAGCCTACTGAAGAACTGTTTTATAACGAGGCAGCTGCACTGCCTGGTCATATCTGTGCCATCACATGAAGGTATCCCTCTCCAGCAGTGGGTTTATAGACAACAGTGGAGCTACGAATAGGCAATTCATTCTGTAATTTGCTGTGGACTTAATGGCAAAAGAGAATGTCAAAACTGTCACAATATGAAATCATGGTTGCATACATTTTGATGGGCCTTAGTTAGGAGGTAAGAATGAGTGTCCTTAGCAATGTCTCAAATCAACCCTCCAGTCTGACTACACTTGGCCATGAACTGAGCTACAGGGAACTAGAGATCTTCATCAGGTTAGAGTAAACGGGGACTAGTTACCTCATTCGTACAAACCTTAGATCTACACAACCTAGATGTCAGCACCTACCACTAAGGTAGTAAAAGATTGTATCATTTAATTTTTTTATGTCATGTTTATATGTTAAGTTCATTTAGTGCAATATACAGTACAGCACCACCAGGCTTGGTTTGTATCTTCAGTAGTTACGCTGTCAGAAAAGTATTGTGCAGAAATTGTATGTTAATATCCATAAGAAGATTGATACAGGGCAAATTAATGATTTGGGAACATAGGAGGAAAATATGTTTTATCTCAAGCTAACCTCTTCACATCATTAACATTGTTTTATTCTTGCTATAATGTTGGAGCCTTTATAAATGATACAATACAGTATACATGATTTTATTCAAATTAGGCTAGATATTTTGAACTGGTGGAGTTAGATATAGTCTGCATTAACGTTCTTTACAGCAGAATCTCCTAAACTGTGGTCTTACGAGGCTGGGCACATACTACGATTTGAGAATTACGTGTTTTAGAAATAGCTAATCTCATGGGAAAAATTACTCATGAGTCTGTCATTTTGGAAAAGTTGTCCCCCTTACCTCCAAACCAACATCAAACTGGTCACCAGCAAACTCTAACAACTCGGAAAAGAAATAAGTAAAGTATTTAATAGAAGTGAACAGTATTGTAAGATTCTTACCAGACTGTGACTGATGACTTGCTTGAATTGATGGGGGAGGGGAGAGGTGTTCCTCCTTATCACCTCTAACTTCAGGGTGTAATTAAACGTTGGCTTCTTCTTCTTCCCCTTCCTCAAAAAAGTTGTAGGTTTAGCTTGGTTACGATCGGCCATGGTAAAACTGGGCAGGTGGAGGAAACACGGAGGGGGGGGGGGGAATCCTCTCGTACACCACATGCCATCAACAGAGAGAAGACAATGCACGAGCACGAGCTAGGCGGCAGGACTCTCGCGCGCCCATGCTTGGTGTGAGAGGGAAGTGCTGTGATTGGCTTGGAGTAGGTGCTATGCCTGAATATGATTGTTTTAGTAAGTAATAGAGACTTCATGTAAAGAGGGACTAGACAGCCAATATTTTCAGCTGCTTGCGGATTGGTCAGCTGGCTTAATGGCATGTTGGCGCAAACGCTTCAGAGCCCAGGTGCTGTCTGACTGCAGGTTCATCTAAAAATACATCTCGTCACCTGCTGTGATACGTGATTGGTTGATGAATAAAATAATGCTTTAATTCTAGTATATTTTGTTAATTTGAGCTACTGAAGATATCCATGTTAATCCTTATCTCTACACATGTAAACACTGAGATAATTGCTGAATTACAATGCTGAAAAGCCAAACTGTTGGCAGCTGCAAAATGGGGGGTTCTGTGTTCTTTAAATAGTGCTTTTTGCCCTCATTAATGGTTTGATTGTGCTGCATTTTGGTGCAGTAACACTGATAGAACTTCTGTGTGACTTTTCTGACTCCCTTGTGATCCACCAAGAAGGAAATTATGGGATATTAAGGTGAAGAGAGCAAGCTGGTCTGCGAGTGAGTGTCGTCGGCTTTGCTAGGCAAGTTTTATTTGGCCCACATCCACATAGGGAGGTAATCCTAAATAATACCCTGATGGAAATGATTTTTTCACAATTATGGATATCAAGAACAATCTTTACATTCGACCAAAACTCCATCAAAGTTAAAAACCATGGGCAAAATAAGCAATCACTGCTGGTGTTAATCGATCTGGCATCGTCTGGCAACTCATCCCAGATCTTTATATGCTTCAGAATGAGCCTACTTGACACTAAGGGGAAAATCTCATTTTTATACAGCTTTACTTAAGAAACCACCATTTGTGCAAACATAGCATAACAGATATTCAAAAATGCATCGGAAAACCTTCACTTTTGAGGTTGCAGTCACAAATAATATATAATTTCTGCGAATTACTGATATTGCAAACTGTTGCATGATGTCACATATTATGAATTTGCTGTTTAGAAATGTGCAATTTGGGAGATTCCACAGTACTTGTTGGATACCCTTTGATATCCCCTGCCTTCTGTGTTTCCAGACTTTTGACTCATTCTGTACAGTTTATCATAATTTGAATATACATAGATAACAGTAATGTCTATAAAATGCTTCAGTCAAGTGTTATGTGGCAGCTTCATGAAAGCAGGTGCACCAAAGTGGGGTGGAGTTTTGGGATATTTTGCAGTAGGTTATCTGATGTCAAGATTGTTTTGCACATACAGTACTGAGCATGATGCTTATTTTGACTGTGTGTACATACAGCGGCAGTTTATTATAATATGGTGCCGTGCAGTGAAAAGTGCAGTTCAGTATTTCATTATAGTAAAATAGCAGGTACAGCTTAGTGTTGGTAGCCAAAGGGTCCACATAACTTAGGAGGTACACATTTGATGACATTAGCATTGTCATCATAATCATTATTTTCAATCATGATATTAACTACTTCATTATTTGATGATGTAGTATTGTGCTGTATTTTATTCTTGTTCATCATAGGAAAGATGTCTCATTGGTGGGGATAATGAAGGCTGCATCTAACATCTCAAGTGCCTCAAGTAGCTCCTGAAATGAAGAAAATTGTCTGAAGGTAGCAAAACTTTTATTACTTTTTTTTATTAACCCATTGTTTTTTTTTTTTTTGCTTACCAGTATTTTATTCACTTAAGGAAAGAAAGCCTGTTGATACTGGGTGGGTAAGTTGTGGCCTTCATTAACCCCTTCATAGCTGGTGTGGTCGGAGGCAAATAAAATTGTGTACAGTTGCCTCACAGTATTCCACCCTCTGCCTCCTGCTATTTTTGGTGGCAATATAATGCTGGAGAAGTGTATGAATGGTTACATACATTCCAAAACTGCACAGATGGACATGAGTATTCATTCATTCACTAATTCATACACTGTGACTCTGCTATATGTACCCTTGATAAAAAAGTATTGGCACCTTTTCAGAATGAGACATTATGATACATGGACTATGATTTATGGGAAATGACACGGATATGTTGGTACTGCCGTTGTGACAGAGTTGCCAGTTAGTAATAACTAATCCCACACTTTCATATGGTATTGCTTTATAATGGGCATTGTGAATTTTTGTGAATTAAACAGACATGCCAGCACTACCAACTGAACTAGAGATGAAGCATTTCACATCTTATCCAACGCCAGGGTGCCAATACAGTACTTGTTTTATCCAAGGTACATCACAGACATCACAGGTGCAAAGGAATACCCTGAGTCAAATGTACCAAGGAGCCAGAGATTTGTTAGGCTGTACTGTGATGGAACACTACCATTGACAGAGGAACTGAGAGTTTATGGTGAAAAATTTTCATGTAATCATTCACTTGATATTACATGGGCAGTTAACATCTGAAACTTGAGGTGCTGTACTGATTATTTTCATTTTTAGCTTATTTTATAAACTGTATGTCTGTTAATGCTCTTTCAAGATCAGTGGTCCAAAGTTAGCTTAAAACAAGTGTTTGAAGAACAAAGTTCATTACTGTGAAAGCCTACAGATGAGCAGACCTGTGGGTCCGAACTCTCAGATTGTACAGATAAGCTGACTTATAAAACCATTGCTTACATGTGGTTAGACTATGCTGTGGCATTCTCATCCCATCTGATATTAGTCAATGTAGTATAACAGAACCATCTGTAGGATCTGGAAAGCAGATATGCTTTTTTTATATTGTGAATGAATATAGTCATTTTATGTCAAATATGTGTTTTGAGAAATGCAAAGAGAATGTTAACACAAATGTAGCATCTAATCCACCATTGTTTTATGTTCTTTGTTTAGGTAATATGTATTGTACTTTGGTGTATCATTTTCAAGTTAGAGGGATTGTCTTTGTTTTATCCTTCAAAAAGGAAAACAGTAATGGCACCCTCACAGAAGTTTATTCCATTTTATTTTTTTACGGTGCTGGAGAAACACGTTCGCTTGGTGGCACCAGTATGACTGGATGGTGGAATTGCCTGGTTGTAACATACTTGGTACATCCTTCAGTCCCATCACTATTCCCTGTAAGGAGAATAGTGGATTATGGAAGGACAGCCTCAGCCAGCAGTCCACTGGGTTCATGTTCAGATGAACCTGGGATGGCAGCTACTACAGCACTACTGCATTTTATTGTGAAATGTAATCTTAAAAATACAGTTAAGCTCTCTTTTTTTTTCTTAGTAATTTTAAAGAAAAGTACTGTAATTCCATTGCTGTCAATAAGATTTCCCCTATACTAGTTAAAAGAAAAAAGTAAACTGTGGGAAACATCCCTGATATATACTGTAACAAGGACTGCTTGCTCTGACCTGTCAAAGTTCCATTCCCTCCTGTCATGCTAAGGAAAAAGTTGTGATATTTGTAAAGCATCCCAGATTTACAATGAGGGCTGCTTGTACTGTACACTGGAAAGGAATAATCAATATTCCTCAGCAGACAAATGCATGCGCTAATGAACAATCCATTCAGCCTAAGGCAAAACATACTAAAGTAAGATGATGATATGGGTTCATACTGGGATCATGGGGAAGTCAGTGGAGTGTGTTAAGACATCTAGGCTTACGGTTTCTGTCCGTTGGTGGGAGTCCGATTATTGCTTGTGTCTACACATCACTGATCTTGGCAGCTCGGGCTTGGAGTACATTAAATAGCTTGCATATAATGCACTACAGTCCAGTACTGGAATTTAGTGTGTGTTTTACAGTAGGGCTACAGTACATTCACTGCCTGAATATAAACCTTTAAGTTTGTAGAGGGAGAAAGTATGGCATGTGTAAATAATGTTTAAGTCATCTGCTTTATGCAGGATGATATTGGACTAGTAAAACTAGGCTAAGTATGACTACCCAGTTTACCAGTTAGGCTTCTGAAGCTGATAATACATACAGTGTATCCTGCAAACGAGTTTGGATCTGATCATCAGTAAACCAGTGTGCAGCTTTGTTTATTGCTGCAAGGTTTATTTTTATCTGCAGACTGCAAGCTCATTGAGGCTTCTGAGAGTGTATGCTAAGTTACACAATTTTAGACATTAATACAGTATACCATAAAACAAAAATGCCCAAGTGATTTAAGCCAAAAATATACATACCTAGTATGTAGTCTGAATATGGACCATACTGTAAATGTCACAAGGAACTTGTGCAGATGTGTGGTTGCTTTGTATATGTTTGAGTTTTGTGCCCAGTCAGCAGTGTTGCTGCCATTTCATATTTCAAAATATCTACACTGATATTATTACGCTTAATCTTGTCGTAAATGAGTTTCTTTTACTACTGTGAATCTTTTATCAATACTGTACATGTTCAGTACTGTTATAACTGAAAAAAATAATAATAATATTGTATAACATTTTTTGTAGGTTAAGTTTTAAGTATGTGCATTAATTAAGCCCAGGGTTTAATAGGGTAAGTGACTTGCTGTGTAATGAAAGGAAAGTTCTCCCTTACTGAAATAAGCAATGATAGTGTTTTGCTGTCAAGCAAGTTTATGAAAACTTTAGCCTTAAACTCTGAGGTGGTGGATGGACAGTTTAGCCCCTTGAACCTGTGGATTTTTTTTATTATTATTATTAGTGTATCATGATATCATCTAATCCTTTCAATATGCCCATCGGTGTGAAAAATGCCGTTCAAGTTAAACTTGTCTGGGGGTAATAGCAATGAGAAGACATCATACTGAAGGAGTTCAAGACAGAAGACTCAGGCATAGGATTTCCATCATAATAGTTATCCCTCTTTTTGCGGGTGATAGGGTAGACACACCTGCAAAATCTTTGAATACAGTAATGAAAGCCCACGTACCATAATTTAACAATGCGACTGCCTAAAAACTCAGCAGTTGCACCAAACATCATCAGATATTAGAATATACTTGTTTGATGTATATTTTCAGGTGATGTACCACATTTTGCTGAGTCATCCCAAAGCCACTTTAAAGTTCTGTACTGTACACTGTTTGCTTTTTGTCTGAAGGAACTGGACCACATCCACATAATAAATACTGCTCTAAGTTTTGGTTGTATAAAATTTGATCATGCTGTTATAAGGTAGGAATGAGTCCTCTTGGCTATTAAAGAAATCAGCCCTGTTGGCTGACTACTCTTGGCCATCAACTAAGCTGAAGAGGGTTAGGAATCTCTGTCAGTAGTAAATGCAGTATAGTTAACTCATTCGCATATAAGCAAAACCGGCAGTCGAAACCACTAAAAACACAGGACTGTGTTGTGGGTTGTGGGACAACAGACCCAACAGCCTGTCATGAGAGGATTGATGTTTGTATGACAGTACTACAGGTGATCAATATGCAGAGTACCGCATCATTAAAAATGGTATGGCAGTACTGTATGAGGAAGGAGTGTTGTGGTACTGGTGTCGGTGTGACTAAAAGGGTTATGAGAAATGCTCTGGCCATGGTGAGAGGATGGAGAATGAGAGACGGACTATAAGCATGTTCGTGAGCTAGGTGGAGGGGGAGAAAGGGGATGGGGGAAACCAGGAGTGAGAGGGATGGCGTGGAGAGATACGAGAGGAGGTTGAGAGTTGGAGGAAATGCAGAAAAACAGTAGAGGGCTGGGAGACAAGATGTGTTTGTGGCCATCCCTCAAAAGATTAAGGCATCAGGCTAGAGATAGTGGGTATAGTATGTGCAAAACCAAGCAGAAATTTATAACACACCAATATTGTATAGGAGTACTGTATGTGAAAAAACAAGTAGAGATGTTTATACCACACTACTGAATATTGTGTGCAGTGCTGTATTGAAGTAATGTTTATACCAGACCATTAAATATTACATGGACAGCACTGTCAGTGATAAAACAAGTAGAAATACCACCATTAAATATAAGGGCAGTACTGTATGTAAAATACAAGTAGTCATGTTTATATAACACCATTAAATGTTATATGGCAGTTCTGTAAGAAAAAGTAGAAATGTTTATACTGCACCATTCATTTTTTAATCTTTTTATACTGTAATATGTGTATTCTAATTGCTGTACTTAAATAAATTATATCTCCTCTTTATGTAACATTTCATCCTCAGGACAAGGGTATTTTCACAGTTTCTACATAACTTACCCTAAAATTACCATCGCTCTTGAATTCTGGGTTGGAAGAAGAGATTCACGCTCGAATATGATTGCCAGTCATGAAGTTGTGTGGAAGGATCCAGAGCTATATTATAACAAACTTAATCATAAGACTACTGAGCTTTGAAATCTTAGTCCAAGGTAAAATTCCTCTTCCTTCCCAATATTCTGTTCCACTCCACATAAAGTCTGCCTCTACAAAACTACCCTCAATCTCACTTTCACAAACTTCCTGTAGCATCTTATCTGTGTTAATTCCTTGTAAATGTCCACATCATCTCAATATCCATCCATCCATCATCTACTCCACTGTTGCCCCAAAAGCAGTGTAGGAACCCAGGGCTGGGCACATTGGTCCCGACATTTAAAACGAGAGTGACCAGCCTCACCCATCCCTAATTGGCATTACGTGAGCAGTAAACTCCAACAACCCCTTCAGTTTAAACCTACACAGGCACAATCCGACTGGAGCGCCTTAATTGCCCACTAAACCAACAGGCACCATAATTTGGTCATATGGTTACCACCCAGTGTAGTAATTGGCTTTCTGGTGTACAGGACACCATTTGGCTTGTCACTCAGTGTAGAGTCATCCGTAGACAGAGGGAAGAGGAAAGACAAGAGGATGGATGGAAAGAAGGAAGTGAGGAAAGGGGAGGCACCTGAGAGCAGCACTACAATGAGTGAGTGGATAGTGAGCACCTAGACCAACCATTTCATCATCCCAGCATTTTCCTCTTTTTCCACTCAACAGTTCCACATCTCACTCCTACAGCTCATTTTTCCATTCCATAACATCTATAACACTCCTATAGCTCATTTTTCTATTCCATAACATCTATAACTCTCATCATTACCTACACCCACCATCCTCCCCAAGACTGAACTTATTTTTTTTTTTTTCCTTTGGATGGAGGAAGAGACTTTTGTGCATGACAGTACCTTCCAGTACCATGATGTTTATTTTATTCTGGCTATAACTATTTGGTTTACTGTATCAGAAAGCAATGCTGCATGAATGGCCTGTACACAAAGTTTTTCTACCATGAACTTCAGAGAAAGTCAAAACACAGGTCTTTAAGACAGCATCAAGTCATTACATACATTTTTGGTTACCTGTATGTATAGCCATTATAAAACAAAACATAATTAAACAATGATAAAGTATTACCCTCTGCTTCTGTAGGGTATATGGGTCCATTTTTGGTCACCTGTATGCATGGTCATTAAAAAACAAAACATAAAAAGGACAATCTCATATTACTCTTTATAATGAGTATGGATCCTAGACTAGGCTACAGAAGTTCAGCACAGTATATTATTTTAATGGTACAGTCAAATGCAGAAGTCTGCTCACCTCCCCTGCCTCTTTCTCACTGCTGGATTCATAGATGCTTGAATGAGACATGGTGGACTGGGATGCATATTATAGCCCACTGATGGATGATATGCAGCTTAGCCTATTGCATAATATTTAGCATCTATGACTCCAGCAATGATATAAAGGCAGTAGACACAAACGGACTTAAATATCTGACTGTATATTACCAGCCTATTTCCCTTGGTGGCATTCTGTAACCTTTTGGGAATCAAACTAGATCACTCAGACTTGGGTGTTCTGATCACTACATCATTGGGAGTCTTACATATGGCAGACCCTCATTTTATATTGAACAAGCATGCAATGAATCACTTACATGATGGCTAAAGAGTCTGGACCTTTTTTTGATACAAGATCTCATTTTTGCTCATACAATTATCATCACAATGTACGAAACCTCACTGGTCGCTACAATCCCTATTTTTAAATAATCACCAACAAGCAAACCCGGTCATTTTTTAAATTCAAGATGGCCTTTCAGCTCAGTCACTATCAGGTATGTTAGTGTTAGTGATGGAACAATACAGTAATGGGGTGTTGGAGTACAAGGAGAAAGTTAAGTGGAATGAAGTGAAATAACTACCAGCTTAGGTGAGTTGGAAACTTGTTTTTAAGACTTATTTTTGGTGGAAAGCAACAAGTGAAGTGAAGAGAAATAACTACCAACACAGACTAATGGGAAACCTGTTTTTACACTCTGAGTGGGTGATCCCAGGTCAAAAACATATCCCCAATGAACCCATATTGGAACCAACGATATACAATAAATCGTTACAAGATGGATTTTTTTTCACATGCCTCATTGAAAAATGAGAGCATACTATATATTATACAGTACCATAAACTTTCACACTGTAGCAGCCTTTACTATATTAAATGTGTGATATAATACACACCACCATAATACACAACTTTTATCACTGCAAAACTATAACAGCTCTCATGCCTTACACTACCTTACCATAATTATACACTACTACACATGGCCGTCCATAAATAACGCTCGGGGTATCTTATGCATTGTGGAGATGGCTCAGTATGTTGGTATAGGATTGGGAAACAGACAACAATTAGAACTATCAAATTCTGAGGAGCACAGAAATTATTGGCTGAGTAATTAACCATGTGGGAAAAGTAAATTTAAAAAAATAATGCAAGAAAAGGATTATCAAGGTAAAAATAATTAATAAATGATTCAGGGTAGACACTGATAGCACTGACTGATTCATTCCCAGCATAAGACATCACTGGCAGACTGCTATCAATCAACCATACACCATTTCCTAACCCAGATGTACAGTAAACAGTTCATACCTACACAATGAGGCATATACATCATACAGCTGCCACCCTTATACACAATATAAGATACAATGTTCATCACTATACAGAACCACCTTCCAATCATCTGTATGTTACCTGTACAATCTAGCAGTATTTTTTTTTAGGGGGAGGGGAGGGGAGACAGGGAAAAGCTTAAATTTCAATAATGTACAAACTCTCAAATCCAAAAATCCAATTGCCCAAAACCTGCATTTTCCAAAATGCTTTTTCACACAAGAGGTTTGTTGATATCTGTCTTTGCACAATCTTTTTTTTTTTTTTTTCAAGAATATAAAATATATTAATAATACATGGAACTTCAATATACTTACTATTTCTGGTACTGCAGGAAACTTATGATGTGTTTTTCTCATTATAATAATTATGTTATAATAATTCTCCATTCAAAAAATTTTCCATTCCCCGTAAAACCTTTTAACCCTGGTATTTTCAAATCTGACAATTTGTACTTTATTTCTTCACAACATCTCACACCACAGAACCCATCCTGAGAGACATGAGTGGCCAGGATTAAGTCTGAGTTGTTTATAATTGTAATATATTAATAATGAACTTAGTAACTCTTTCAATTGGTTTTTTTTATCTGGCTCTCTGGACTCTAGTTCAGCCCACCCTAAGATGAGAAAGGAGGTTTGATGATGATGATGATTGATGACTGATGATCGACGACGATGATGATGATAACTAAACAATGATGATGATGACAGAAATGATGATGATGATGAAAATGATGGTCGTGGTGGTGGTATCTTGTGGTGAACTAAAAAGATAATCTGGAAAAGAGCTCGGCAATTATTCTACTGACCGTTACCTTAATCCTGTACGAAGTGGCCACAAATGATTTATCTCCTTGTCACTGTCCTATGCCATCTAGCTGCCCTCTCTCCTACTCACACCACCTTCTCTCATATACCTCTCCACCCCATCCCTCCAACCCATCCTCAGTCTCCTCCACCACCCCATAATCTCATATACCTCTCCACCCCATCCCTCCATCGCATCCTCACTCCCTCCCTCCACCTCTTTCTCTCATATACCTCTCCACCCCATCCCTCCATTGCATCCTCACTCCCTCCCTTCACCTCTTTCTCTCACATACCTCTCCACCCCATCCCTCCATCGCATCCTCACTTCCTCCCTGCACCTCTTTCTCTCACATAATCGCATCCTCACTCCCTCCCTCCACCTCTTTCTCTCATATACCTCTCCACCCCATCCCTCCATTGCATCCTCACTCCCTCCCTTCACCTCTTTCTCTCACATACCTCTCCACCCCATCCCTCCATCGCATCCTCACTTCCTCCCTGCACCTCTTTCTCTCACATACCTCTCCACCCCATCCCTCCAACCCATCCTCAGTCTCCCCCTCCACCCCATTCTCTCATATACCTCTCCAGCCCATCCCTCCCTCCATCTCATCCTTTGTCTCCCCCTTCACCTCACTCACATGCATCACACTCTCCTAGTTAGTCTCTCATTCTCGATCCTCTGCACATGGTTAAACCTAGTAATTCTCCTAGTGTTTTCTGACACATTCACATCAACAACACAATGCTCCCTCACTTCCTCATTTGTATGTCTGCCTCTCCACGTAACGCCACATGCTTCTCTCAGATAACTCCTCAATGTACCTAAGAAGCACACACAAGCTATTCATAAATGGTATAATACAGACATACACATATACTGTACATGCATATACATACATACATATAGACATAAACATACATACATTCATAATTCATACATACATTTACACACACACACACACACACACACACACACACACACACACATACACACACACACACACACACATACACACAAACACACACACACACACACATACACACTGGAGCTTCTATGGTGACCTAGATTGGTATAATACTCTGCAGTAAAGCTTTAAACTTATAATGAAGGTCCTTTGCCAGCTCAGCAATGCTGCCTCTATAAATCCTCATGTAACGCCTGCACGTGCATAAGAAACACACACCAGCTACCCATAATATACCCTACATACATAGAGGGATTCTGTAGTACACTAGGATGGCATAATAATCTGCAAAAGAGTTTGATAGGTATGCTCAAGTCCACAGTAAGCTTATTTATGGTAATGGGGATGGCCTTCTGTCATAACTCACATCTTACCAGCTAACTGTAATATACCGTACATATATACAAGAGGGCTTCTATATCGAGCTAGGACAGCATAATCACCTGGATGAGTGATAGTTTTAGTTAAGGTCTTCAACAAGCTTAATTATCATTACGGGATTGACTTTCTGCCTCAACTCTATACGTACATACCTACATACATACAAGTGGGCGTCTACTGAGAGCTAGGATGGCATAATCTCCTGCAAAACAGATTGACATTTATGATCTAAATCCTCAGCAAGCTTATTTATGGCCATGGGGTCAAGTGTCTGCCTCAACTCTTGCGTCTTACTACCTAACCATAATATACCATAAATACATACATACATATGTAAACATAAGAGGGCTAGGATGGTGTGATCTCCTGCAAGAGAGACCGACAGTTATGATCTAAGTCCTCGGCAAGCTTATTTATGGTCATGGGGTCAACTTTCTGCCTCAATTCCTGCATCTGTGAGCCGAGGTAGTCCCGTAGTGAGGTGGTGTGCACAGGGTCGCTCTCTGCCAGGCGCTGACGGCGACACACGTGTTCCGTCTCCAGCTCGAGAGGTTCTGGTGTACCAATACTCCCACTGCTGCTCACAACCTGAAGAACAATAACATTATCCTCATCCTGATCTCTTTTACCAAGTATGGATGGGGTGAAGTAGAAAAGGAAAAAAATAAAATAAATAAAAAATAAAGAAAGAAAGAAATTACGTAAGTACTGTACTACCCAACATCTGCACAGTTAAATGGAACACACTCTCATTAACTCATCATTCAAGCCCTCAGAATCCTGCCTCCACCCCACAGGCATAAACATCCACATTTACATGCTTCATACCCCCTGTCTGTTAATGTTAATCCAACAACTATCACTTTAACGGAAAAGTATAGGGTGCCAAATCCTTGTCATACAGTCCATGCAAAATTCTTCCAACCATATTAATTTGCTGTCAGTTTCCTTAAATTAAGTATACAGACTCACTCACTCTCTCTCTCTCCTCCTCCTCACACTATCCACACCTGCTCCAGTACAATATTCTCTTGATTATCCGTTGTAATTCAACCAAGCCCAACGTCGGTAAAAACAAATAGCCGGATATTACATAGTACCCCCAAGTGGCTCAATATACGGTGTTCAGCCGGATATTGCATTACTATCCGTCTCAAACCTCTATCCTAACAACATTATCATCAGTAACAGATGAAAAATTAAGCATAAATTACAATAAGATAATTGTACAGCACAGTAATACTGTAATACAGCAATAGTTGGCTACCATTTACAAGCCAGTTCATACACCTCAATGCCAAATATTGCATAGAACCATCGGTTACGTCCCATTTTGGCGCCAGATATTGCATAATTCCGCTGGATATTGCTTTAACAGAGCCAAGCCAGCAACGCCGGATACTGCGTTGGGCTGGATAGTTTAAGACAGTTAATTGAGAGTTCACTGTAGCTATGCCATTTTTCTCACCAATTTATCCTGTGTTGAATCCTCCAGTGTGACATCATACACCACCTCCACGATGGCTGACACTGCAGGGGGCCACACCCTCATAACTGGAGGCCACCCCAGGCCACACAGGCGGGCCAGGCCGAGGGCACACAGTTTCCGTCGCTCCTCAGGTGATACCAACGCCAGCTTGTCCGACCACACCCACACCAAGCGTTCCAGCAACTCCTCAGGGCTTTGGTTCTCACTGCTGCTGGCCTGTAATGCATATATATATATATATATATATATATACACATACACTCACAATCCATTCCAATAGTTTACAATAATATTATACAAATATATACCATATACATATATATATAAAAGCAGGTATACTCACATTCACTACTTTGTTTACAAACTTGGATCACTAATTAGAGTAAATAAGACCTAGATAAACAGCAGTAATCAATATCATCACCACCACCATCATCATCATCATCATCATCATCATCATCATCTGGACCTCCTTTCCCACCCAAGGGCAGGAGAGTTATAATATCAACAAAAATAAGAACTGCTGTGTCACCTGTTTGAGTGTCCATGTGAAGAGATCCTGGGTGTACAGTACAAGGCGTGACAACAGTGAGAGGTACATGGACATGAGTAGTGGGTAGCAGTCCGCCTGTGCCACCCTCAGCAGAAGCATGGGCAGCAGTGGGCGCAGCAGCTCACCACCAGGCCCTGGCAGCACACGCAGCATCATCTCGACAGCACGAAGCACCAGAACCACACCATCATTCTTCAGATCCGTCAGGAGAGATCGTAAAGTCTCCACTAATTGTTCTCCATACCTGGTGATTAATAAGATTTTGTTTCAACACAGGCAGGTTTGATCCAACCTAACCCAATCAAACCTAACCTGAATTAACCCAGTCAAGACTAACCAAACCCAACCTAACTAAATTTGACCAACCCCAACCCAACCAAACCCAATTCAACTAACCCCAACCCAACCAAAACAAGCAGTTCTAATTCAATCCAACTTATCAACCCAGCCCAATCAAACCCAACCAAACTCCAACTAGGATGTTCTAGCCATGCAACTTACACTTCTACGAGATGCACAGGACAGAGAAGAGAATAAGCAGTGGTATTCTTTAGACACACCTTTAAGTTGTCCGTAAATGACTGGATGAGTAGTACCATGTCGTCTTGTAGGGACTGCAGGGCTGGGTGTGGGTTGGCAGTGTTTTCCAGCTTTGTCATACACAGCAGGGCCCCATTCTTAACCTAATCTAACTCAGGCCTAATTCAGTCAAACCCTACCCAATCTAATCTAGCCTAACCCAACCCATCCTAGTCTAACACAGTACTTAAAAAGGTTGTTTATCATGGGGATTAGTGGAACAGTCACACACTGGACTTACTTTGCCAGGAACTGCTCAGGACAAAGGAGTGTATAAGCTGTGGTAATTTGTAAACAGAGACGTAGGTTGTCAGCGGATGACTCGATCAGCGGTAACATGTTGTCGTATAGGGATAGGAGGGCCGGGTGTGGGTTGGCTGTGTTTTCAAGCGTCGTCAGCCAGAGCAGAAGCCCGTCCTCGACTAGATAGACATGGCAGGCCTCACGGACGTCAGTGGAGACACGGATGATGCTGATTAGGAATTCATGTAGGTTCTCGCTCTCACGCTGTTGAAGGAGGTGAGGAACTTAGGTCATTTTCATCATGACCATTATCATTATTATTATCTATAAACAATGTCATTATCATCATAAACTATGGAAAGTGATGGGTTTTTCAACACTTTTCATGTGGCCTGAGATGGTGAATGGGTGACTACCATCATTCCTGGGAGGTACTACCGTGAGAATGAAGTGTGCTACAGGTTTGGTAACAGGTCACACCATCAACACTGTCATGCAAGAAACATTCTGCCACAAGTAAACAAAGTCCAAGTCCAAGCTGAGACTCATGTTGTTACAGATTCTGTTACACATCTCATATTTCTGTCTTCCCCAACAGCTTCCAACAATTGCTGGGATGTAATTAGCTGGTTCTGACACTGTTTAGTTTCCATTCCACAGATAACATTAGCTGTATCATGGCCAGCACGAGTGCGGGGATTCCTTATGAAGAGGCATGGTGTAATTTATATGTATTTAAGATCACTGTGGTACATACCATGAGGCCAGTGACCATATGGACGAGAGTGGTGAGTATGGCACAGCGGAGAAGGTTGTGGTCGGTGGATGCATGCCACAGGCCAGGCAGGTACTGGGTCAATGGTGCAGCGTGGGGGCGAATGCCAGCACCAACCACCTCAATCATGAATGACATCACGTGCAGAACCTGTGACATCAATGGTTTAATGGTAAATCAGACTCACACAACCTAACAGTCTGTTGACCCATGTCTTACCTTAAAAAAAAAAAAAAAAAAAAAAAAAAAAAAAAAAAAAAAAAAAAGACGAAGAAGAAGAAGAAGGAAACTTTTGAAGCACATCTGACAAGTTACCCCTAACCCTTTGGGTCAGATAGCTTCCTTCATCTGTAACAGCAATTGTGGCAGCAGCCATAAAAAAATTATTATAAGAGATGATGAATATATATATATATATAATTCCACATCTGACATATTCCAGGTGTTATTATGGCAGAAATACAATACTGGCATATAAGTGTATACCGACAGACAAAACTTCACGTCATATATGTAATAAATACAATGACTAAAAGTCTGATAACATCTTTATATTTCAGTTGTTTCATCTAATTTTACTATACAGTATTTATTATCATCATCATCCTGACCTCTTTTTCATATCTGATGATGGTGGGGTAGGGTCCAGAAATCAGGGAATGAGAAAACACTAAGAAAATTACCCAGAGCACACACAGACAAATGGGCAACACACTCATCCACTCAACGTTCATGTCTTCAAAATTCTGGCTCTACATCACACATGTAACCATCTTTACACTTCACATTACCTGCCTGTGAGGTGGTCAGGATTCTAATGGCTTAAATGGTGAGTGGATGAGAGCTTGGTCTATTTAACTGTGCAGTCTTTTGCCAGTTGTCCTTCAATCAGGTGTTTTCTTGCTCTCTAGATCCTCAGGAATGAAAAGAGGTCTGGACTGTGATGGTGATAAAATTAATTACCTATGCTATCACTAAAGTAAATAATTCATACCTGCATTTTGGTGTCACATTCCTTGGCTTCTTTGAGTAGGTCAAATAGCAGACCAAACACAGTGGGCATGAAGGGCATGAACTGCTCTGGGTCAAACTCAAAGTCATCCAGGGCCAGCCTGAGGGTGGCCGCAGCACTCAGACGCACCACCATGTCCTCCTCCGCCCCCAGCAGGTGTATGATGGCCTGGTACAGGGTTGGACGGTGCTCCGGTGAGAATTTGACACCTGTCCACTGTCCCACCAGCCAGATCACTCGCCGCCGGATCACCCTAGACAACCACAGTAAGGACAACATTATTAACACAAACAATGTCATGGTGAAAATTAACACTAGAATATGATACTAGTCATGGAGAAGTGCTATGGCAAGGATGTAGAGCAGTATTGTAACAATATCTCTTTCTGCGACTGAGCTGTTGTGAAATAGTCAAGTTGCAAGAGGATGAAAATTCTTTAATCTGATATTACATTCTTCCACTCCATTACAGCAAGTAACTGGTGATTTTATTCAGCTGAAGAGACAATTTTCATACTGAAGATGTTCGATACAGGCTGTGATTAACCCTTTCACTGAAAGAGAGGTGCTGGAGAGGAACACCTTCATGTGGTGGCACTGATATCATCAAGTGGCTCCAGTGCCTGCAGGAGAGCTACTTCAGCCTGAAGTCCATTGGGTTTGCATAAAGATGAGCCTATTACTACTACTACTACAAGAGGATTCCCCTAAACTGAATTAACTTATCTGTAAGTAACAAAGTATAAACCAAAAGAAAAGGTCATTTGATTGAAGGGGCTAGGGGTGAGAGAACTACACAAGTCCCTCACATGAGTTCCTCTGTCAGCACCAAAGTGAACCACTGATCAAGGCTATCAAAGTGATCAAATGGTACCACTATGCAAACTTATTTATATCATGCAAAGGCCTCTTGCAATTACAGCATTAATGACGGCTATATCAAGAAAGGTATGAAGATACCAAGGATAAATTAACAAAATTCGCTGCTCACTGGAAAGGGGAATGGAATGCTAGATCTAACATGCCCTATTAAAAAAGTCTCCCTAAAGCTGTAATAAAACTATGGTATCTGGAGAGGGCAAAAGTAAACTCAGAATTATGTCACTGGAATAAATGGGTTAAAATGGATAGTACCTGTAGTTGGAGTCCCTCACACGAAGCTCCTCAATCAATGTAGAGGTGAACCACTGATCAAAGTCAATGTCATCGAAAAGCTCAAACGCAGCCAAACCCGCAGCGAGGTACACGGCATCCTTCTGCAGTATTGCCAGGAAGTCCCCAGGGTCCACGGGTCTCTGTGAGGACCGTACCAGCTCCACCAGGACTGGGACCAGGGCACTCCGGTACTCATGGAAGAGGGAAACAAAGAGGGTCTCAGTGCAGGGGCGCAGGCTGTACTTCCACGACTCCCCGCCCTCCACCTCAGCACAGAACCCCTCCGGATCAGCCTCCCAGGACTCTAAATCCTCCTGCGTGAGCAGGAAGTAGTGCGACACCAGCTTGTGGCAGATTCCTCCCAGTACACTCTCGGTAAAAAACTCTGACTTGATGCCGAAAGCCTCTAACGTCTGCTGGTTTTTAGTATCCTCGAGGACTTTGCATGGCTTATACTCAGGACATAAGAGAATTGCCTTGATGAGATTCAGGCACTGAACTGTAAATCTTTCAAATAATAGGCCATCCCCAGCGGGTGTAAAGACATAGTACGTGGCTAATTCCAGACTTGGCTTGATGAACCTGAGATACGAGAACGGGAAATCTTCTAACATGTCCCGGAGCACTTTAGTCAGGAGGACGATATACTTCTCGCCAATACTCCTCATGTGGTCATTGTCAAGGTGCTGCTTTCTGAAGGTCAGCATGACTCTGATGCGGTCAAACACACTCTCAAGGAACAGCATGGCCTCTTGACTCTCCTCTGGCTTCCTGAATCCATGGACTGTCAGTTTTCGAAGGACCTTCAGGGTGAGGTGTGAGCGTTCTAGCGACGGTGTGGCCACAGCAGGGCAACCAGCCTGTGCTAGGAATGCTTCTGTCTGCTCCCGCCATAACTCACACAGAAATGTGTACATCTGGCAAGTCAGTTCCTGCAAAAGCGCGCACAACATGGTCAAAAATACTGCATTCTTTACCTTACCAAACTTAATCTACTACACTCCTAATCAATTAATCTTAACGTATGAAAATAAATTCCAGGCAAGCACTTAATATTTTATCATATATATTACACTAACCTAGCTCAACCTAAATTAGGCAGCTCACAGCATATAGTAAACAAAGCTGTGACTACTGCATACATTACTGTGCTTTCACCCAATGAGCCACTGTACTGTAAACACTTTCCTGTTTGTAAAGGGACCAAACTTATCCACATCAGGTGACCGTCAAACAAAAGCATGGCACAAGGTTCCATCCAAGCTTTAGATTCTAGTTCAGCAGCAATAGCACTGTGCCTCACTTCATATTGTTCATTACATGCTCTGAGCAAATGTGGCTGCACCTTTATGCTAGGGACATACAAGACATGAATTCTGAGAGAACTGTTCATGGTAGATGACCACCCTAAACCTGCAGTGACTTAGCAAGATCTAAACAATGCAGCTGTGTCTTAAAGATTCCAACCAATGTATGTAGCAACTGACCTTAAACCATCTGGTAATTACTAATTACACCACTACAACACCACCTGGGTGTGCTCATACCCACCTGGAAAGTGCGTCTGTCAGCGGCCAATCTCTTTGACGCCAGTTGCTTAACCACATGATGCAGTGTGAGAAGGGTGCGGTGCTGTACCAACTGGTCAGTGCTGCGAACAGCCTGGAATAGAGCTGGTAGCAGGTCTCCCCATTCTCTAGGACAGTCTACACGGGCAATCTTGGCAATGAGCACCGCCAGTTGGGTGGCAACCTGAGGCACTGGCTCACCCAAGTTTTGTAGCAGCCCATGTCGGATGTTGCTCTGTGGGGAACCAAGTTAATGCCTTGAAAGAGCATTTGTACTACCTGACAAAGATTCCTAACTCCCTTCAGCTCAGTGTAGTCGGACTTAAGGGCTGATTTAACTAGCAACCACTAGAATCATTCCTACTTTATTATGCCGTAACTAAGGCTCATAGAATTTCAAGCAACAATGACTTAGTATTCAAGATGTGGGAGTGGTTCAGTTCCTTCAGATAATAACAAACTCACAATACCTTCTCCTCCTCATTAATGGCATTGGGAGCAGTTTTCCTCCAGTAACGGTCCACACCATTCTTGAAATACAACACAGCCAGCCACCGCACTGTCACCTCTACACTCTGGTCTGAGAAAATCTGCAATGGAACAAGTCCAAAGGTTAGCTACTTATCAAAATTATCTGGCAAGAAGTATTTCCAAGCCAACCTCCTATTACCGCTTTTGGGTCATACAGAGGAGTACTCAAGGCTAGGCTACCACAGTCTAAATTATCTGAAGGTTGATGACTGACAACACAGTACTTCTCCGGCAGTACTTTTACAATACAAGGACCTCCAGTTACCTCCTGAGAGTTTGAGGCACTGTATACTGTATATCACAAAGCTGTATTCTACCACTAGACCCCAGGTGCTGGAGCTACGCCTTCAAGTGGTGGCATTGATATAACAGGGCAACTCAACTGCCTGGCTATACAAATGCCCTTCATCAGCTTCCCCATCCCCCAAAAGGAGGCAACTTCAGCAAGCAGTTCACCAAGTAAAAATTTCAGACAACCCTGGGATTTCAACTACCGCTCCTTCCACCAGACCACCAGGTATCACTTCAATTTTTTTTAATACATAGAAAAGAATGAACCCATGGTAGGGCCCACAAAATTTGTTCCTTCGTTACTAAACAAAAGGAAGTGCTGTAAGTGGTGACACCCAACACATGCCAACTGTGTGTCATGAAAGAGATTTATAAGCCCATGTACAAAGACCCCATGGTCATGGATAGCTGATGTAGCCCTAGGTTCATCTGAAATGTGAACCTGGTAGACTGCAGGCTGAAGTTCCCCTTCTCCAGCATTCCAACATCCTCCTCCTGGAGGTAGGGAGGTAGTTCAGGGATGTTTGCATAACTGGGCAGAGGAGCCACTCAGGTTTATTGGTGCCATTACATGAAGGTGTTCCACTCCAGCATTAACAGCTTCACAGTTAAAAACAAGACTTTCCTGCTTCTGATGGTGGATAGACTAACTTAGACTCAGTCTCCCAATGTTCCAGCTACTGTCCTTACCCCCTACACCATGACGCTTACTTTTCTGATGTATTACCGAGTGTGGTAACAGACTGAAAGATACCTGTACACAGATAGATCAGTGAATATATAGACAGCCCAAGAAAGATGAATAGATAGATACATGTATGGACTGCAAGATACAGATAGACAAACAGATAAACAGTGTGAGACACATAAGTATAGGTAATCCAAAACTAACCTGAACTAATGTAGAGTAGAACCCAGGCTCGGTCTCCCATAGTTGCAGCTGCTGTTCAGCTGGCTTCAATGTGGTCGCATCCTGACTGGCAGCACGTCGGAGGGTGTCCAGAACGAGACCCTTACCACCTACACTCATCTTGACAGATTCTAGTGTTGCTTTGACAGCTTTTATACTACTGAATTACTGCAGTTTTTTCTTCAGTACTTAATCTCTTTTACTTGTTGCTTTATTTTGAGTTTTCATATTATTCTGACACAAGGTTTTTCTGTTCACTTAAGTTGACAGTTTTTATACTATTGTGATACTATAGTTTTTTCCTATTTAAAATACTGGAACACTCATGTGGGCTTTTTACAAATTTATTTTGATAATGTTTAGGATTTTTTTTTCTTTCTTACCAAACTGTAGATCACTCAATATTCTCTTTGTGTTTACGATTACCTTGCAGTATCTTTGCATGTGATAAGTTTACAGAAAGACTATGTCATGTTTCTCCCATTACAAACTAAGATTAACTGTTTTGAAATTGTGCAACTCTCACATTAACTCTTCCAAAGTTGGAAAATTAAAAGATTAGTTCTCTCCAGAATGTAACACTGTCCTGCGAGGTCCAATTTTTTACAGTTGTGATCTTTCAAGGTTGCAATACTTTAAGGTTCAAACTTACAACACTAAGTATGAGGATTGTTCACGCAAGACTGTGATGCTGCAAGGTTAATTCTTTCAAGGTTACGATATCTTAGCACTACTATTCCTGAGTTTTTCTGATTACCTGTATTTTTGCCAAGTTCCAAGATTGTGGTATCGTTATTATCTGGTTTCAGAATTGTTATTGTACTGTTAGGTTACTTCTTTAATGGCTGTAGTATTCTGACACAGGTTTTCACAAAGCTGAGATACTGTTATCAGTTCTTGTGAGGCTGGGGTATTACTGTATTAACTTGGCACCTCCCATGAGCACCACCACTAATCCAGCGGCAATACAGGTGAATTCCACTTTACTGACTTTCCATACCTTCACCAGCTTTACCTCAACCTCCAGCCCTTCCCCAATAAAACAAGGGTCCAGGTTACTTCTTAGGAGGACTGGGGTACTATAAGCTTGGCACTTCCTCGGAGCACCACCTTCCCCGATTTTGTTGTAGTACAGCTGAACTCCACTTTGCTAATCTTCCTCACCTCCACCAGCCTCACCTCAACCTCAACTTCCTCCCCAGTGTAGCAAGGGTTTGGAAAGGAGAGCTGCTGATGTGCCACTAGGGTTCCTGGGCCGGGAAGACGTGTTCCGATTAGGGCCGACACCGCCCCGTTTAGCAGGGCCCCATGTACGATACAACCCTGGGATTCTGAGTCTCTTTTAGCAAATTCAGAGTCTAATTTTGAGTGGTCTTTTGCATATTCTGAGTCTAACTGTGAGTGTTTTTCTGTATACTCTGTGTCTGAATGTACGTGACTTGTGTCTTCAGTTAACTGCACTGATTCTGAGAGGGCTTTTGCATTCCTGTCCCTGGTCAGTTTTGTGGATTTCAAGTGGGTTTTTGCATATACTGGGTCCAAGTGGATGGGATTTGTGTCTCCAGTTAGTTGTGCGAAATCTTGGACCTCTCTTGCAGTGAATGTTCGTGTTGCTTTTGCTACGTCACCAACTCGAAATGTCAGCCATCTTTTGGGTTTTGTGTAAAGTTCCCTCAGCTGACTGCATCCTAATCTAGCAACTTGCTTTATATTGTTTAGTGACATGAAAGTTTACAATCTGTACATACAAAGGTGAAGACGCTCGGATTATGGGAATAATGTTTGTCTACGGTCACACAAACTCTTAAACACGATAACAAATAACTTCAATTCAACATTTCATTATAAACATCAACATTTCATTATAGATAGGCTATCATAACACTAAAGTTCTCACTAAAACAATCAATAAACATTACTATATTGCATCACAAACATCATTCACACTGAAGCTGTCATTAAAATAGAATAAACACTTCTACCCTTCAACAGTTTCAAAAGCCAAGGACATTCTTCTCTAGGACACTTTCAACCTTATTCTCTGCCTTCTCTTCTGCCTCTGGACTCCTGAAGTACCTTCTAATGCCTCTGGATTCCTCAATCAGACTTCAGGCTGATCAATCTTCCTCTGGACTTCTCACTCTACTTTCCCTTTCAGTCTTCAAACTCCTGAATCTGCCTTTGTACTCTTCACTCCGCTTTTTCTTTCAGGTCTTATATTCCTCACACCACCATCTTTTCTGGCTTCTGCTTCTGACTTTGCCTTTGCATTCCTCAATTAACCTTTAGACTCCTCAATTTGCAACTGTACTCCTTACAGTGCTTTCTCTTCTATCTCCAGTCTTCTCACTGTGCCGTTTCTGCCTGTGCCACTTGCTCTGGGGTGCAGTAGTCGGCCAGGAATATTTTAGCCAAGTTACTGACACGAGGGTTGTTGCTCTTGGCCTCGGATACTACACGCCTCACAACACTGGCACTAGTGATTTCTGTAACGGAAGTGTGTGCTGAGTGGTAACCTGGATTACTCATATCACTATCATCATTACCACAAGTATGAGCTTTTTATCCCACCTTCTACATCATGACAAATGAAAAAATAAAGAAAGACAGAGAATCTACTGTCCAAAACTGCCACAGAACATGAGTGATGCTGGCTGAGGCTCCTATGTTATCATCATCAGCATCATCGCTTTAACCCCATCTCTATCTGAACAATGTAGAGGCTGTTGCCATAACAAGTAATTGATATGTACCAACTATGACAATTTTCTCCATACAACTGGTACTGTAAATGCAAGGAAACTGACTATTCAGATTTAAACAAAGCAATGGAGAGAGGATTAGTAGGATAATATAGTCAGGTGGAAGGGGGAGACCAAGGATTAGATGGAGGAATGGGGTGAAGGGGTAGCTTCAAGTCCATGAGGGGTGTGTGACTTACAGAAATGGCAGCATAATGGCGAAGAGTAGGGTGACAAGAAGGCAATCTGTAGCCATCCCCTCCAGGACAAACAGATACATACAGATGGTTGTAGACAGCCTTATATGAAAAAAAAAAAAAAGAGAGAGAGGGGGGGGGGCTGCCTGTACTGGAAGAAAGGAAACGCACCAGTCAAAAACTGACCTACCTGGTTTTGACTGAGGTGTAACGAGGAACATAAGTGTAGTGATGGCTGAGGCTACCGTGTCCTCCTCTTGGCAGATCAGGCACTCACTCACCACTCCCACTCCGCCACTCTTAATGATGTACAACTTGTTCTCATGATCTGGAAATACGTAAAACTAACAGCTGCGTTCTGGCCGGCACAAGAGACTTCGTAGCACTTCTTCCTTTGTGATTTAGCCTGCATATTACACTTTAACATCTTCCTGTATGTTATTTATGCCATATAATTCTGACATAGACTGGGTCAATAACAAATACTGTATCAATCTATCTATCACTACATGCAAGAACCCTGGATGAGTGAGCACTGATTAATAATATATATACGGTACATGAGGCTACTGAGGTGTAACGTGCAAAACATTCTATTTCTTTTTCAGGCTGGGGAATGGCTGGGAGAAGGAGGGAGGTGAGAAGACAGGAAGAAATCAGTAGGATAGAAGTTGTGGAAGCAATGAAGAAAGTTAAATCGGGGAAAGCCCCAGGAATTGATGGAGTGTGTGGTGAAATGCTGAAGCATGGGGGAGAGGTAGTAGTAGAATGGATGTGGAAGATGTGCAGATTGGCCTGGGAGGAAGGTAGAGTCCCGGAGGATTGGAAGTCAGGTATAATTATTCCCTTGTACAAAGGAAAAGGGGAAAAAGAAGTGTGTGGTAATCATAGGGGCATTTGTCTTCTTAGTATAATAGGAAAAGTGTATGGTAGGATACTTATAGACAGAGTTAGAGAAAGAACAGAGAAATTAGTTGGAAAAGAACAGGGAGGCTTAGGGAAGGGAAGAGGTTGTGTAGATCAGATATTCATTCTTAGATCTTTAGTGGAAAAGTTTCTAGAGAAGGGAAAGAAGTTGTATGCGGCTTTCATGGATTTGGAGAAAGCATATGACAGGGTGGATAGACAAGAATTGTGGAAAGTGTTAAGAATATATGGAGTAGATGGGAAGTTGTTGAATGCTGTGAAGAGTATGTACGATGGTGCGAAGGCTGCAGTGCGTGTGGATGGTGAACTAAGTGAATTTTTCTCTTTGAAAGTTGGGTTGAAACAGGGATGTGTCATGTCTCCATGGTTGTTCAATCTGTACATGGATGGGGTAATACAAGAGGTACAAGGTAGGGTAGTGGATGTTGGAGTGGCCCTGGTGAGAGAGGATAGTGTTTGGAAACTCCCTGTACTGTTGTTTGCAGATGATACTGTGTTGTTGAGTGACGACGAAGGGGAGCTGAAAGGCTTGGTGGATGAGTTTGAGAGAGTGTGTAAGAAACAGAATCTAAAGGTGAATGTAGGGAAGAGTAAAGTGATGGTCTTTGAGAGAGGTGAAGTTAGTGAATGTACAGCGAGGTTGGATGGTGAGGAATTGGAAAATGTGAGTACGTTTAAGTATTTGGGTAGTGTGATGAGTAAGGATGGAGGTTTGGAGGGTGAAGTGCTTGAAAGGGTACAGCAGGGAAGAAAGGTTGCTGGTTCTTTGAAAGCAGTGATAAGAAACAGGCAAGTGAGCATGGAAGTGAAAAAGTTACTACATGACAGTATTGTGATACCAACTCTAACGTACGGAAGTGAAGCTTGGACATTGTTGGAAGGACACAAGTCAAGAGTGAGAGCAGTGGAAATGAGTTATTTAAGAGGAGCCTGTGGAGTCACGTGGAGAGATAGGCTGACGAATGAGGATATAAAGGAGAGTTGTGGTGTGGATGTGGATGTGATAGGAAGCGTTATGAGGAACACACTGAGGTAATTTGGCCATGTGGAGAGGATGGAGGGTGAAAGACTGATGAAGAGAGTGTATGTGAGTGAGGTGGAGGGGGGAAGAGGGAGGGGGAGGCCGAGGATGAGATGGAGGGATGGGGTGGAGAGGTATATGAGAGAAGGGGGTGTGAGTTGGGAGCAGGGCAGTGAAATGGCGGGGGACAGGGCGACTTGGAGGCGATTTGTTAGTGGCCACCCCAAACGGGATTGAGGTGTCTGGCAATAGACAGATAGATAGACAATGACAGTCTCTTTTTCTCCTTTCACACTTTCCTTTAAAATGTCCACGCTAGTTTTTCTGTACTGCATGGTGTTCTTTCTTACTTTTTCCGCCAGCTTCAGCTGGAGGGTTTGGAGGGCGGGGGAGAGTCGTGTTCTTTGCTATCCTTATCTCATTCTAGTAGTTCAGTTACCCTTCTAGGAGCTGCCTAGCATGGGCAAACAGGCCTATTGCAGTTATCCTCTCTTCTTACATTCTTAAACAAATCACTTCAAAAGAGGTGTTACGAAACTTCCAGAGCCACTTCCAATATAACCCTAATATGTTTTGAGTCTTATATTACTGACCCCTTCAATCCAACTATGTATACTGTAATTTATTTCATTCTTGTATTACTGGTACTCTCATTACCACCGCCCCTGGCAGATACTATATACAAGTACTGTACTATGAATGTGAAATAGGGATACAAACTTGGACAGTGGAGAAAATTTAATTAGTAATATGTCATCAGAGTCTATCTATCAATCTATCTATTGCCAGACACCTTACTCGCACAAGGGGTGGCCATAAACAAACCAGCTCCACGTCACCCTGTCCTCTTCTAACAGGCTGCCTTTTCTCCAACTCATATTCCCCTCTCTCATATACCTCTGCAACACATACCCGCCTCTCATCCTTGGTCTCCCACTCCCCTTCCCCCCCCACCTTACTCACATACTCTACTTCAGTGTGGGAAATAAACAAACTCCCACCCACCCAGAGCCAGATTACAGAGTCCAGCCACAGCAAACTTGCGTAGATCTGGTGTTCCCTCTGATGCCTCAGCCAGGAACACGTCGATCACACCCAGACGCCGCAACCACGGGTAGTTGATGGGGTCGTAGGCGAAGTTGGCAAGGTTAGCCAGTACTTGGGCCCTTGCATCTGTGACACAAGGGAGGGTTAGACCACTGCTTGCATTCTATCCACAGTATCCGTCTGACTATGTATTTATTTACTGCCAGACAGATTACAACCAAGAGCTAAAGTTCATCAACAGTCTCCTACCATCACTGTTTCCTGCCTTCCATATTTCTCAATCTCCTTGAGCATCAGAAAGCATCCTTCCTTTGTATATTGTCTAGTTTGCTTCTTCATATTGCTTTAAAATAAAAACTGGTCATATAACACTGTAATGCTGTTTTATTTTATTTTTACAAGGTTAATTTGAGTGAAAATATAACCCCTAAAACTCTTAAAAGATACTTGGCGTAGGGGTTTCTGGACTGTTAAAATTTTGAGATTAAAAACTGGCCACTCCTAAGTAAAGTATTTCCATGTCCTGCTCTTGGTGGATGCCCAGACTTCTTCATCATTTGGATATACAGTATTACAAACATCTCCCATCCCCACAACCAGGCAGTCAGCAAACTTTTACTCAAGGCTGTACAGTGTGTTGAAAGGTTAGGTCTATCACTGGATGCTGTGGTTTAGTTGTATTAACCTCTGAGTTTAGGGACATAATTTTTTGTTTATCCCTGCTGATAGCAAACAATTTTACTCAGCTTTGGAAAGACCTCTTGCAGAGAGGAGATTTATTAGGGTTATATCTAACTCCTTCAGTTTAAAAAGTCTCTTTAGATGAATAAAATCATCTCAAGGAGGCAAGAATAAAAATTAGAAGATAAAGCACAATACAGTATTTCATGCTCAATGGGTCAGGGTTTTTGTTTTTTCTTTATGTATGTGTATGTGTGTGTGTATGAGGGGGGGGGTTCATAATTATCCGTAGCACAAGCTGTTGTCTCTTTCAGGCTAATACTACAACTGAAAGTTACCCGAGTCTTTTGATGTGTTGAACTCGTGCACAAGTTCCTTCAAATAATCCGGCCGGTCAACGCCCTTCCTTCCTGACCGCCACTCAAGCCGCGCCCGGCTGGTGAACATGCCACCACCACCCGTGCATTACACAAACCTACCATGGCAGGGGGTGAAAAAAATCATGATCATCATTATACCAGCCTAGCCTAACCAGGATATGAGTAAGTTTTAGTAAGGCAGCTATTATGCCCATGACATAGAACATAAAAAAAAACATGATCAACTGAGAAACAAACTGAACAGTAAGCATCTATTTACTCCCATAAAAATAATAAAGAGGAAATATAAAACCAAAAAAGTAAATACAAAAGTACAGTATGCAAACTGGGGAATATTTGATTGTCTCTTCCATTCAGGAAAAACAAGCATCAGTGGGGCATAAGAAACTTGATATGGTAATGACAAAGGGCAAAAGCAGTCAACAGGAAACAACTGTTTACTACCAAGAAAATAGTAAGAATAATACAGGTACCCGGTAACAGGCTGGAAGAATAGGAATTAAACTGGTAAGGTCTTTCTGCTGCTTAAGGCAAAATGTACATTTACCAAAATCCATACTAACTGCCTGTAACTGCAAATTCACCTATTTTGTATAGTATGATTTTTTAAAAGGATTTTATGACTAGTTTTTGTGTCCCTGTCTGAACTCTAGCTATGAAAGGAATTTTCTGTTTCAGTGCTACAACATCTACAGGTATTTCTGTAGAATTTGTGCTACATTTTTTTTTACCCATTTGTTTTTCCTTCCTCCGTTCTGTTATTTATTAAAAAAAAAAAAAAAAACATGAATGAACTGATTCATGATGAAACTATTTCCTGTCACTGACATTTCACTCTTTACCCTAGCTAAGTTTTCCTTTCCTCTGAACGGAGACTCACTGCTCCTTATAACTACATTTAGGATGAGGAGTCAAACTACTAAAAGTCCTTAGTCACTTTTTACACCGGACCAAAAGAAAAAAAAAAAAATGCATGTGGTTGGCTGGACGAAGAAACAAAACATTCACTACGGTACCCACTGCTCATTTCATTTATACGATATGTTTGATAATCCATGAAGAACACAATTTAAAAACCTTTCTAAAATGCTATGATGTTGCTCCCTGTCGCATACAATTACACATTATGCCATTTAAGGTGAAAACAAAACAACCGACTCGTGGGAACTCGTCACACCCGCACTCCCAATTATCCGCCATTATTTTACCTATAATGGGGCTTGCCAACACCTTATAGTAGTATTAAATCAAAATATCAACTCATACTCACTTAATAACTAGTATGCTGGTTAAAAATACAGCTGAAGTATGGCGCAGTAAAGGAAAAACTGTCACAACCCCGAACACAAACACTGTCTCCTAGTTCCCTTAAAGGCTAATCTTAAACCAAAAAAAAATGTTCTTATCGATATCAAAAATTATCTAATCGGTAAAGGAAAGCGCAAGAGGCTGGAAAAAAATAATATTTTATTGCTCTAGTTTCTGTCACATCGCACATGTGTTTACTCATGAACTACAATACAAAATTTTCCAGACATAAGACTGTTCCTCTTGATCTAAACTGATTCATGTCATTATTTTTTTTTTATTTATCAAAAATGGCATTGTATAATTTAAATATAGGTGTATGCAGAGTACAGTACTTCAAATAACTATTATGATCAATACATACACACACCCCTGCCAAAGCCATCGAAATATTACACATTCGAACTAGACTAGGCGGGGAATTTGAATTCATTTCATGCATAAAAAGTAGTTCAGTTCTGTGTTACTATTCAGACCATTTGAAAGCAAACCGTAGGATCCTGCATGTTAATACTGCCATCATTAGCCCTCTCACGGCCAAGAAGGTTCTATTCATCCATTTTTACCTCCTGACGGAAATAAATTGGTAAGGAGGTGGTGCTAGCCAGCCTTCTACACCCACAAGTTGGTGGCTCCTATACTCTTTTTCCTTAATTTGGTCCGGAGTTTCGTCCGTTGCCAGCTTCTGTCAAGCATCTCAGTGGCAGGAATAGACAATGGCACGGCTCTACATTCCTTCTGTGGCACATAGTGACTAGCATCGTAGTCTACTGTTCATCTTTAGCTACTACTCAGCATCCTAGATGTAGTCCAAGTTAGAGTAAAATCAGTATACTGTAGTTTCACCATAGTAATTGCCTTAGCAGTGAACATCGCAACATATAAAAGAAATGCAGAAGTAACAATGAAATAGAAAGGAAAACATGTAGGAACGACGAGAAATGAAAGCTAGCTAGAAAGACGGCAACGATAAGCCTTGAGAAGAAAACAAAAAACTACGAAATATACTCTCATAATAGCACTTGTCGCTGTTTCCTTATATTTATTTACGGAATTAATTGCAAACTCAGATGCTATAGTCCTTTCACCTTAACCTGGCCTGAATTTTCGTTCTTTTGTTGCTTAATTCACGCAGGTCAATGGCAAAGACAATACTGCAGCTCTTCCTCCTTTCCATAGCACTTCTTCACGACCAGCGACATATTCCAGTGTTAATCTCATGTTGCAGGTCAGCAATAAAGATGGTGAGAGGGCAGTTTTAGGCCAGGTTAAAGTAAAACACGTTTACCCACGTTTTTCAGTGACTTCGTCCATTCTCACACTACAGGAGAGGAGCATGTGGGGTTACAATACATAGAGAGACAGACGGACAAATGAGGAAGTGAACGAGCGTTGTGGTGTGCATGTGGATGTGATGGAAAGCGTTAGGATAAATACACTGAGATGGTTCGGCCATGTGGAGAGGATGGAGAGTGAGAGACTAACTTGCAAAACGTATGTGAGTGAGATGGAGGGAGGGGGGGAGGGGGAGACCGAGGCTGAGATGGAGAGAGGTATATGAGAGAGGGAAGTGTAAGTCGGGGGGAGGGCAACGAAATGGCAAGGGACAGGGCGACATGGAGGCGATTTTTTGTGGCCACTCATTACGGGAATAAGGCGTCTGGCTATAGATACGAAGATAAACAGAAAATAGCATCATATCACGCACAGAGGCAGGAGGGTGGAATGCCTGCAGGGAAAAGAACTTAGAAGATTTAACTTGTTCTCACTGCGTAAGGTGTGCAAGATCTGGAGTGTCCTTGAGAGAATAGCCCAGGATCTGTACTCGCCATGTAACTCTCAAAAGATGTTTAAGCACCTTAGTGGAAATGAAAAGAGATTATCCGAACAAAAAGAGGACAAGAGAAGATAAGAAGAGAAGATAACTGCAGTAAGCCTGTTAAACCATGCTAGGCAGCTCCTAAGAGAGAGAGAGACAGACAGACAGACAGACAGACAGAGAGACAGACAGACAGACAAATAGACAAAACGACGGACAAACAGACAGACAGATACACAGAAACAAAACGACAGAGACAGTGGTGTGTGTGTGTGTGTGTGTGTGTGTGTGTGTGTGAGGGGGGGGTTATTGTTCTAGTCATAATAAGGGTGTTAACATATTCTTCTTCCTCTCACCTACCCGCATCTCTCTCTCTCTCTCTCTCTCTCTCTCTCTCTCTCTCTCTCTCAATATCCTTTTAGTGATATAAATGGTGTTAATAAGTATGTAAAGACTGAATATGCAAAATAAATCGCTAAGAAACATGCGCTGAGTAACTTCCTATCATCAGCGTTAATTGAGAGGGTAAGAACGTAAGTTAAAAAAAGCTTATCTACCTTCCTACCTACCTGAGTATATATTTACCTACCTACCTACCTACCTACCTGCTTACCTACCTACCTACCTACCTGAGTATATACTTACCTACCTACCTACCTACCTGAGTATATACTTACCTACCTACCTACCTACCTGCTTACCTACCTACCTACCTACCTGAGTATATACTTACCTACCTACCTACCTACCTACCTGCTTACCTACCTACCTGAGTATATACTTACCTACCTACCTACCTACCTACCTGCTTACCTACCTACCTACCAACCTACTTGCTTACCTACCTACCAACCTACTTGCTTACCTACCTACCAACCTACTTGCTTACCTACCTACCTTCCTACTTACTTTCCTACCTACCTACCTACGTACCAACTTATCACCTACCTATACGTACCTACCTATCAACTTACTTACCTACCTATCCCGTATTGCACTTAACTTCTTGTCTACCAACCTTTCTACCTAATTACAAACCTACCTACCTGTCTACCAACCTTTCTACCTACTTACAAACCTACCTACCTGTCTACCTACCTATACCCACGCACGTACCCCTACCTACCAGTTACCCATCCACGTACCTACCTACCTACCTGCTAACCATACACCAATTCCTACCTACCTACCCACCAACGTACCTACCTACTTACCTACCAACCTGCCTACTTACAGACATCTCTATCAGCTGCTCGTCTGCTTGTCTAGTCAGCAGTTGGATCAGCAGTGATATATTAGCAGAGTGAGAGAGAGAGAGAGAGAGAGAGAGAGAGAGAGAGAGAGAGAGAGAGAGAGAGAGAGAGAGAGGCTAGTGATAAGAAAGTCAGCCAGCACAGTAAGGCTTTATCTCTGTTGCTTCCAACCCTTATCATATCTTGCTTCCTCTCTCTCTCTCTCTCTCTCTCTCTCTCTCTCTCTCTCACTCCCTGTGTGTGTGTGTGTGTGTGTGTGTGTGTGTGTGTGTGTGTGTGTGTGTGTGTGTGTGTGTGTGTGTGTGTGTGTGTGTGTTTGAAAGTGTGTGTGTGTGTATTAAATGTTATTAATGAGACGTGCTTACTGAGAGAGAGAGAGAGAGAGAGAGAGAGAGAGAGAGAGAGGTGGGGAATCCTTAGTGGACTTTTCCTACTATTTTTTGTTTACGTGGCTTAAACTGCCTAGCATTCTTCTTTCATTTATTTCAGTATTTTACGTTATCTATCTATCCATCCATCTAGTTATCCATCTATCTATCCATTCATCTATCTATCTATTTTTTCTCCATATCCGCCTGAAAGAAGGATATAGTGAAATGCATCAGGATAAAAATTTGAGTCAGCAGTTACGCTTTTTAAATTCAAATTTTTTTTTTTAGGACGTTTTATTCATTCGGACAGATATTTTGCTTTGAAGGTGACGTCATTATTCACTATGTATTTACTATACAGGTTGTAGTAGTAGTAGCAGTAGTAGTAGTAGCAATTAGGTGATTTATCGTGTGTTGTGGGAAAGGCTGAGTTAGCGTTTATCAGTATCTACCCTGCATCATTTACTATCTACCCAGCGTCACTTATTTCCTTCTCCCACTGCCACACCCACGCCCACACCAGCAGACTGATCCGTCCCAGCAGCATATGAGATCCTGCCAATTGAGTCGACAGTAGGACATTGTTTATGTAACACTATATACAGCGCTCCACTAGAAAATAAATCGCTAAGGAAGAGGTGTTAGGGAGCTTCCATAACCGACGAGAAAGAGCCCTTGGTAGAGGAAGACATTTATTTAGAATGACAGTAATTATAAGCAGAGGAAGTGCTGAGTAGGCCATTGTGTGCGTGTGTGTGTGTGTGTGTGTGTGTGTGAGAGAGAGAGAGAAAGAGAGAGAGAGGGGGGGCGCGCGCGCGCGCGCACACACACACACACACACACACACACACACACACACACACACAATGTGTGTTTGGTAAAAGTGGAAAAAGACCTGATTGGGATTATAAGTTAGGAAATAAAACCCTATACACATCAGAAAGAGAGAAAGACCTAGGTGTGATTATCAATAACAGACTATCTTCGGCTGACCACATCAGCGAGAAGATACGGAACATGTATACACTGCTTGCAAATATGAGAATAGCATTCACATACATAAATGAAGACATGCTAAGAAGGATAATAACATCATTCATTAGACCAACCCTGGAATATGCATCAGTAGTCTGGAGTCCTCATCTCAAAAAGCATATAGACAAGATTGAAAAAGTTCAAAGGGCCGCTACAAGATGGATACCAAGCCTAAGGGACCTAAGCTACGAAGAAAGACTAAATAAACTGAATCTACCAACTTTACGGGAGAGAAGGAAAAGAAGTGACATGATAATGCTATATAAGTGCATATCAGGGAAGGAGAAAATAGTCATAAATGATTACTTAACATATGGAGAAGCATCAGCAAGAGGACACTGCAAAAAACTGCATAAGAAGAGAGGTGATAAAGACGTAAGGAAATTCAGTTTCCCAAACAGAGCAATTGATCAATGGAATGCACTACCGAATGAAATAGTGTGTGCCAAAACAATTCACAAATTTAAGGATATGTACGATAAATATGGTTTAAGACACGGGACAGTACGAGCTTGACTCATTCCTGTGAAGATACAATTAAGTAAGAACAATTAGGTAAAAACACACACACACACACACACACACACACACACACACACACACACACACACACACACACACACACACACACACAGGAAAAACGTTAAAAACTGCTCCTAAATTCACCGTTCCATCTCCACAAGTGTATGGTGGAAAGGAAATAGTGGATTAAAATGCTGCCTCCACTTACATTCCACCTCTACAGCTGCTGCCACAAGTGTTCCACCAGCAGTCCATTACTCCACATCACCCCACCAAAAGAGATTATCAGCCTCTATGCTGCCTCTATTTGTTTTGGTATAAAGTTATAAAAGGTCACCGTAAATCTTAATTACACACCCACCCACCCACCCACCCACACACACACACACACACACACACACACACACATACACAGAGGGGGGGAGTTAAATGGTAGATGAGGTAGGACTGATGAGAGCTGTAGAAATGAGTTACTTGACAGGAGAATGTGGAGTTACATGGACTGACAGATTGACAAATTAGGACGTGGAGAAGCGTTGTGGTGTGGATGTGGATGTGACAGAATGAGTTAAGGGAAATCACTGAGGTGGTTTGGCCATGTGGAGAGCATGCAGAGTGAGGTAGGAGAGTGTATGTGAGTGAGTTGGCGAGGGGAGAGGGAGGGAGAGACAGAGAATGAGATGGGAGGCTGGAGTGGAGAGGTATATGCGAAAGCGAGAGGGGAGTGTAAGTTGAGGGAGGGCATAAAAGTGGCAGGGGTTAAGGTGTAAGGAGGCGATTTGTTTGTGACTATCCTTGCGGGATTAGAGCGTCTGGCTATAAATAAAGGATGATGCAGTAGCTTTCAGAAAGAGAGAGAGAGAGAGAGAGAGAGAGAGAGAGAGAGAGAGAGAGAGAGAGAGAGAAGGAAAAAGAACATGGAAGGCATTGTGAGAGAAGAGGACGGGAGGAAGCGAGGATGAAAGACAGGAAAGAAGGGAAGGGAGAGGGGGTGAGGGAGAGGGTAGAATCTAGAGAGAATGAGGGAGGGGGGTGTTGGGAGGGGATGAGGGGGAGAGAGGGAGGGAAGGTGGGAAGGTGAGGTAAGCAGGACGGACAATGTGATTCCGGGCATAAAAGGCACTTACGTGGGTATCGGTGCGTGTAACTTATCATGTGCCACGCTTTTATCATACGTGTAAATGCTGGGTAGGGGTGACAGGCCAGGGATCTCTCTCTCTCTCTCTCTCTCTGCCCTAGCTCACCCCTATCCCTGTCCTATTATCTCCCTCGCATCCGGCAAAATATGTATTAATGTTATTCCTATCCTGTCCATCCTCTCACCTGTGTGCCTGTAGTCTTGTTTTGAAAATTCACCAACACTGACAATATAACAACACGTGGTCTGTTTCTTCTTGGCGTTGACCGTATGGAGGGCAGCATGATGGCGAGGGACAGGGTGACGGCGTTTCGTTTGTGGCCTCCCCTTACGGGATTAAGGCGTCTGGTGATAGAAAGAGTTATATGAGGTTATTTTCATCTAAAAAAAAAAAAAAATCCCTAACCTTTTTCAGTTCAGTTGATTGGCAGATATTCTGACTGAAGGGTTGATTTTGACTGGTAAACAAGGAGACTTTTAATTCTCAGTTCATAATGCAACCACAACATAGCACCGATGTGAGAGTGGTCCAGTTCCATCAGATGAAAACACCGACTAACGTGAAAAATTTTACCGCTTATGGAGTCTCTTCTATGCTGAATTAAATCGTCTGAAGGTAGAATAGAAATGACGTCACCAAAGGGATGGGGTTACCTAAGAAATAGCCAGAGATCTCTACTTAACGGTATTTTAAGATCAAGCCCTAAATTAACTTCATCTCTCAACTAACTTAAGCGCGTTTTTTAAATTAATCATCCCATATCCTACGATACTCTCAACTAAATAAACCATAATCTGAGTTAACCATAGTCTAATCACAATTAACCGTAAATCTAAATAAGGATCAGTTTAATCTCTATATCAGTCACATAATCTTATCTGAAAGACTGACAACCACACTGTGATATATAAATTAACACCACAGTCTGTCTCCCTAGTAAACCAGCCTTATTACAAAAAATTACCCCAAGTCTGAGAAATCACACAGATGCTAATTGTGCCTACGTGACTTAGATCATCCTCTCTCTTCTGTTTCCAGCAGTTATTTTTTCCAGAGTATGGTTTTGGGATTAGAGAGCTATTTAGTCTACACTTTGCTCTAGCCCAGAATGAAGTGTACAATGAGATCATTACTGGGTTTTGCGAAGGTCTCGTATCCTATAGATATATGTATTAACTTTGCAACAATAATCCTCAAGCAGTATGTGTTATGTTTATTCCTTCATGAATCAAAGTAATATGTGCAATGATATGTGTTTAGCAATGGTTATGTAATTCTATGGGTACATTTTTGTCCATTACGCACGTTCCCCAAGAAGCTGACGAAATATTAACTAGGGAAGAGGAATATGCAGTATATCTTCTCTTACTATTAGCATATGAATCGGAAATCATATACTTTAATCGCTGTTACATGACTCCTCATACCTTACCATACTACAGATAGTCCCATCGGCGTGTGTGTAATGAATCACCCATAATTTCCCTTTAAAAAGTTAAATGTCGCGGGTCACGTAATGTGTGATGGTACACGTCACATTAGAAGGGCATTTACTTTCTTCCGCGCCACGCTAAAATTATACTCATCACCATTTTATTGCTTACATTTTGAGTGGATAACGATGGTTGCATTCTAAAAGGTTTATTTTACTAGTTTTATTGAATGAATTGAACGTCAATATGCTTAAAATGGTGACGTAACTAAGGACACTAATTTGTTTTTCGTAGTAGTGTTTACAGTGAGGGTGCGCGGTGGCCCAGCTGACGGTAGGGGTGGAGGCAGAGGCAGCAGCCAGGATGTTACACTACCGGATTGTCCATCGCCTGTGTCGCATCACTTCATGATCTTCCTGAAGTTTGGTGGATAAAATAAGTTCTTGGAGAATCTGAAAACCTTCTGTCCTGGATATATACTTCAGAGTACTTACAGGTGTAGTTTAATGGACATATGCCGTAGGCCTACTTAATTTTAAGCTTAGTTTTTGTGACCAACGAGAGTGCATTACCCGAGCGAATTTTGCCACTACGGTAGTTCTCTTGGGTGAACAGTACATTCAAATCATGGAAAATCTAAGTTTTTTTTTTTTTTTTTTTTTAATCAGCTGTAAAGAGTTTGTGTGGAGTGATGTTAGCATTTTCTCGTTTTGTGATTGTTGAAGTTTAGTATTGCTGGAGCGCATTTACAATAGATACACCTGTCCTCTTCCCAGGGTGATAGATTATACAACCCAGAAACTTTATAGCTTCTGCATCAGCTGTGAAAACAGTAGGGTTTATTTTATGTCAGTTTATTAGCTGGTTGATAAAGTTTTCCTAGATTCATCCTCTCTCATGCTACCGAAGACATTGAATAAGATTATAACCAGATCCTTATTGTAAATGGATATACCTGTGGTGTAGTCAATATGATCAATTTTAGTACATGTTAAAAGAAGTCCAGAGTCAAGAATCATAAAGCTAAGGTCAATTCTCTGGCCCAACTTGGGATTTATTTGTGCATGAAGGACAAGGGGAAAGGAGGAGAAGGTTATCCTCTCATCTGCCCTTCCACCTGTATATAATATTTCATACATGTTACAGGGAGCTGACTATAAGCTGAATCTTAGTCCAGGATTGGTGATGTAGTAGTGGATGTTATTTGCTTGAATATGTAGTAAGAGTTTGGTTATTCATAAAGTTCAGGATGAGGACATTGACCTTATGTAAAATCTGTCATGCCCTATTTCTTTGTTAATTTCCTTTTCAAAACAGATAGTCAATATTAGATAGATGTAAATAGTACATTGCATGGTCCTAGTTATTTATTAATATTTTTTTTAGATCAAGAAATATCTGGACAATACATTCCATAGATTCTTTGAAGTTGTCTATCTATCTATCTATTGCCAGATGCCTCAATCCTGTTTGGGGTGGCCACAAACAAATTGCCTCCAAGTCACCCTGTCCCCCGCCATTTCACTGCCCTGCTCCCAACTCACACCCCCCCCTCTCTCAGATTTTTAATTTATAAATGCTTTTCAGACTGTCAGATAACATCAAGTTTGGACAGTACAGAACACAGGAGAGTCTTTCAATTTGTGGCTCACCCTCGTAATTTTCTTTACAGATTTTCAGGTCAGTACTTAGCATAAGGAGGGTGTCATTTGGTCAAGATGAGACTGCCTTTGGTGTCTTAGTAATAATTTGTTTTCCATATTTTCAGATCAGTAAGTAGCAAAAATTTAGATAGCCTTTGAAGAGAGGATACCTTAATCAAGATGTGGCGGTGTGTAGTGGTGGCATTGTTATGTTTACATGTTGCACAGGGTCAGTGGTTTGGCAAAACACATAACAGTAAAGGAGACACAGCAGCAGGGGAAAGATGCTTCTGCCAGGTAAGGACACAAGCTTGCATAGTACAGTACTGTATTCATTTCTTCATCTTCTCAATATGCCCAGTTGGCCAAAGTTAAAATGCCAAGAAAGACTTGATGTTCTTCTCTGTATGGAGATGTTTCTTTGTAATAAAATTCTTTGCAGTGATAGCTGAAATTCTTGATGCTTCAGGGAGGAAAGTGACAGACATGCCATATGTGTGAAATAGATGTTTTTTTAAAGATATTAGAAGGTCATTACATACACACAAAAAGAAGATAAAACATTTGAAAAAGTGCATAGAAAGTATACTGATAACAATTATGTTCGTATACAGCTTAAGGGCGCCATTGATGACTGCTCGTGTTCAGTTGAAACCATTGACAGTTACAACAACCTCAAGATACACCCGCGTCTCAACAGCCTCCTGAACTACAACTTCTTCAGATATTGGAAGGTGAGCAGGTAGTCATGGATAGTGGGAATGAAAAGCTTATGATAAGATATATGTACAATAGAACCTCTTTGGTCCGGACCCCTTTAATCCGGATTTCTGTTAATTCGGACAAAATTTAAAAATAATAAGCTCCAAAAATATGTTGAAAGTAATTCTAAAGTCATTTTCAGTATTGGCGCGGAAAGCGATCGTCATTCGTTTAGTCTCGGATCACGCTAGGTCGCAACATGGATGCCTGTTTAAACACGCGCTAGCATTTGTTCCATCAACTAGTTCACCAACCATTTATATTTTTATGCTGTATTTCAAAAGTTAATCCTCCTTACCGTGCCCCTTAATGCAAGTGTAGCTTCTGCAATGAATAAAGGTGTTAAAAGGAGGAGTTTGCTTACACAAAAATGGGTCAGAATATTCTGCAGTGTTTAGTGATTACTGTAGGTTATTTTTTGTACTTAAATGTGCTTTACTTGTACATCAAACAATAGCTTCTTGCCCATATGGGCATTATCAATATGCCAAAGATGACAATGTATTTTTTGCCAACATAAGTTTTATTTTTATTCCAAATATTACAGTTAATTAATTAATTTATTTTTTGCCTACATGGGCCTTAGTTACTTACTACAATTTAAAATGTAGGCTAGTTTCTTGTCATGGCCTTACCTGTATATTATGCAATACAAAACTATCGTACATGATTAGTTTTGTTATTTTAGTATCCTTTCATCTTTTGCAGTTACGTAGGGTTGACATATGCCACATATGTTAATAATTAACAAACATACCATATGTAGATAGTTTTTGGTATGAACTGGAGATTACCCTGATGGTCCGGACAATCTGCTAATTCGGACAACCCTTCCCCCCATATAGTCCGAATGAGAGAGGTTCTACTGTATATATATTTTTTTTAATCGTTATATCTTGACAGTAATCCCTGTCACATGCATGTGCTGCATTGGGAAACAGACTTAAAGATGGTTTGGCCACATGGAAGAGATGGAGAATGAGACTGACCAGGAGAGTGTAGGTGAGTGAGGTGGAGAGGGGGAGAAGGAAACAGAGACTGAAATGGAGAGGTGTATGAGAGAGGAGAATGTAAGTTGGGAGGGGAGATGGGGGGATGGGATGGTGAGGTATATGAAAGAGGGGTGTGTGAGTTGAGAGGGGATGCAAGAGACAAAGAATGAGATGGAAGGATGGGATGGAGATGTTTATGACAGAGAGATGTGTGGAGAGAGGGTAGCCTGATGAGGAAGGACAGGTGACAAGGAGGCGATATGTTTGTGGCAATCCCCTATGGGATTAAGGCGTCTGGTGATAAATAGGTTTAAAGTTGTATGAATAAAGATTTAGTATTAGAGAAACAAACTACCAAATTATTATGGTTACTCTATTATTTTATTAGTTATTTATTTTTATTATTATTATCATTATCATCATCATCATATTCCTAACTTATTGTGAGAACTGATTATAAGAACTCCATCTCTGTAATGTCCCAGATTTTTTTTATATATCCATAAGTTCATGTAATGTGTACATGGTGTTGCAGGTAAACTTAAACAAGAAGTGTCCATTCTGGGAAGATGACAGCCGTTGTGCCATCCGTTATTGCAGTGTCCAGCCCTGTACAGATGTGAGTTACATACCCTTCTCAGTACCAGTATTTAATTTACCATTTTCTGTGTTTTGTAGAGTGATGTTGACAGATCTTCCTCATTTAAAGCTGGTTCATTGTTAACTTCTTTTGTGTGAAGAGATATTTTTGGTTTCCATTGTGGTATAAGACAGTTTTACTTTGTCTAAGAGATTTTATTTTTTTCAATAGTCTTTAACACATTCATTGTGGGCATTAAACTGTCCAGGAGTAATATGAGTGACAAAAATATATCACTATGATGAATGGCTTTAGGTTCTGGTAATTAATTGCTCTTTTTATTTCAAGAGTTGCTATTAGTTCATTATCAGGTTGTTTGGAAATCAGATTTTAAATAATATTAAACTATAGGTCAAATGTACATCTTTTAAATTGCTTCACTTAGGGTAATATTTGACTTGCACACCATAAGCTTTTAGTGAGGACTGTCTGTATGTAGTAAACTATTGCATGTTGGCTGTTTCTTAGTTGTAGAGGAACATTGTTAGTCAGATCCCCCTAATGACTTCTAATGGAAGGTTTTAATACAGTAACACCTCACTCTGTTGGACTTCACTTCATAAATGATAATATGTACCTGTATCTCTATAGCCAAAAACCTCAATCCCAGGGGGGGTGGCCACAGACAAGTTATGTCCATGTCACCCCATCCTCTGCTGAAATTCGTATACAGTACCTCTCCACCCCATCCCTTCCCTTTTCCTCTTCCACCTCACAAACATAAAATACATTCTCCTAGTCAGTTTCATGTCAGTTTCCTTATTGCCCCTTGTAACAAGTAAAATCTCTAAGCAAACCTACTGTACTCAAGATAAAGGTTTGTAATCAGTCTGCATCCCCTGTAGTTTGTCAGACACCAACTTAAATTTTGTTCTTGTTAATCAGGTACAATTGAAGAATGTCTATAGCAGTAAGTATTGTACATAACCCTTCAGTACCCGATCTTATTAATGGAGCTTCGTTGATTGTTATCTGATGTACACAAGAAAACATTTATGTGTAAGCTTATGTACATCAGACATTTGCTTAAATCACATTGGATCTTCAGGTTAGTTAGTCCAACATAATGAGCTTTTACTATACATTCCATTCACTTTTTAATATATTGCCTAGTTAACTGGCTACAGTATATTTTAATGTTACTCAGTATATCTGCATGATTCATTGTGATGCATGTAGGGTGAATGCAGAAGAGAAGTCTGTGTATGATAGTGTTTTTGTGCCAAGTCTAAGTTACTGAAGTGAGTTGTGGAGGTGATAGAGTAGGAAAAGTTGCAGTTGAGAGTAGGTTCAGAATCTATTGGAGAAACAGTTGGGAAAAAAAAAAAAAATGCAGGCAAATCAGACAAGAGGTAGACAGAAGAGATGTGTTGTAGTTTTGTATTGTGTCACATTTTTTGATGTTCATTTTAGACATTGAGTCCACTTTTCCCCCCCTAAATTCACAGTAAATTCTATAAATGTGATATGTTAAGGTGCCATTGCAATCTGTAATGTGAATTTTTTTTTTTTTTTTTTTTTTTTTTTACTAACTTCGCCCAAGACATCAATCATTCCATCTTGAATATTGAGGTGTAATAATAGATAACACCAGAATATGATGCTAGTCATGAACATATGCTATAAAAAGAATGAAGATCTATAATTCTCTTTTTCTGCCACTGAGCCACATGAAATAAAGTTGCAGAATGACGAAAATCTGGACCAGATTAAAGCAGAAAGAGTATACCTTCCCTCAGTTTACAGTACCACTTTTAGAGAGAGAGAGAGAGATTTTGGAAAACATCTCTAACTACAGATGAGGAGTATTAGAGCTTCCAGATGACTCTAGGTGTTGCATTTTGTATATTCATTTATAATTTATGGTGCTGCTTCCATCTTTTACAGTGTTGATCTGTGAATTTATATCCCTCCTTTTTTTTCAAAGGTGCTTCCTACTCTCACTGTGTTTATCTCAGAATTTATTGTTAGCCATCCTATTTTCGTAGGCAAAAGGGGTTTTTATATTTATTTTTAATGTCTCCATTTCCTGTGTTAATTCCTGTCAGGCTGCATACATTTTCATTTGTTAGATAGATAGCTAAAATAGACAGGACATAGATAGGATGGTGAAATAGTTGTGTGTGTGTGTGTGTGTGTGTGCAAGTTTGATGGTGGGATGAAATATGATAGGCTAAAAGAAAAAAAAGAATGGGTGGTTGTGGTAAATGAGTGCATAAGAAGTGATTTATGGATAATGGTGGGGCAAAGGCATCTGACAGGTGATGAAACAACTGAATTATGTATGGAGGAGCATATGATATACCAATACCTGTATATATATATATTTTTTTTATATCAGGTTTCAAAATTTGTGAATGGTGGAGGTGGTTGGAGTTGTTATTATTGTTTGTCTTTTTTATCTGAAATTGCATGCTTTTTTGAATGAGTGAATTATTAATGTCTTTGTTATCTCAGGCTTCTTGAATTATGGCTGTGATGGAATTAATGTTGATTTTATATTATCTTATCTCAGGTTTCATGGTCTGAGAATGTGATGGAATAATTTTATTTCACATTTCATGATACTTGTTTTCTTGATTTGTGAATGTGACAGAATTAATGTAGGAGTTATTTTTGTTGTGTTGTAGCGAAAGACGAGGGCACGTGCTGGCAAGAGCAGTGCCGGCTTCAAGAGTGTATCAAGTACAAAGGTGAATGGCTGCCGGGATAAGGAAAGCAAGGCGAACCCTGCTTATGTCCTGTTGGCTCTGTCCTCCTCTTGCGTTTTTGTTGTGTGTCTGCGTAAACACCGATTTCTTGCCCTCACATTTTGTTGTGGCTTCAAATACTGTTGTCCGTGTCATGTTCACCTTTTCAGCACTGTATTGTCTATCTTTTATTTATTATTTCTATCTCCAGATTATTTTATTGTGCTTTGGGGGGAGTTTTCAAAGTGGAGGATTTAGATATAGCCTTAATTAACTCCATTAATACTGGAGGTAAAGCCTAAGTTGAGTAAAATCATGAAGTAAAGAGTAAAATATAAAAAAATTACCTCCTTGGACTGAAAGGGTTAAACTCCACTTATATTCCAGATTTGTTGAGTGTCTGTGTACTTACTGAACACTTCTTTCCTCCCACATTTAATTACTTGTTTATGTACTGTCCAGAATTACTTTGTCTTCCCACATTTATCCCACAGTCCATGAACAGTTGAACACCAGTTTTCACCCAAGTTTTATTGATGCTTCATGCACAGCTGAACACGGCCTTTCTCCTATCATATTTCATTTTCCTTCTGTACAGTTGAATGCCAGCTCTGACCAGCACTGTGGAATGCTTGGGGAATGGAGCTTTTTGGGATGGTGATTTAACTGACGTATGGAAATTTGGTCTTATATGGATTAGGAATATCATGAGGCCTCACTAGCTTGCAAAAAGAAAAAAATTAAAGAAAAATAATAAAACAAAAACATATATTCCTTGAAAGTATACAGTATAGATGTATGATATGAAATTTTGCATTGACAGTCTCCAGATAATTGGTGTTCATCTGTGTTTATCGACGCTTTCTTCCCCAGACTTTATCTTGTTGGCACGTGATGTGAGGCTTTGCACTTTATCACTGTGAGCACCATGGTTTGTCAGATATTTCCAATAGTGTGTGGGAGGACCCAAGAAAAAAGTAATGGCCAGCGATTTAACTTAGGCAATGATATACCGATAAAGAATATAATACTGTACATGCATTACCGATATACCAGACTTCATGATTTTATTATACTAGACTTAAAACTGAACTTCAGAACAATAAAACCAGGATAACTGCAACACTAGTCTTTGTCCGTAGGTTAAAACAGAAATTCAGTTTATAATATTGTCATAATGCATTTATATTTAGATTTTTAAGGACATGCTCAGGTAATACAGGGATTTTTTTTTTTAGTTAACAGTGATACCAAGTGCCATGTAGCCGCAGCATCAGTGTAAGGAAAAAAGGGATTATACTGAAGAAGTTAAACCTAATTGTGATATAATGCTGTAACAGAAGGAGAGAAAAAGACATCAGAGTAATGGTTTAAAGCTGAACTTCACATAGACAATGCCTTATTAACATGGTTGCTAATCCAGTGGTAGAATGGGGGAGGGAAAGGACATTGTACTGAAGATTTAAAACCAAACTGCAGAATAGTAACTCTGACCTAAACCTGTAGTCATAAGAAGAAAGAAAAAGAAATATCAAAAAGAGTTAAAACCAAACTTCAAAATAATGACAGTGCTCTCACAACAGTGCCATTAATCCTTTGACCAGGTCCCCGAAGGCATCAAGGGTGGGAGTGCAGAGGTGGCGAGTGAGAAGGAGGAGAGGACAGAGGGTGAGGCCTGTGATCAAGAGGACCTTGGATACCTCAACACTACACTCAGGTCAGTTCACATGCTGTCTTAGTGCTTATTATCCATTCACCACTCGTTTCCTCTCACTTCTCACTTCACAACTTCTGTGTCTTCCCTTCTCTCTTCTTTCACCATTCCAGTTTCCTCTCGCTCTCTCTTTTCATCATGCCTTTGTCTTCCCTCCTTTCCCCTTTCCTCAGTTTTCTTTTTCTTCCCTTTTTCTACCACTCCAGTTTCCTCCCTCTGCTTTCTTTTCACCACTCCAGTTTCCTCCCTCCCCTCTTTAGTCACTACTACAACCCCTCACTACAATCACCACCCAATTTCTCCCCACAGCAAGGAGTCTCGAGCCGGGTTTGAGCGCTGGGCGGCTCATGACAGCGCCGGCGACAGCTTCTGCGAGTTAGATGACAACGGATCGCAGGATAGCCAATACGTGGATCTTTTACTTAACCCTGAGAGATACACCGGTTATGTGGGCCCGTCTGCACATCGAGTCTGGCGGTCTATATATCAGGAGAACTGTTTCAGGTGAGAGAGAGAGAGAGAGGGAGCTATGAAAATGCTGTCCAGTAAACTAAATACCCTCAGTTCTTTCTGTCAATAAGAGCAGGTCGATAACCTGTTCCCATGTTTTATTTTTCCCCTTTTAATGCAGTAGTGAGAAAGGTGAAGGGGAACAGGGGAGACCAAGGATGAGATGAAAGGATGGAGTGGAGAGATATTTGAGAGAAGAGGTTGTGAGATGGAGGGAAGGCAGTCGAATAACAGAGGACAGAGTGACATGGAGGTGATTTATTTGTGGCCATGCCTTATGAGATTAAGGCTTCTGGCAATAGATAGACAGAAGAAAGTACTGTATGTGCTAACCACTGTCTCTTCATCCTCACAGGCCATCAAGGAGTTTAGGTCCATATGCTGACTTCAATAATATTGGGGGTGAGTATTTGTTTACAGTCTGTGTGAATTTGTTGGTGTTGTTGTTATTATTGTGGCCCTTGTCTCAGCTGGGCCATAGCCTGAGGGACAGCAGAAATGTGGCCACTTCAGCTGGACACTTCCTCCAAAAATTTATATTCTCAGCTGTAGTACAGATATGGAGAGTGATGAGGTTCGGAGACTGATGGTGGGTTGAACTGGTGGGAAGAATTTTGTAAAGAGTGTATGATGAGGGTTTGGCAGCCCTTTTCTTTCCTGGTGAAGTGGTCGTCATTGGATTGACTCGAGCTGATGGGTGGTATGAATGTGAAATGTGGAAGTTTATGCCTGAGGTGAAGTCAAGATTCTGGAACTTGAATGGTGGGAGACTGAGAGTGTGGCCTATTCATTTGTACAGACTGTAATCAGTTTCTTCTTCTATTAGGCTATTTTCTTTCCCTCTCTACCCTGCCTCATTCTTTCCCTAGGTGCAAAAAATGGTCTGTGTGATGATGATGGATGATGGTCTGTGTGATGATGAATAATGATTAAATGGATGCTTATTGATAGAATCTCCTACTGTGTGCTTTTATTTTCCAGGATCAGGATGCTACCCATCCTGTTTTTTAGTGGGTAATGGGGAACCAGTGTGACAATAATGATTCTGTGTTGACTGGATAATTTCTAGTTTTGTTTCAGTTTGTTTCAGATATTTTTCAAGTATTTTATAGCATTAACTAACTCTATCAGGCACAGGCTTGCATTTCCATTGTGTTCCTTAGGGATAAAAATTTCATGACAGACTATCAGAGATGGAGGGATTTGAAGACTTCACTCATGGCTGAGATTTTAAGCAAAGCTAGAAAATCAGAGTTAGAGGCTGCAATGATTGCCAATTTTATCTGTAATGTAGGCAAATGTTTACATTGCAACACTGAAATGCCTGAAGGGTTGAGGAAGTCCTTGGGATTAAACATAAAAAATATAATCACAGTATACCCTTGGTAGAAGAGCTAACACAGGATATGTATTGTATGAAATACTGTACAGGCGGTACTCATTTTAAGCGATGGCAGATTTTTTTGTTCTGTAAATTGCTGCCAGACTGAGGCAGCTAGAGGGGCATAAGTTCTTTCAACTGTTAAGTATTTAGGATTGTGACAGCATTGCCTCAGACCCATATACTCAGATGGGAGAAATTTGAGATTGGCTCTTGCTTCACTTAAAGTCTAGGATCTTTACAGGCAAAATGCTACATTAAATAGCAATTTCCAAGTGAAAATGAGGCAAGCCCTTGGCTCTTGATTGAATGGGTTAAAAAAAAAAAAAAAAGTGAATACTCTAATAGACAGTTAAGCATCAAAATGTTACTAATGAAAGTGCTTTAGATGAAACAGTTTTAAATGACAATTGCTTTTTGTTGACTAACATTCCATGTCACTTATCACTTTATAAACATTTGCCCTTAACATAAAAGTGAATGCAGCAAACAACACCTGTAGCATTAAGGTATCTATTTATTTGCTCGTAGCTGATATATGCCTTTTCTCTCTCCCTCTTATCAGCTGATGAATTTCTAAAAGGTAAGAGTTGTTTTGATGGTAATGGCAAACAGTATTTAATGGTGGAGGGCAGGTTACTGTACGATATTATTAATGTGGTTGTGGTAGGTGGTTGATGGTTATAGATGAGCTGATGGTTGTAGATGGTTATTATGGCATAGTTGGTATATTATTAATGTGGTTGTGGTAAGTGGTTGATGGTTATAGATGTGCTAATGGTTTTAGATGGTTATTATGGCATAGTTGGTGGTGGTTGTAGTTGCAGTAGTGGGTGATGGGTGTGAGGATAGTTTTTGGTTATGGTTGTAGTGGTTCAGATATATTACAATACTTTTGTTTTATATGGTAAGCATAAGGAATTTACCCAGAGCTTGTACTGTATATAATGGCATTGCTACAAAAGGTCATCTGTTGGTTGAATAAAATTGAGTGTAGCAAAAAATATAAGTTTCTAGAGTGCTTCAGAATCACCTCATCCAAGCCTTAAGTGGAAAAAATTTCTGGATGTTGGTGATGATGATGATGATGAGGTATTTGAAAGGACTAATGATGGTGATGATGATAATGAGGTATTTGAAAGGACTAATGATGATGATAATCCATCCATTCATCATCCAGTCCTATGTTGCCCCATGAGGAGTGTAGGAGCCCAGGGCTAGGCAAGTTTAAGACATTTAAGATGAGAGTGACCAGCCTACTCATCCCTGAGTGGCATTACGTGAGCAGTAAACCCCAACCACCCATTGGATATAAACTTGCACCGGCTCAATCCAGCTGGAGCGCCTTAATTACTAAACCACCAGGCGCCTTAATTTGGTTATGTGGTTACAATCCAGTGAAGTAAATAGTTTCCTGGTGTACAGGAAATGATTTGGCCTGTCACTCAGTGTCAAGTCACCCATAGGCAGAAGGAAGAGGGAAGAATGAAGGAAAGAAAGTTGAGGAAGGAAGGAAGGAAGGAGGAGAGGAAAGAGCAGACACCCAAAGCCACACTACATCGAGTGAGTGGATAGTGAGCGCCTCACCTACCACTATAACAATAATAATAATAATAATAATAATCGTGAAGTTGTATAATGTATAAAGGTTCCAGTAATAATAAATTAGGGAAAAAGTTCTGGATGTTGATGATGATGATGATGATGATGTATTTGAAAGCACTAATGATGATGATAATGGTGATAATAATAATGATAATAGTATTGTTATATCATTTATAAAGGTTCCAATAATAATAATAATGATAATAAATAATAACACTAGTCATAATGATGATATGTACGTAATTGAAAGCATTGCGCTAACATTCACGCTGGAGTTGTGTATGGTTTCTGGCGGATGGACAGAAATGTGTCTGGAAAAGCGAGCGTTCTACCGTGCCATCTCAGGCCTCCACACCAGCATCAACATCCACCTTTCTGCACGCCACCTCCTATCAGGTATGTACAGTACAGTCACCCAAAGAAGTGATTACCCAGTTCCCTGTACCATTCCCTCAAGGGTCACGGCCTAGTTATATATCCTTTATTACACACCAGGAAGAACAGTATCTAGGTAAATGACACCAGAAAACAATATATAAGTGTTGTTACCATGTATATCTCACATTATGTGGGAGGGGACCACAATGTACTAAAGTTAAGGGTCAGTCATATGAAAGAATGTGGAACGCACAGCCTATCACTCAACAGTTTCAGGGTTGAGATGCAGAGAAACTCTCGTAATGTTTGTTTTACATCCTAAATCAGGGGTCAGCAGCCTTTGATGGACTGGGGGCTGGAACTGCTCTGTTGCTCAGCTGGCAGGCCAGATGTTTTGAATTTGCTAAAGACTACCCCCTCCTCCAGTAATAATAATAATAATACTGTAATAAGAATATGAATATAGAAGAATACACAATTAGAATAACATTTTTTCAAAGCATATTTCCTAAAATTATGCTGAATACAATTTTTATAAAATTAAAGCATTAGAAACAAAAGAAATATCTCATTAAAATAATTATAGTTCTCTCTGACAAGGAGGGTATGTTTTTACCCCTGTTTGTTTGTTTGTTTGTTTTTTCCTGTAGCAGGATTACTCAAAAACCAAAAGGGATTTGGACCAAATTTGATGGGAAGATAGCCGATGTCCCAGGGAACAATCGATTAACTTTTGGGTCCAATGTTTTATAGTTTGTTTGTCTGTTAGCAGGATTACTCAAAACCTAAAAGAGAGATTCGGACCAAATGTGGAGGGTAGATAGCCCATGCCCCAGGGAGCAGTTGGCTAACTTTTAGGACTGTTCTGGATCACATTACACATTCTGGATCTGGAAAACACTTTCTGCAAAACCCTGATCATTGATGAGAAAACATAACCCATTATGAAGAGTGGTTTGGAAATTATGTTGCCCATGTTGGAGAGATGGGCTCCACTGAGTGTCCCTCTAGTTATTAAATATATCACATGCATGTTATCGTTTCCCGCACAGGCCAAATTATCACACTGAGCAATAATTTTTGCACATTTGGCAGCGCTGGATCACAGAGCACTGGGTGCAGCACATCACAGCCACCTAATCAGAGTTCAAAGTCTGTTCGAATACAAACTTTTTCTAACAGACTACAGTAACCCTAACTAGTGTTTACCATAGTGGTTAACAGCCAGTAAGACTTATTATTTTTTCACCTACTTAGTAAGTGAAAATCGGGAATATTTTTGTGAATTTATGGAGCATATTGGCGGGCCGGTCGGATTAGGTTTATGGGCCGGATCAAGCCCGCAGGCCATAGGTTGCCGACCCCTGTCCTGAATCAACACTACTGAGGAAATATTGTCACAAAATAAAAATCTAGTGATAAAGTAATGTCCTAATTGTGCGTATCATCTAATCATGAAAATAATCATCTAAAAGTATGTTCTTAACCACATTAAAATCTCTGTGTGGGATAAAATTCAAGTGAGAAAACAAAGCCATGTGTACTGTGAGCAAACAATTAAGTAATACAAGCCAACAAAGAAGAGTGTCCAGTGAATTAAATGAAAAAGTGAAAAGTTGACGAATGAAGAAGTGAAGGAACGTTGTGGGGTAGATGTGGATGTGGTTGAAAAGATTAGGAGAAATACACTGAGGTGGTTTGGACATGTGGAGAGAATGGAGAATGAAAGACTGACTAAGAGGGTGTATGTAGGTGAGGTGGAGGGAGGGAGAGGGAGGGGTAGACCGAGGATGAGGTGGAGGGATGGAGTTGAGAGGTATATGAGGGAGGGGGGGGTGAGTTGGGGGGAGGGGAGTCAAATGGTGGGTGACAGAGTGACTTGGAGGCGTTTTGTCTGCGGCCACCCTTTACGGGATTAGGGCGTCGGGCTATAGATAGATAGATAGATAGATAGAAATTATTTGGGGAACAGCAATACTCTTTTACCTCAACCTGTCCTAGATCTTTGTCCTTTTGCAACTTATTTCACATAGTCCAGTGGAGGAAAAGACAACACTGTGGCTCCTCAGTATTTCAGTGGCACTTCTTTCGAACTAGCATCATAGTTTACAGTTAATATATTTTTACAACTCGACATTTAAGATAGAGATATGGCATTTTTAGACAAAGTTGAAGTAAAAAGGGTAGTCATTTTCTGCTTATGAAATTTCAGCACAAATGGAATCTATAGAGCAGTCTTGATGGTAGCCGATGGTAGCCAGAAAAAAAAGAAAATGTGGTGTGTAATGAGTATTTATTATATTACAGATAAGAGTGGGTTTGAGGTATCGAGTGAGGGTGTTTGGGGCCACAACGTTGAGGAGTTCCAGAGACGGTTTGACCCTGAGTTGACTGGAGGGGAGGGACCACGCAGACTGAAAAACCTATATTTCCTTTACCTCCTCGGTCAGTACGCCTTTGAGTATCTTCATGTCATGGTATACTGTATTTTATTCCTGATGCACACACACTTTGCTGTTATGCTTCAGAATGGCATCTTTTACTGGAAACAATGTGAATAGTTTCCATTAACTTATTTAGTACAGTAATGTCCAGTAATATATACCTAGTACTGTTTGTAGCATGCTAGGTTTTGATATGCGTGCATGCATACAGTGTGTATATGTGTGTGTGTGTGTGTGTGTGTGTGTGTGTGTGTGTGTGTGTGTGTGTGTGTGTGTGTGTGTGTGTGTGTGTGTGTGTGTGTGTGTATGTTACCCCCTTACAAAAGGATAAATAAATGTAAAATCTCTCAACTGTTCATTGCCTCATCCCCAGAGCTTCGAGCCCTGGCCAAGGCAGCACCGTATCTTGAAACGCTGGAGTTCTACACTGGCAATATAGAGGAGGATCAGGATGTGAGGAATGCTGTCAAGGACCTGTTGGCTGTTGTCAGGTAAATCTTACTTCATGTACATTGTTAAGATTGTTTTTTCATTTTTTCACTTAAGCTTGGCCCAGATTTTCATCCTCTTGCAACCTGTTTCACTTTGCTCTTTGGTAGAAATAGACAGTGCTGCAGCTGTATCTCCTTTCCATAGCATTTTTTTTTATAGCATGTTCTTGTGTTAATCTACAGTTCAGAATTCAGGATGGAGATGTAATATTCGGCCAAGTTAAAGTCACTAACCCATTTTCTTCCCTTGTCTTCACAGAACCTTCCCAGAGCACTTTGACGAGAGCAGCATGTTCAGTGGTGGGCAGCTACAAGCAGCCACACTCAAGGAGGAGTTCAGACAGCATTTCCGAAACATCAGCCGCATCATGGACTGTGTGGGCTGTGACAAGTGCAGACTCTGGGGCAAACTGCAGGTAGGTTATGCCTGGTTTTGACTCTGTTGCTATGCTTCTTTCATTCTAACCTGGCTAAAATTTCCATCTCTCTATCTTGAATGCTGAGTTGTAGAAATAGATTAAGAGTAAAATTGTCGGATGAAACTTTTTAAGAGAAGCTTGGCATCTGACATTATTCTATATGTGGTGGGGATGGATGCCTTCATGTGGTGGCACCAACATAACCATGCGGCTCCACTGCCCAGGTATAGTTGTCCCTCAGCTCGCTCCCTGTCCCCTCAGCTCCCTCCCTGTCCCCTCAGCTCCCTCCCTATCCCCTCAGCTCTCTCCCGATTCCCTCAGCTCCCTCTCTATCCCCTCAGCTCCCTCCCTATCCCCCTATCCCCTCAGCTCCCTCCCTATCCCCCTATCCCCTCAGCTCCCTCCCTATCCCCCTATCCCCTCAGCTCCCTCCCTATCCCCCTATCCCCTCAGCTCCCTCCCTATCCCAGGAAATGGTGGACTGCTAGATGAGGACAGCTTCAGCCTGAAGTCCACTGAGTTAACATTTCATATAAGCCTGGAGTTGCAGCTACTACTGCCACAATTTCACAGGTGACAGGATTGGGTACAGCATTGAAGATTCTGTTTTCTGGCAACTTCGACCAGCCACTTGACCAGCAGTTGTCTCTCTCAGCCATCAGACAAACCAAGTTCCAACTCTCTCGTGAGGAAATTGTTGCCCTCTTCAATGCTTTTGGCAGGTGAGGTGGAGAGAGAGAGAGAGAGTGAGACCACAGTACTGTAATAATCTTTTTTTTTTTTTTTCCCAGTATATAATGCCACTCAGATGGTTATTTCTTGTTCTAAACACAAAGACCAAGTGACCTAGCTGTGAAGCATAACACTCCCAATGAGGCAGTAAAAGATTGGATAATCAGTAGATAGATAGATTTTACAGTGCTCATTTTACACTAACTTGGCCTAAAATTACCAATCTCCATCTTGAATCCTGAGCAGTAACAGTAGGTTTAAGAGCAAAATATGGTGCTAGTCACAAAGAAGTGCACTGAAAACAATGGAAAGCCATTGTATTGCTTTTTCCTGCCACTGAGCTACATGAAATAAGCTGCCAAAGGACAAAAATGTGTGCCAAGTGAAGGTGAAAGGAATATAGATTGCCTGATCACTATTATTTTATCAAAGTCATTATTATCACTGCCGTCATAATTATAATTCCAACTCATTTTCCAATTTTCATTTCCAGGTTGTCAAGCAGCATCATGGAACTCGAAGTATTTAGGCAGAAGAGTATGAGTCTGAGATAGTGGCCAAGTGGTTGAGTGCAGGACAGGGCAGGGAGAACTGTGATAATTGTTATATTTATACATCTCCACTCCTCTTATTGTAGTGTTACAGGTGTCACAACACAGTGGGATGTGCTGTTAAGGACTGATCAGCTAAGGGTCAAAAGGGGCTGTAATTCTGTATCATAAGACCTCTTCACTCCACTTCTTGTAGCATTAAGGATGTCACAACAGAACAGGATGTGGTTTTAAGGTAGTTTGCATGGTCAAGTGTGGGGAAAGGGTGCATGTCTCCACTGGAAGATATCTTCACCCCTCTTCTTGTTGTGTGAAGGATGTCACAGCAGAATGGAGGGTACTCTTAAGGAATTGGGATGGGCCATGGGCATATCTCCAAACTTTAATACATCCCTGTACCTCCTATCATAGTGTTGTCACAGCAGAACAGGATGCACTCAAGGGAAGTGAAGTCTGCCAGGGGGCATAAATTATCTCTGTACTGTAAGACATCTGCACACCTCTTTTCATAGTGCTAAGGGAATCACAACAGAAAGCAATGCACTGTAAATGCCTTGAATACACATGATGTCATTTTAAACTTATTCTTGCTGCCACATGATTTTATTCAACTTAAAAAAATACCTCGTATTGAAGGAGTTTACTCGTCCTATATCTGACCCCTCCTGTTCCAAAAATATGTCCTAGAGTGAATAAAATGAGTGTCACAAAATGGTAAGAATAAGGTTAAAACAGACTCCCAGGCTCAGAGTTTAAGGGAGTAGACTTACTGTATCTTCATATTGTAAGCTATTTCAGCACCACAAACAGAGTTTTCTCTTTCCACCACAATCAGTCTTATTTTCCAGCACCCCAAACAAGGGAAAGTGTTTTAAAAAGCGGGAGAAGTCTAAGTGCTTGGGGAATACCAGAGAAATGCTTGATGGTGTTTGAAAAGTATCGGGGGAAAAAAAAAAAAAAAAAAGTGGTGGTGGATGAGAACAGCCGTTGCTGCTGATGATAAATAGAATGAGGGTATTTTGTGTGACATACAGAGGCATGTAAATTAATACTCTGATTCTGATGGTGTAGTGGTTATTTTAATGCCATCAGGGGAAGAGGCTGGTCTTCTACCCTTACATGTACTGAACTGTGGAAGTCTAGCCTTGGGCCTCTATAGTTAAGGACTCTTGTACTGGCTTTTATGCTGCCAGGAATGTGATGGAACTGGAAAATAGTTGCCAGTTTTTGGAGGAGATGTGGATAGAGGATTGAAAGTGTTTGAAGGCAAATATGATTAATTGATTTTGTAAGATAAGGTAAAGAATGGTCAGATAATACACCACAGCTCTGTGATTTGGATAAATGTCCTTTTTACTTGAACTTGGCCTAAAATTGTTATCCCTCCATCTTGAAAGCAAAGTTGGGTCAGGTGGCTAACATTAGAGAATATGATGCTAGTAATGAAAAAGTGCTGTGGAAGGGATGTTGGGGCATAGAGCTATCTTTTTTTGTCATGGAGCTACATGAAAAAAGCTTCAAAAGGACAGTAGTCTGGGCCAAGTTAAGGTGAAAAGAGTATAGTAAAGTGATTGAATTGTATGCATGGTAAATCTGAGTACTGTATTGTAAGTGGCACAGGAGACCTCATCGTGTCTGCATAGTAATCATTTTCCATCTTATGTATTGTATGTGAATGAGGGGGAGACAGAGGATGAGATGAGGGATGAGGTAAATAGAGGATGAGATGAGGGATGGGGTGGATAGAGGATGAGGTGAGGGATGGGGTGGATAGAGGATGAGGTGAGGGATGGGGTGGATAGAGGATGAGGTGAGGGATGGGGTGGATAGAGGATGAGGTGAGGGATGGGGTGGATAGAGGATGAGGTGAGGGATGGGGTGGATAGAGGATGAGGTGAGGGATGGGGTGGATAGAGGATGAGGTGAGGGATGGGGTTGATGGAGAGGATGGGATGAGGGATGGGGTGGAGAGATAAATGAGACAGGAAGATGTGAGTTGAGGAAGGAGGGCAGTTTAATGGCAGTAGACAGGGTTATATGGAGGTGATTTGTGCTGGTTCAAATCAGGCCAGGAAATATTGAAAGGAAATAGGAAGGTTTGATTGAGTTTTAGTGTTTTATCTGTGACAGGCAAAATAAAAAGGAGGGTGGAGTGTTTACATGTTACACACGGTTTATTGTATTGTGTTCCAGTACAGTAAGATCTCTGTAAGTCAGACCTCCACAAGTTGGAAACTCCCTTGAGATGGACACAGTTTTGGCTTGCGTGTATTATATTTTCTTGTTCATCATCATCAGCCGTTTGAGTATCCACTGCAGGACCAGCCTGTCCCAACCAAAGTAGGGATGATACAGCCAATGTCTCTCTACCAAGTGGCTTAGATTACATGTACTGTATATATATTTTTTTAAATTTGCATAGTATGTTCCCATTCTACAAGGAAAATTCAAATCTTTCTGAAGTAGCTGCTTTTTTTCTTTCTTCTTTTTTCTTTTTCTTTTTAAAAAGATGGTCTGTTTTGTAAATGAGTGATGCCACAAGTCTTGTACTCAACTAAAGTGTAAATGAATGTCGAGCACTAGTGAATTCCTTAGGAAGAGCTGGCATTTCTGAGAAAGAAAACTAGATTATTTTATTATTTTTATTGTTGTTGTTGTTGTTGTTATTATTATTATTATTATTTATATTATTTTTATTATTATTATTATTATAGCAAAAAGATTGTAATTTCCCCTAGGGATAAGGTGTTGACAGATGAGTTGGATTTGCAGATTAGTATGACACACATCAGCCTTTGTCCAACTTAATGAGGTCTTACTGTACTGTAGTCATGGCACATGAGTCTGAAGGTGTAATTATCGTACCCTGACGCCCTACCAGACAACAGTGCATCCAATTTCGTATCATATTACTGTATACATGAATCATATTATTATACACAAATATACACGAATATTATTACATGCGAACATATACACGAATCACACACATATCATATTATAAATGAAATCAAATGCACTGTTGATGGGTAGGTTGCTAGGGCACAATAATAACACCTTCAGACTCATGCACTGTGACTATAGCAGGGGCGAGTGGCTGGGAGGAACTCCAGGGATTTGGTGTCTGAAGATAATTTTTAATCACTTGTAAGGATTTAGGCTTTTAAGTTTTTATCATGCTGAAGAATTTGTAAACGATGAAAATCCTCAGTTTTACCGATTATTGACAGTTTGTGAAATTTTAATCGTGAGAATCCTTTCTATCGCAGTATTTTTGTAATATTTATCATTTACACTGTTAATATGGTGTTCATATTTTGTACTCTTTTTACTTTAAGTTAGTATAAAATTATTATTTCTGCATCTTGAATACCAAGTTGTATTGATAAATTAACATTGGAATGTGAGACCCATCATGGAGAAGTGCCATGGAAAGGATGTAGCATTGTAATATTGTCTTTTTCAGCTACTGAGCAATGTGCAATATGCCGGAAAAGGACGAAAATCTGGTCCAAGTTATGGTACAAGAACTATAAATATGTTCTAACCCCTCAGTCTAAGAGGTTCCTTGTGAGTAGAGTAAAATCTGTCAAAAGACAAGAATTACAATACTGAAGGGGTTAATATGATTATGCATAATTGTTGTACTGTACATGTCTGATTCATTTTTGTGTATACAAGTCTGTACAAAAAAAAAAAAGATTCGTGTTTTTATGAGTCTAAACAAAATAAAAATGATTCATGTTAAGATGCAATTTTGTAAACATTAACAGGAATAGTCTCTACATTTCTCTCAGACTCTCACGCTTCTCATGGAGCAACACTGGATTAGATGGTGAAAGAATGAATTAATCTCTATTCTACTGGTAGATGTGTTTCCCTTGTCCACATGCACTTTATTGCCATCACAGTGGAATGCATCGCTCATCATCTGTTTTTAGCACTTACTAGTTACAGAAATGTTAACTCCTTCAGTATAGTTATCATTATTACTGGTATTATTATTATTATTATTATTATTATTATTATTATTACAGTATTTGTAGCAGCCGTGGCTCAGTGGGTTTGAGTGCTCTGACTGAAGGGTCAGAGGTTCAAGTCCAGCCAAGGGTCATTGGTAGACATAAGGAAGGGTATCCAATCATAAAGTGCAACACACTCCAAAACCAAATTCCTCTACCCAGAGCAAACGCCTTAGCCCTTTTCGACAAAAGGGGACAGCAGTTAGAGAGAGAGAGAATTTTCTTGCCGCCAGCTGACAATTTTAATAAGTTTTAGGGAGGCCTTTCCTAGTGAGGATGCTGGAAACACACTGTTTCACTACAAGAGAGCATCCCAGTGATAAACAGAAGCATCTAATGGTAGCAGCAAAAATGAAGGCTGTCATCATACTGGAAGAGTCAAGATGGGCTGGACACTGGTTCCTTTATAAGTCCATGTGAAGGAATCTGCCTTTGCTATAGTTGGTTTGTTTTCATCTGATAAAACTGGGCTATTCTTACAACTTCAAGAAATCCCATATACTGTGAGGCAGGAATGAGTCTCCTTGGTTACTAAAGCCAGGTTATTTTCTTCTGACATGACTGCTCTCATAATTTGAATACTGTCATATGGTTTCATGAAATTCAATAAGCCTTAGTTATGTGGTAAGAATGAACCTCCTTGGTTACTAGTCAGATCTACTCTCCAATCTGACTGTGCTTGGCCATCAACTGAGCTGGGAGGGGATCTTTGTCAGGTGAAAACAAACATTAACCACAGACTGAACCAGATACTGTACTGTGCTTGCATAATATTTTAGATTGTACGCTCCTTTAAGCTTCTGTCACTGTGATAACATTAGACCAGATGCACAGTGTGACAGAAGTGTATGTTTCTTAGGCAATAGTGACAGGGGAGGGAAGGGCAGTGGTTGCAAAGACATGTTATAAACTGGGGAAGTGTTCCACAGTACATATTTACAAATAGAGTACTCTTGGTATTACCAGATAATTCAGTACCATATAAGATCACTATCTTTGTTGCACCACCTCTCACTATGAACAAAGAAACAATCTCCCAACACTACACAAATTGTCTCAACAGCATCCTTTCCTTCTCCTCCACCCAACTCTACATTTCACTATATATATATATATATATATATATATATATATATCCATCCATCATCCAATCCTGCATTGCCCCATGAGGAGCGTAGGAGCCTGGGGCTAGGCAATTATGTATATATATATATATATATATATATATATATATATATATATACATACATACACACACACACATCCGTCGTCCCTCATAAACTAGCTTTTCCATTCCTACACTATATATTTCATAATTATAAAATTGTCTTGAGGCAGCAAAAATGCAAAATCTTATCTTACTTAAAGAGTTAATAAAGACAATTTTCAATGCTTTCCTTAAGTGTTCTTCTGGTGCTTTAATTGAATATAATCATGATGATTGATGTAGGTTTGTCATGTATGGAACTAAACTCAAGACCTCAGATACACTCGGCAGCACCATAATTCTTTTACTTTAATTTGGCCAAAATTTGCTGTATATCCATCTTGAATGCTGAACTGTAGTAATAGATTTATATTAGAATACTGAGCTAGTCATGAGGAAGTGCTGTGGAAAAGATGAAGAGTGGTGGTATTGTCTTTATGCTAGAGTTGTGTGAAATAAACTACAAAAGGATGAAAATCTGGGCCAAATTAGACTGAAAATGTACAGTACCAAATGTATAGTTTAAGTTTCAGTCTTATTATAATAATTTACTAACCAGATATAGCATCAGAAATATACTCAGTATTTATTAGCTATATTTACAAAACCACTTATTGTTGTGGATGCAGATGCCTTACTTTGTGTGTGGGGACATCTTGGACAGGTTCCAAGAATAATTATCCTAGAATGCTGGACACAGCTTTTGTAAGCTCTTCACTCTTAAGTTGGATGTATTTTATTATTGTACAATATTGCTTTCATGACCCTTACTGCTATTACTACAGGATACTGATTATTTTGTTCAGCTTAAACTGGACCCTTAGTCTGTTAACTGGCTGAGGGTCACAGGTGTGGCTGTGGAAAGCTGAATGTTCCAAGGTAGACCGAGGAAAACAATGAGTGGAGTCCTGTGTGGAGACCTCAAGGATTGAGGATGAGTACAGAAACTGATAAAAGTGTGAAATGTGGAGAACAGCCATCAGATGATTAGTTCTGCATATGCTAGTGTGGTCAATAGTCTCTAAGTGTAAATATAACAAGGAAATAGTGGCTTTTATATGCATTTTTCAATGCAGTATATACAGGTATTATAAGTTGTGATGTCCTGTGTTGTTATGTATTTTGCTGTATCTGCACTTCAGGGTTGTATAGTAATGTGTTCTGTTCTCTGTAGTTCCTTGTTACAGTTTATTTATGATTTTATTTTCCTTTGTTGACATACAAAACTGTCACCATTCTCCACTGTGCTTTCCTTGTTACAACTTGTGTATGATTCCACTGTCCACCATGCAGCTTTTGACATGCATTAATTGACTTCTTGATACCTCTATAGTTTGGCTTTGTTCATCTCAGCACTCTTCTGCATATAAAGCACAGGCAGTCTGGTTAAAAGTCAGGCATGTGGTTCTTAATATCATCACCCTGGTAATAGTTACTCAGCAGGGGGAAACTTGCCAGTCAGGTTTATAGATGATGATGGAGTTTGAAAAGATGACTTTCCTGAAACTGACTGTAGACTTAAAAAAAAAAAAAAAAAAAAAAAAAAGGGGGGGGGGGGGGCCCTTTATAAATTTTTTTCTCACCATAAATACCAGTATGTTGCACTAGCATTTCCTTGTGCATTGTCTGTCAGCCACACACAACATTACAGCCGAGATGCTTGTGGTGGGAGTTTACTGATGACATAAAGTATACTGTACTGTGCAGTATTTGTAATTTCGGAGGCTTTTTAGCACCTCTTCCTTACTGACACCTACTGCATGTTAAACATTCTGATGTGTTATTTATGGCTTTACTTATTCAGTCTGGTGTATGCTATGCCTTATTATGCTGGTGTATTTTTATTACATTATTCTGTTGTATGTTTATTATCCCTTATTATTCTGGTAATGTTTATTGTGCCTTATTATTCTGGTGTATGTTTATTATGCCTTATTCTGCTGGTGTATGTTATTTGTTTGTTCTCTATGCATTATTCCATTGTATGTTATTACTGTATCTCTTTGCTGTATACTGTACATGCCGTAATTTGCATTAACAACATATTTTAATGGGTCTTATGTAGAATTTAAGTGGTAAGGAAAAGGTCCTGTGGAGGCTTCAAAACTGAAAATAAAGCCCCTCATCCAACAGCTTCATATACTGTGTGTGTAATATGAAGTTACAGTAACAAACATCCTTTAAAGTTTCTAACTCTTAATATTAAGTCTGCCACAATGCTTTACAGCTCTATATATATTATTGTATACACTGATATAATTTTTTCCTTCAGTTTTCAAACTGGAGCAAGGGCGAAATAGCTTGGTGAAATCTAGAAGCTTCAAATCCCATCAGTCACCCTAACCTCTCTGGTACATGGGGGGTTTGTTGAATAAAATATCTCATATTAGCTTGCAAAATAAAAACTATCTGCAGGCTGTAGGGGTTGTCTCACTCCACCAATATAACCATTTAACACAAGGTTCATATTTTAGGTGGCACAGGGGACTTCGTAGTTCCTCCTCATGTTCATTGGTCATTTCCCACTGTTAGGGCTGGCTACTACAATAAGCCATCTTCATAGCTGTCTGTCTGTGGTACTGCCCACAACAAGCCCAGCATCTCTCATATCTCCCTGAACCACATCTCTCCACCTAATCCACTGCCTTCCCCACAACCTGCTTCCATCCATTGGCCTCCTTAATGCTCTCCTCCAGTTAATTTTGCATATAGTACTACACCTTTGTATCCTTTATACATTACTAAAGCAAGCTATGTTAGTTGTAAAAATAAATAACAAGGTGTCCTGGGACTTGATGTACTAACAGGAGGTAATTCTAGGACTATTACTGAGTAGAACAAGCAGTATCAACATAAGTCAACTCCCATCCATCATGGAGCTACAGCTTCAGATAACCTTATTGGTGAATTATGTGGAAAATCTTTTTTTTTTTTTTTTTTTTTTTTTTGTTTTGTAAGGGAGGTATATGGAAGAATTATTATAGAGAAAGTAAGAGAGATACCTGAAGTCCTAGTGAATAATGAGCAGGGTGGCTTTAGCAGTGGCAGAGGATGTGTGGATCAAATATCTGCAGTGAGACAGATAGTGAAGGCTTGTGAGAAGGACTATACAGTGTTTATGGCATTTATGGATCTAGAAGAAGCATTTGACAAAGTAGACAGAGGACTGTGGAAGGTTTTGCACATGTACGGTATAGATGATAAGCTGCTGGGTACTGTCAGGAGTCTTTATGATGGTAGTGAGGCATGAGTAAGGGTTAATGGGCATCTTAAGTGAATGGTTCACGATCAGTGTGGGTGTGCGACAAGGTTGTGTGATGTCCCCATGGCTGTTCAATATATATATGGATGGGGTGATGAGAGAAGTAAAAACATAAGTAATTGAAAGGGATGGCATTGGTAATGAATGGTGATGGATGGAATATCTCAAATTTCTTGTATGCTGATGATGCAGTGCTACCTGCAAATACCAAACTAGAACTTGGCAGACTACAGTAGTGCAGGGTTTTGCAGACGTTTGTAACTGTCGTGCCATGAGAGTGACAGCATTCAGATTCAACTCTATCAGATACGCTTATGTGAAGCTACATAACGTGGTGAAAGTTTTTTGGCGAATCAGATATAGGTGGGATTCCAGGAGCTTGAATGATGAGTGAATGGAAGCGTGGCCCACTGGACTGGGCAAACTGGGGCTGTCTGGACATTACTTCTCCTCACCCTGCCCTAGGGTGGGAAAGGAGGTCTGGATGATGATCAATTTTGCCCACAAGGTGAACAGCATAGTTTTGTAATGGTTGGGAACTGAACCCATACTGACAATATTTTCTACTAAAAATCATTCCTAGAATCACATCCTAAAGTTAGTACATCAAGCCCTGGGATACTCTGTACATAAATGACAAGACAGTACCAAGGAATAATAAGTATAATAAATCACAAATGAATACGTGTTACAAAGTCACCAATGCTACTTATATGTCTCAATTTCTTGCTTATCAAAGTCCATCACAGTACTATACTTTGTTTCACCTTGCAAGTGTTGTTTGTAAAATCTTTATGATATCAAATGTGAATTTATCAAAATAATTGCAGTGAACACCATATCCCTATTAATGATGATGCTGGAGGATATGCTTGAATAAACATGATTTTCCTATACCTGTACTGTGTTTTATGTATCCTTATTAAATGAGAGACTGACTTGAAGACTGAGTGATGTAGAGAGGAGACAGGATGGGATGAAAAGAAATATGACAGAGGGAATTGGGAGACAGAACGAGGTGAAGGGATGGGATGGAGAGGCAATGCAAGAGGGATGTGCAAGTTGATGGGAAAACAGGATAAAGTGGAAGGGTGAGATGGAGAGATACATGACAGGGGGGTGTCAGCTGGAGGAAGGATGGTCTAACAGCAGAGGACAGGGTGACACAGAGGCAGTTTGTATGTGGCCACCTCATATGAGATTATGGCATCTGGCTATAGACAGACTGATAGTAAGATGGCAGAGATGTGTTATAAATGGAACAACACCAGTGGCACAATATGCTGTGAGAGAGAGAGAGAGAGAGAGAGGAGGAGGGGTTAGCTTTTTGTGCCAATACATAATTTACAAGGCTGTCTATACTGTATGCTGTTTCAAGTGCTAGAGAGGGAGGCCTTCTTGTGATGGCATCAATATAACCATGTAATACCACTGCCTGGTTATGTAAACTTCAACTCCCAATTTCCAAAAGATGAATGTTGGACTGCAGAAGGAGACAGATTCTGCCTGCAGTCCACTGGGTCCACATTTTAGATATACCTGGGGTTATAACTAATACTACTACATGTGCCATTTACTTACCTCAAGTTTGGAGTATCCTGTGAAAAGGTGGGGATGGTCTGATAAATTGCTGTTTCTTTCCACTGCAACCAACCTGTCCCAAAATCATTCCTTCTTGTTCTTATTGTGAGCTTTCTTCCCTTCCCATCTACTTTCCAAGCACATTTCTTCTCATTCCGTATTTATAGTATGTCTTCTTCCCCTTTATCCAATTCACTGATAAAGGCTGCTGTATACAGCTGCAGTCACTCCTCACATATCTAGGAAATGTGCAAGCAATATGATACCTTAAGCACAATAACTGTTAAGTGACAAGCAAGAAAATGAGAGTCTGCCTGATTCAGTTGGACATCTATCTATCTATCTATCTATCTACAGGCCGAAGCCCTAATCCCGCAAGGGGTGGCCGCAGACAAAACGCCTCCAAGTCATTCTGTCACCCACCACTTCACTGCCCTCCTCCCAACTCACTCCCCCCTCCTTCATATACATATTCTTGGTTAATTTCTCCCTGTCAGGGTTTTTCTGGCTCTCTGAACCTACCTCACCCCATCCTTAGGTGGAAAATGAGGTCTGGATGACGACCATGATGATGACACAAGCTCCCAGCTCATGTTCAAGGGGTAACAAGCACATAAAACATTCATCTCTGACCTCAGCTTTATTGACTCACGAACAACTTCTGTGAAATATATGACTTATTTTGGTGAGTGCTTAACAATGAAAACTTTTAAGCAAATTCATTCATCATTTCATCCTGTGCAGCCCCATGAGACGCATAGGAGCCTGGGGCTAGGCAAGTTGGTCCTGACATTTAAGATGAGAGTGACCAGCCTCACATCTCTGACTGGCATTACGTGAGCAATATACCCCAATCACCCATTGGATAGAAACCTGCACAGGCTCAATCCAACTGGAGTGCTTTAATTACCCACTACACCACCAGGTGCCATCGTTTAGTTATAGTAAATGGTTTCCTGGTGTACAGGAAACCATATGGCTTGTCACTCAGTGTAGTCACCCACAGGCAGAAAGATAAGGAAAGAATGAAGGAAAGAAAGACAAGAGGGAGTGTAGTCACCCACAGGCAGATGAACAGAGGAAAGAATGAAGGAAAGACAGAAGAGGGAGTGTAAAGTCACCCATAAGGAGAAGGAAGAGGAAAGAATGAAGGAAAGAAAGACAGAAGAGGAAGGAACGAAGGAAGGAAAGGAGGAAAGGGCAGCCACCCGAGAGCAGCACTGAAGTGAAACAACTTTAAATTTGGACAACCTATGTCACCTTACTCACATCTTCATAAAATGCACAGGGTGATTCAAACATAGCACTCCACTAGAAATGCAGCTGGAGGTATCATATCTGTAACAAGGATGGCTCTATCTGCTGATGTGGACATAAGAATGAGTGTGAGGGCAAACACTGATAGCACTGACTGAGCTGTCCCTACAACACAGAAAATCACCGAGCCAAGTGGAGGTGCATTATAATATATGGATCACCCTGTGGCTAGATAACAAAGTAAAGGCTTTCCTGCCACTGTCTAATACGGCAAAAACTCATCGCACGATTACACGTGAACAAAAATGTGGACATTATAAGCCAACAAACACATTATATCATTTAAAACTGATACTGTCTGAGGTTCATATATCTAGATAGTGGTTCAACTACCCCTTATCTCTGCATTCTACCCACCCCACTGATCAGTACAAAATACAGTTCTATGATGATTATAATACTGATGAAGATAATGTGGCTTTAACAGCAACAACCTACAACCTATACACTATTATCCACTCTATTTGCCACATCTTGCAGAATAAAAACAGTACCGGTACAATAACAGCCAATCTCATATCACCCTATTTGAGTTGGAGGGGCCTGCTGTTAGGTTATCATGTAAGAGTAGATGACCAGACTACTTCTCTTAATGGCACTACTCGTACATGAATAAATCTCCAAAATTCCTATATACTCTGAACTGCTTCTCTTTGGAAGTTTGGATTCACTTTCCCAGAGTAGTTCCCCCAAAACTTTAACCCACAGCAGTTCAAGTCCCACTGTTGCACATTTTATATGATGAAGGACACTTATAACCTGGTGTGTGGATTTTTTTAAAATTTGTTTTTCCTTCCTCTGCTCAAGTTACATGAAATAATAATAAATAATAATAAAAATTTTACCTCTTACAGACTGAGCCTCACAGAAGGATATCACTCCACCACCATCATCAAACAATGTCATGTGAGGGAACACTACACTCTTAAACAGTTTAAAATATATGACAGATACGGTATACAGTATAAAAATACACTTACAAGGAATAAGTATTATTAACGATTATGATGATGATGCGGAACACATGTATGAGGACAACTTGCTGATCTGAGTGAAAGCCTATCTCTCCATCATCCCATCCCTTATTACCCCACCATGAGCACAGAGACCCATTCCTTGCCCACGGCCCATAGTCTCATCGGGTAAGGAGACCCCTTAGCACCTCTTCCTTTGTTATTTATTTTTGGATACGGCTGGTTAATATCTTTTTGTACGTTATGCATGCACAGTAAGGCGATATTGGAAGGATTTATATTACACAGAAGATCTCAGTAAGGTGTAATAAGCAAAATGAATTGCTTAGAAAAAGGTGTTAGTGAGCTTCTTTCCCAACGAGAATACCGGCCCAGAAGTGATACGTGAGCAATACAGCCCAAACACCCCATAGATGTAAACCCATTTTCCAAGATATTTTTTCATGCAACAGGTGGTATTCATATCACCTGTCCTTACACAATCAATGCATATCTGAAGACAACACCTTTTTTTTTTTTTTTTTTTTTTTTTTTTATGGACTTGCATAAGAAATGATAATAAACTGCTAAGTAATCCCTTGATTATCCAGACATCCATTACACGAACAATCCATTGTCCTGACGCTGTGATCTGGCTGTTCGAAACCATCATTCATACATTTTTCCATTTTATCCAGACAAAATGCTTGTGTCCGGGTGGAAATTATGACTAAGCAAACATTTTTGCCAGGCAGGGCTGTTTTTTTCATGGAACTGCAGGGTATGGCCTGCAGTGGTGATTGCTTGTCTGTGGATGATAAGTCTGCTTGACCATGGTACTTGCCTGGCTGTGGTGTATAGGTCTGCTTGATCAGACAGGGTAGTGTAAAACATCGGGAATACGTGCTGTATGATGTACTGGAGTGGCCTTTTACAGTGGTTTAAAGTTAGGGTATACAGTATATGAAGGAGGGCCAGGACAGAAGTCCATTATCCAGAAGAATGCACTATCCAGACATGCCTTTGGCTCTATTATGTTGGATAATCGAGGGATTACTGTATAAAGTACTTACTGGTATATGTATTTACCATTACTGGAATTGTAGGCTATTTTTTACATGATTCTGTAAGTTATTATCATTAGGATTCTACATTCCAAAATTTGTGACATCATGAAAAATCCAAGGAACTAAATTTATGCAAGTCAATATTGTACCGGTCCATGCATCTGGTATATAATTTCATACAATACCAATAATGCCACTCACTGTACGTTTTTCTTCAAATCAGCAAGTATAATGACAACAATGACCTAAATGACATAAAATTAAAAGCAGATTCAAATATAAAAACACAACAATACTACTGCTGGACTGGCTGTCTCACCTAATAGGGTTTGTTTCTGTGCTTCTTCTTCTTCTTGGACTTCTCATTTGGTTGTTTTCCTCCAGCACCACTTGTTCTGGACCTCCAAAGTCTCAAAATGCCACACTCGCCCCCAGTAACGTATGTGTCGGAGGAGGAATCATAGAGGGAAGCCCGTGTTGTCAATAACTTCTGCCTTGGTATGAATGCTCCGAGGGGCGTCAGCCGTCCATTAGATGGATCAAACTTGAGTGAGCAGAGGGAGTCGTTGGAATTTACCGAGAGGGGAGGGATTTCGGAACTTTCTGAGCGGAACCCAGCCAGGATTGAAAGAGCACCCTCCCCAGTCATATCCACAGACACAAAGTAACAGTCATCAGCTTGTTCATGCTTCATGACTGTGGCGATGTCTTGCCTGGTGAGCTTTTGGAGGGGGGCTGCTTCCTTGATGTCCCAGTACTGGAGTGTCTCTATGTCGGTCAATCCAGCCAGCCTCTCCCTATCCTTGGTATGACTCAGCCAGAACAGTTTATCGACCACAGATTCAGTGTTCAGGCAGTATGTGAATGCGTCCTCCTCGCGTTTCTGCGAGATGTCGAACACATTGACGAGACAGTCGGTGGCGGATGTGGCGAGGGTGTCTGGATTCACAGGACTGAACTTGACTTGGGTTATATCATCCGTGTGAGACTGGGAGTAGGAACCGAGGAGCTTGTCCCCTCGTACATCCCAGAATAAGATAAAAGCACCATCGACAGTCAGCTCGGTACCTCCACATAAAATCCTCTCACTGCTAGACACATCCAGGCAGGTCAGGGGCCGGGTGGTGGTGGACTCTCTCTTCTTGCTGCAAAACTGTTTCTCACACCGACTGGTCCTAATATCCCACATCTTCACCAGGCCATCGACGCTGCTGGTCCAGAGGATGTTGGAGTCCTTTGGTGAGTATTTCAGCCCCGTTACACTGCCCTGGTCAGACGTAAGGTTCATCATTGCCTCAAGGGTATCCCTGTTGTAGACAGCAAGGGTACCATCTGACACAACGGCTGCGATGGACTGCCAGTTGTGTGCGGCAGCCAGGTGTAAACAATACTCAGCCTCAGACACAATGACCCTAGTGAGAGGATCGTAGTGGCTGGGGAAGGTGGACAGTATCTTATCCAGGTTGTGGTCAGCTGTGGTGGCCTCAGCTGATGCCTGGCACTGATCTGCAGTAGCATTTGCGTTTTCTGAAATTACAAGTTTACTACAGTATTTTACAAACTCGGCAAGGCACTGATGGGGAGTCTACACATGGTAGCACTGTGCACCCTGAGTGGAGCAGCTGCAGTGTCCACCTGGGAGCCAATCCTTTCCCTACTTCCCTACACCCCACCATGGCAAGGGCCCTGGTCAGACCCTGGTGAGTTGCTGTTTGGATAAAGTACACAACTTTATTCCTAAACAGTTTTGCCAATTAATTTACTGGTAAAACTGGCCAGGTACAAAAATTTGTCACTAACTCATGTTTCTCTGTCTTCTCCTCCTATGAAAGTCTAATGTCTCAATACAGCATTTTTTTTTTTTTTTTACATGTGCAGATACAACCACTCCAAAACCTCAAACACAAATAGATAGTGTTACAGTATTGATATGTGACAAGGTTAGGCTGCTAATAATGATGAAATCAAATACATTAAAACGGTGGGGATGAGAAGTGGGGGAATAATGCCACACTGCCTCCAAAAAGACTCATGCAAAACAAACAGAAGGCTTTACTGCTGCAACCTCCCCCTCCCTCAAAGAGAGAGAGAGAGAGAGAGAGAGAGAGAGAGAGAGAGAATCACATAAAAATTTCAGCTTAATGTTTTACTGTGGCTTACATGCATCTGTGAGGACTGGCATGGTGGCAGTTGTGGTGACAAATAAGATGAATTGGCTGCAAGGGAGAGAAAAGGAGAATAAAGGCGAGACGGAAGAAAATGGGACAAGGTAAGGAAGGAGCAAGGGAGATGAAAGTGAGAGGGCAAGGGTGATGGATAAGAGGAGAATAATGATGGAAAGTGGGAATAAAGAGAAAGGAGGAAGAGAAGGAGCAAGGGAGAAGAAAATGAGATGGAGGGAAGGAACAGTGATGGGAAAAAAAGAAAAAACGGAACGTACTAGGAGGAAAAGGGGAAGAGAACTGGAGGAGGAAGAAAGAGGGTGAAATGAGACAGGCATGGGTGGTGGAAAAGGACAAATAAGAGAAGGGAAAAAAGGAAGGAAAGAGAAAAAAGAATGAAGAGGAGGGAGAGAAAGTGAACTGTCAATAGGTTACTGGCTTACGTGCATTTGAAAGGTGTTGCATGGTGGCGGCTGTGGTGATACTCGTCTCAGCAACAACACACCCAATGTCTACACCACCACTCCACACCAGGATGATGGTGTGTCAGTGCTGGAGCCCCCACACCAAGGCTTCTGTTGTTTGATCTGGCAATGCTGCACAAGGGATTAATTTTGTGGTTAAGGACATTGCTAGCACAACATTTTATTTCAAAATTATGTTCTTTTGTGATTTAATCGATTCTGACTTCCATTCCTATAGCATATGAATTACCTCCAAATGTAAATTAGTTTCAGCCTAACCTAGCCAAATCCCTATTTCACATGAATATTTTTACGTGTTCAATAATTTCAAATCTTTTACTCCCCCCCATCCACCTCCATCAATGGTGGAGACCTGTGGGAATGCAGGGTATTGTGTCAGTGCAAGGAAGAGGTACATCCACCGGGAAACTGGTTAAACTAAAATGAATTATGCAAAAAAGTGGTTGGGATTATGGCAGCCATAATTATACACATACTCTCACGGACTACGACTACACCATTTACAGGGCTTTTATACATATAATGAATGCTACCGTTGTGAGGTTAGGTTAGGTTAGGTTAATACTGCTACAATTCAGCTTCAACTGTCACAATTTAGCAGTTATGTTTGGTGGTTCGGTTAGGTTAGAAATAGGTTACATTACAGCTGCTGTAATTGTAGTCCTAGAGTGTATAGTTATGGCTGCCATGATCTTAACTATGGCCTACCAAAAAAAAAAAAAAAAATGTAAAAGCCTAACCACATCTAACCTTGCAGCAGGGTTTTGTCCCCAATCCTCAAAACATCAACATAAACTCATCTAACCAAACCAAACCACACATAAAGGAAAACATGGCAACTACACCGGCAATTTTAATAATTAATCTACTATAATCAAACCAAAAATTATCAAACCTGAATTAACCTCACACAGCCAAACAAACATATCTCAGTTACTTCTTATTTGTTGTAGAAATAATTACGGAAAACTTGTTGCTATTAATGGGACGGAACCCACTGCAAAAACAACACTGTGAACCACACTTGCCCATTAATAAAAAAAAGATAAATAAATAAATTATAACAGCATAAGCTTTGCAAAGCAGTCTGCTGCAAGAAAAATGTTAAATATTCAACAAGAAATCCCCCCCCCTTCCGAAGGGCGATACACCCATTACTAAATGATGAAATATAAACTGGAAACATTCCAAATACTGTACTTGAATTCTTGTTGTGGCTTTTGCTAAATATTACGCAAAAGAAAACTAATTTGCTGGCAAAAGGGCTACACGAGAAACAGAGCAAGTCTCCTACAACTTTGCCATGCTTCTAAGGACTATCATATGAATTTCAATTATTTTCCAGATAATATTGTAACTCACTATAAGCTTTACAAGGTTCTCGACCGCAACAAGTGTGGTAAAGCTGGTGAGGCGGAAATCTCCCGGGATATCCTGCCCATACACGTGAAACCGAGCCCTGTTTCCAACCATTTCGCCGAAGTTGCCATTTGCTATTTCATTTCAGTCATTTGTCTTCAGTAAACACATCAGTGACCTCCAACTTTTAATTTTTTACATTTCGATACTTTCATTTTTTTTCTCTGAAGTTTAATATTCATTCTAGAATTCAAAAATCATGGTTAAAACTGCTTGATTTATAATGGCAAATTGGCATACTTTATGCGTAAGGACCTTTATGTATAAATATTTTCATGTTGTTTTACTTATACTATGAATTTAAACTAATGCAAAGCAGACAACTTTATTTACGTATTGATGTCAATTACTCATTAACGTTCAAAAAAATAAATCAACATTTGAGGGAATGTTTGTATAATTAAGCGCGATATTTGAGTATAGAGCTGGCATGGTGAATTGTTACTGTACCATATAGGATACTCTTTTAGTATCATTTAAATGGCTAGATAACTAAGGTAGCCAGAAGGATACTGTAGGCAGGATATTCACAGCATGGTCAAGACAAAATTAGGTCCTTCCCTTCCCATTACGGCTTTCTGTTATGCTACCACCACCAATGGGAAACCTAGGAAGATGTTTTATAGTATGACTCGAATGTTATGGCCAACAGGCAATCTTAGCACTTTCCACCAGTGCATCTGGCTATTGCATTAACCATTATTTTGTTTTCCCCACATTTAATTTTGTATTCCAAGTGACTAAGACTTCATAATACCTCTTCCGTAGCAATTTTTTTTTTGCACATTACACTCCAGTATACAGTACTCTTGCCTCTTATTTATGTAAGCTACAATGAATGAATGAATGAATAATGAGAAAAGCTAGCACCACGCCTAGACAGGCTAGGCTATGTGGCACTAAGGTAGCGAAGAAGGAAAAACCATTAAATTAGATGCAAAATAGGCAGAGCAGAAAGAAAAACCTACAGATACTAAAATGATAGAACACCATACCAGAGAATGTAAATGTGCTAATGTGCAAAATCATTTACAATAAGGTGCTACAAAGCCCTCAAGCCACTTCCAATATGGCCATCAGTCTCATTTCTTTAACCTGACTTTTTCTACACCTACAAATGAAGTGCGGTGGGATCTGGAAACAAGGAAATTGATTACCATATACAAAAATAAGGGGAACTAGTGACAGCATGCCTAATGAATTGATCCACACATCCATTTACACATTATTCAAGCCTTTGGAACTCTGGCTGCACCACACAAACATCATCATTTGCATTTTTTTTTCTCTTCCTTTATGAAGCAAATGCACTTCATGTACATCAATATCATTCTACTGACTAGCATGTCAAAAAAAAAAAAAAAAAGTTACCAAACCCTTGTTGTCTTCTCATGCATACTTATCAATTCAGTCTCTTAGGTTTACCAAATTCTCTCACACTCACCATATCTATTCACCTTCTTGGTTTGTCACACCTCCCACCTTCAGTCACCCATTTCATAACCCTATGTGGTTGTGGAAACATTACTTCTAGCAGTGGCACCAATATAATCAGGCAACACTGCTATCCAGTTACACAAAATGTTTCTCAGGTCCTTCCCTATTCCCCAAAAGGAAGGTGGTGTATAGGAATGACCTTCAGTCTACAGTTCACCAGGTTCATAGTCTGATGAGTCTGTGGCCACAACTACCTTATCTAATTCCATTCTCTTCATCTCAGTGCACCATCTAAGAATGTGCTCACTCACTCTTAAATAAAAATTAAAGTGAATAAAAAACCTTTGACAATAAAACAGGGTATATTTTCTGTTACTTTAATAACTTATGTACAACTGTTCGTTATGTACAAAAAAAAAAAAAAAATGTCACATTCACATTGTAAATTTTCCTATCAAATTCCTTCCACTGTCCTCACAATTGTTACCACCTTCATCATCTAAGTTAATGGAAACATGCAGGGTTCTACGTTGACCCAGTGAGACCAGGCACAATCTCATTATACTCTTACCATACCTAACAGTTTCATTCAGCTTAGGATAGACTTTTAAAACTTGAGGGATAGCACTATTAAGCCCCTTCAATATAAGAGGCTTTTCCCAAGTTGAATAACATTTTATATTATCAGGAATACTACAGTAAAATGGAAATTACCTGGACTGAATGGGTTTAAAATTTATAACAAAAATGATACTGGGGAAACTGAAGTCACCCATTCCAACATATCAGATACATGGTCACACCTTAGAAAAGATCTGTCACCTTTCAGTGATTCATTTGGAATATTACACCTTAGCCTTCTCCTGTATGCTACTGAAACCTTTTTAATAAACATGCAAGAGGATATTAAGATGTAATGCACAGAAAAAATTGCTGTGGAAGAGCTGTCATGAAATCTCCAATCTTAGAACATGACCCACAGCTCCAAAAACTGTACTCTACATATCAAGATAACAGCCATAAAAACTGTACTCTACATATCAAGATAACAGCCAGTCTCATATTACAACACTTTTTTGCAAGGTAGCGCTGTCTGATGCTAGGCTAACATCATCCAAAATATTTAAGGATCAGTGACTGGCCTACACATCTGATAGCTTTACACTGCTGAGAAATAATAATAATAATAATAATAATAATAATAATAATAATGATAACAATAATAATAAAATAAGGTCATCTCTTGGGACTTTCAGTCAAAAACCCCACCTGGCATATGGTATGAAACCATCAAAGATATTTTTTCAAACCTCATGTGTTCAACTAATAACTTGTGAACTTAAACTTTTCACGTTCTCATGAGTGACTTCAGTTCAAATATCATTATGTTGATTCTGCACACCATACTTATATCCCACTTACCCCAAAACATTCCCATAAAAAGTAAATGTAAAAAATCCCTATCTTTTTCTCCTGGTTTTCTTTCCCCCCCTCCATGTCTGTCTGATTCCCCACCATGTCCTTGCCTCTATCTATCCTACATCATCGGCCAGCCACGTGACTCTTATACCCTAAGCCAGTACATGCTAGAACGGATGCGGTTGTAGTCGGGTAGTGCTTCACAAGGACCCACTGCCGCAACAGCCGGGCACTTGTCATACACATATTGGTAGCAAGTGTCTTGTACCACCGCAGAGGTCACAGCCTGGGGAGAAATATCATAAGCCTTAACACTAAAACACATGATGGGTAAGTACTTAGATGAGAATTACCAGTGACAACATTTACAGAATTTCTGGTTTTACAAGTGGCTCTCAACCCAATCCCTATCCCCTAAGAGGAGGATGTTGAACTACAGAAGAGCAATTTTAACCTGCAGTCTGCCAAGTTCACATTCAGCTGCACTTGAAGTTGCAACTACTACTACCACTACTACTTCATGGCTGTGGTGTTTAAGTATATACAGTACCTCAATTCTGGCATCCAGCTCGTGTAGTGGGATGCGTCGGTTGTAGCAGAGCATCTGGCGGCCAATGTCCTCACAAATGGGTGTGGTGCCATCCAATTGGAGGAGCAGGTTGGTCCGCAGGATATTCTTGGCGCGCTCCACCTCAAATTCTGTCACGTTGGTGCACAGACGCATCCACTCAGACTGCAGGTTGTACATAAAGTCCTGTATGGTGAAAAAAAAAAATATATATATTAACTCTTAGGTTCCTATGACTCATTCAGGTGAAAAAATAATCTGGCATAACCCCTCCGCGGACGAGACGGTGGAATTTGTTGGACCCACAGACAAGCCAATTTTTCAAGTTTTGAAAATTGAAGAAAAATGTCTGGTGCACCTGGCAATGCAATTTTTAGCTTCCTAGACTCATCTTATGGTTTTCAATGAAGCACAAAAAATTTTGCCAAGTGACTGTTAAAACTAAGTACAGTACAGGAGTGGAAAAATCATCACACTAAGAAATATCCACATTTTCACCCCCAAAAAATTTTCAATGGTGCTGAAATGACTAGATATGTGTATTACGAACAAAATCAGTACATAATTTGAGAGGTTTCATAAAAAATAATCCCTTCATCCAACATCCAATTCTGTGTTGCCCAACAAGGAGCGCAGGAACCTGGGGCTAGGTAAGTTGGTCCTGACATTTAAGATGAGAGTGACCAGCCTCACTCATTTCCGAGTGGCATTACGTGAACAATAAACCCCAACCACCCCTTGGATATAAACCTACACAGGCTCAATCCAATTGGAGCAGCTTAATTACCCACTAAACCACCAGGTGTCATAATTTGGTTATATGGGTACTACCAGTGCAGTACATGGCTTCCTGGTGTACAGGAAACCATTTGTCTCTACACTGAGTGACACGCCAAATGGTTTATCCTGACCACAGAAGAGTAAGTGTGAGGTTCATTCTTTGTACTGTGCAGAATTATTTTTAAGCAACAGGAAAAGATACATAAAAAAGTAAGAATATTATATCACTCACCATCATCATCTCTACTTTTATCTCCACCTAAAAGGTGGATGCAGTTACATGCCTATTATTCCTGACATATCAAATAATTTGGTACAGAAGTACTGTATTGCACCAACCTCAATCTTCAGTGGCTCACAGACAAAGTACATGCCCCAAAGACCAGTGTCCTTGTAGCATGTGTTGAAGGACTGGAATGAGTGGCACAGGTTTCCGATTACTGCAGCCTGTGGTAAAGATGGAGAAGAAAAGCTACACAGTGAGAAATTAAACACTATTATACTACCTTCACCTTAACTACATGTAAAATTGTCATCTCCCTATCTTCAATGCTCTCCTGTAACAACAGATTAACACTAGAATACAATGCTAATTCCCTTGGCCACAAACTCCCAAAAGTTGCCAATGCTCACTTGATACCGATAACTCAATTGAAGTTGGTCACCTCTTCCTGGCACACACAGTTGCAAACTTTCTAAAATCCCTTCCAAGATAATTATTAGTGAACAGTATATAAATTCTTCAATAATGTAATCATTAGTTATTACCCCAGTTTTTTAAACATGATTTACAGTACTAAGAAAAATATTGCAGCACAGTCACTAAAATACAGTACCGGTACATAAAACAAAAAAAGGTGCGATAGCATTCAACATGTAATGTTACAAGTCCTGCTGCATATTTATTTTGAAATGTTTATTATGTAGTTTTCAAACAGATTAAAGCTTCACTGGGAAATGCTGAAGTTAATGTACCAAATGATGCTTATGAAAAAGTATAGCTAATTTTCAAAACTGGAAACACTGGAAGACAAAACCGCCAGCCGAAATCGCAGGTGGTGAATAAGCCTAACACGTGGCGTGTGAGGTCAGTGCAGACAATCTTAAATTGATCTGTACTAATATTTTGAGTTCAAACGGCTTTATATTGTTTTTGTATATAGATATATGAATGTAAATTTTTCACATAATGAAACTAACGAAAGAGTATGAGTCAGAGTGATTGACTGGCGTTTGAGCTGAGAATATTCGTCCTGGAAATGAGATGGTATTCTAATATTTCCATACCAAGCACAATATATACCTTTTGTGGGACAAGTGTGCCATTAAATATGGTCTTCACCTGAGGTCTACTAACATCTTGCAATCAAATTACTTCATATTAGTTTCATATGATGATACAGTATATGGGTATGAATTTTTCATTTCATTCAAATAGTGAGGGAGCATGGACATCGATGGATTGAGCTAAGAACAAGGTTGGTCCTGGAAATGAGACAGTATGCTAACTTACTTTGGTGATTTCCTTTTACTGATCATAATGGAGCATCTTTTCCTCAATGTAGCAGGCAATTATGTTAATAATATTTAACTTGTGACAAGAGTGACACTTGATGCACATAAAAGAAAGTAGTTTGGCTGACCAACTGTTAATGTTTTCAATTACATTATGAGGAGAGAACTGGCAACGTTTGGGTGGTTGTGGCCAAGGCAACTGCAAAGACATACTATGGGAAGGATGGGAAGCCACAGCATTGCCTTATTTAGTCACAGACCTCGATGGAATAAGCTACAAGACGAAATTCTACGCCTAATTTATTTATATGGGGCAAGACTGGATTAGCTGGGGGGGGGGGAGTGTGGGGGCACCACAGTCAAGCACATTCATGGGCAGATGACCAGCCTACTTCCCCTGGTGGCATTATATGATTGAAAAACCTTTGGTCACCTCTAAGGAATCAAAATATACCAATGCAAGGCTGCCATTTCAACTAGGGTGTTCTGACCACTTGACTACCAGGTGACTTACAGTGCTATACATTATCAATATATTCTTTTCATCACAATGTATCAAGCCAAAGCACAAATATTTCAATACAGACCCCTAGTATCATCACCACCACAACAACAACACACCTGCGCAAGGTTGGATGCATTGTGGGCGCCACCACCATGTGTGCGGTCCCATGAGCCAATGATGGTGTTAGCAATCATGAGGGGGATGTTGTCAGGGTCCGCCCACCCAGCTCCCTCCACGGCAATGGCAATGTGTGCCAGGGGCATGCTGTCGTCACGTACACGGATCTCAGACCCTGGGTGCGTAGAGGAGCAGAGTTTCAGTCTGTTATCTGTTCTAACCTTAATTGCAATTCATAAACCCACTTACAAAGACAGGGTAAGTCTGGATCAAGAAATAAAGGGAATGCACAAGTTAGAACCACCAGTGAAACAGACCCCAGAATCAGTCAATTTATGGATGTCATACTGAGGACGGCCTGTGTTGGCAGATATAAAACTAACACCCTCCCACACTACTCCAACCAACCTTACTCTAAATAACAATACCTGTGAATCTGCATGGAGGGATCTCTGGTGTAGACCCCTCGTATGAGACCCCCATGCCCTTGAAGTGATCCTGGGCCAGGTTGACCAGCGCCTGGTGGTCCACACCTCCAGCACCAGCCAGCACAATGCGGGGACCTTTGTAGTGTGTGCTGATGTAATCAACCAGATCATCACGTGAGATGGACCTGCAAGACCATAACACGTTTTAAGGCTGGTTGCTTGGTTGCGCATGAAGATGGGTGAGTAAGAATTTTGTCATTCACTTAACAAAGAGGACACTGAAATCAGATTTGTTGTTATTGTGGCTCCAGGCTTATCTGGACCTGAGCCCCGTGGATTGCAGTCAGAAGCTGATCTTCTACTGCAGATCATCATTCCCCTTCCAGCAGACTGAGAGAGAGTTAAAGGATGTTTGTATAAAGGGGCAGTGCAAATGTCCAGTTATATCAGTGCCACCATGCGAAAGAGTCCTTCTCCATTGAGATATGGAATGAAAGTAGAGCCAAATGTACTGATACAACACCAGAGCAGGATATGTGTATGACAATGGACTTCCCTTCAATACAACTTTTTCCCATTATCCTTAATAATCCATGTATTTTCACACTTAACCCTCTCGATTTAACACTGCCGTATGGTGCATGGATAGGGACATCTTCACACAGTGCCAATGATATTACCTGGTGGCAATGCTGCCACCTGGTAATATAAGTCAGTTTTACACATGTTTCTCAGCTCCCTCCCTATTCCTTGAGAGGAGGACAGTGAACTGTATGAGAAGGGCAACTTCAATCTGCAGCCTACAGAGTTCACATCCAAGTAGGGGGTCACAAAAATACTTATTTACAACAGCAACATACTTGATATTCTTGGTGGGTCCAAGGATGGTGCGTCCAAGTGGGGTGCCCTGGAAGGCAACGGAATGCAGATGGTCAAACACCACCTCCTGCAGGTTGCTCTCCACCTCCTGCATCTCACGCAGGATCACACCACGTTCTCGCTCTATCTCAGCCTGAAGAAAATATTAGCCAGACCTCCTTGTAAAACATGGATGTTTTCCAGTATATTATAACTTTTCAAATATAATTTAACTTGGGCTGTAACTAGGAGAAAATGGCATGTCAGCCTGATAGACAGTAAAGAACTTTAATAATGTTCTGTAATTTGCTTTGGACATCATTAAACAAATGTTGAATCCATCCTCACCTGACCAAACTTGCTGTTCTGGATGATGTCGGATAGAATTTCAATGGCCTTGGGTACGTCCTGGGAGAAGCACTTGGCATAGAAGACCGTCTGCTCACGTGAAGTGTAGGCGTTGAGGTGCGCACCCATGTTCTCAACCTCTAGTTCAAGGTCTGTCTGTGAACGCTTGGCTGTGCCCTGTTAATGCGAGGAAAAAGGGGTCATGGGGGAGAATATAGTTCTTTCACCTTCACTTGACCCCAGTCTGCATGCTTTTGCAGCTTACCAGTAAGTCAAGTTGCTCACTGGCAAAAAAAGACCAACTTGCTATGGCTCTACATCCTTCGCACAATGCTAACAATTTGGGGACCTACGGACCCTGATATTACCTCACTGTGAAACCATTTAAACTTACCAGGGTAATCACATACAAAACATAAACTAGCCTAACCTAATGAAACCTTTATTAACCTTAACTATTCTAATGCATAATCACATGATCCAATCTGGTCTATCCTAACCTAATCCAAGTTTTTTTTTTTTTTTTTTTTTTTTTTTTAATGTGACCGACTCTGGGCATAGGCTTCACAGCCTGCTTTCAAGGCCCAGCAGTCCTCCTACGTACCGCACACCTCTAAGTAAACCTGGTCCAACCTTATTAAAACCAAATATGTATAGCCTAATCTAATAACCTTATCTAACCTACTGCAATCAAACAACAATCTTCCATGCTGGGCTCTCACCTTAAATGCCATGTGCTCCAAGAAATGTGCCACTCCATTATTGGCGTCAGTTTCAAAGCGAGACCCGGTGTCAATCCAGAGACCAACAGTGGCTGTGGCGGCGCCAGAGTCCTCAGTGGCCACACGCATGCCATTCTCCAAGACAGTGACGCGGGTGGGTGGCACGTTGACCAGTGTCTGCTCATAGCTGGCAGAGGCAGCCGTGGCACGCCAACGACATGGCTGTGAAATGGTAAACTTAACAGGTAACGGCACTTAATATTTGTCATGGTAGAGTTAATAGGTAGGCATTAATATATGTCAGAGTTGTACATTTAATGGGTAAAGGCAGTCCTTGTTACTATTACTGGCCAGATCTACCCACCATCTGGTACCAAGGTAAAACAGGAAAATTGCTCTAGGTGCTATGTAACTAACTTAGGTATAACCTATGAAAAGTAATTTGCTTTTCTATGCACATACTGTACTGCATTCTCTAAAGCAGGAATGTTCTGCATCCAGAAGGCTCATAATAATTAAGCTATACTATAGGTGGAATTGGAGCACCTGTTGGGTAAAGAATTACCATTAAGGTAACTTCCTTCTCCTTTCGTTTTTTTTTTTTTTTTTTTTTTTTTTTTTTTTTATTAAGGTACTTACTGAGTTGAATTTTGCCCTAAAGGGTTCTGGGTCTTTGTGGTAATTCCAATTTTTTTGGGGAGTTTGGTTTGGTTAGGATGGATTAAGTTAGGTTAAAAGTATGGAGCGTTAGGCCAAGTTAGATTAAGTTAGGTTTGGTTAAATCACTAAGTTTTCCATAGCTTTGACAGTTACTACTGTTTTCTTTTGCACATATTTGAGTATGTCTGATACACTGACGCATCCAGTTGCAGTGATGGTTGGTCAACAATGCAGGCAGTCAGACTGTTGATCAACAGAAGGAAGTTACCTTAATATACCAGCAGATAAAAAGCAGCTGCAGCCAGAAGGAACTTGTGGAATACCACTTCTTGAAGTCTGTTGTGTCCTTGATAAGCAAATGGCTGTGTATTAAAGGATGCAGTTGATGTAAACCACTGCAAATTACACAGAACTCCACCAAAGCAATTACACATCCTGGACATGCCATTTGGAAATTGCACAAAAAGTAAAACGTGCTTTTGCAAGGTTTGACATCCAGTGATGGATATGGCGTTATCAGGTGAATATTTACGAATTCAAAATCTTACATTACAGCCATTAGAGGTAAGTTTAAAAAAATACCCAGTAGGTATTGTAATCCAGAAGGTGCCAATTACCTTGTGAAAGACTCATTTAAAGAGAAAATAGGGAAAGGCCGCGCCCGTTTGCTAAAGAATTAATAAAAATAAGTATATTTTGTCTTCCCAATCACATCCTGCTATTAACTGTGTTGCGTATGTACCAAATTTGTTACCTTGAGATACTGTGTTATTACATTGGTTGAATCGGAGCGCCCGTTTCGTAAAGGATTACCTAATTAAGTTCCCAAGACACACGAAGCATCCAAAAATTTGTCTTAATCAGGTGTTTGGTTGTGTTGGTCAATCAGCTGATGGTGCCTCCATCCCCGGCCTCACAAATCTCATTTCTCTTCCATTTAAAGGTTATATATTTCTGTCATCCCCACAATAACAGACACTACTTCATCCTCCCCGCACATTCTAGCGACTTACCTTCACCAAAGCTGTTTTATTGGTGTAATTTCTGAGCAAAGCAGCGGCCGGCCGAATCAGACGAGACATTTTCCTAGCGATGGGCTGACTGAAGCTCGCTGGCCAGATGACGAAATCGTTCCCTGCCAGTTCTCATGCCACTTGGTACAAAATCCAGAGTCACTGTAAATTTTGCCCTAGAGAGGTATACTACACTTGTAAAAAAATTATTTTTATATTTCTAAATGGCCTAAATATACCAATGTCAAAAATTTGGAAGCCTGACTTGACTGGAACGCAAGAGAGGTCAAGTTTGGCTGTAGGTTAAAGGACCAATAACCGACAAAGTGATGTGCTCAGAAAGATATTTCTCAAAAGGATCCTATTTGGACCTAACTGCCAGAAGTGGTCTATACAACCAATCGTAAATTAAAGATATAAATGACTGCAGTATCTTCATTGTCATTGAACTTGGTGGCAATAGTCAGAAAAATATCCCTGTTCATCTGAAAACGAGTCTTATAGGACAAACCTATTCTGAACCATAATAAACTTTCGATATATAAATCAACAATGAATGGTAAGATAACCAGGTAAGACGGAGTATTAAATTGTATTTGCATGCATTTATACATATTAAAGTTGCGTCGGGCACCCACTTGGAATGAAACTAGGATGGCACAAGAGAATGCGAACACAACTTGAGCGAATACCAATGCTCGCCCGCTCGTGTAATTTATCTGTGCTCAGCTGCCTGAATCCAGGTTGATGTGTCTACTGGCAATGTTATTCAGCTGTCTACCATCGAACTAACCTCCCTCCAAGTCACACCACTCGAATAATACCTCGTTGCCATTGTCATGTGAGCATTTGGTCGAGTTCCTGTTCGCTCGATTCTGTCCGCCCTACTCGAGTATACTTGTCATGTAATACAGTTGCAACGTTATTAATAGCAGTATACAATTATTTCCTCACATGTCAGTACTTACCACTTCATGCATTTATTTACTTTATCTACATTTTCATATTAGAACAAAAATAAACCTTTACAATCGGGAACCAAGCCATCAGCCTGAGTGCAATGTTTGTGTGTTTATTTTTGGACGGGTAAGAGCAAGACCGCCTAAAATTTCCCTTTATTCATCACATTCACCTTACAGTTTTGTCCATTGTGATGGAATTCGTGAGTATGCACAGATAGGGTAATGATAAGCCAGGATGTAGGTGGAAACATCGTAATTTGTGGCCTCCATGACGGTGCGAGAAGTGCGGGTTGCCCACTACAAAATTTTGACTCGAAAATGTGGTAATGATTCATCTTCCAAACGAGGGTGTATGCCAGATCTTAAGACAGGGCTCCGTGAAATTTATTAATGGCTCCCTTTGTCATGATGGCACAGGAAATCAGGACGGGAAATATGGCAGACTGTAGGATAATTGTTACCTGTGTCTGCATTTCCTGGAGAGAATAACAAAGGAAGATGCTGGCAGAATGTAACTGATCACTTCTTAGTCTCATATTTCACACAGGTTTCATGCTTAACTCTTTTCCAGTCAGTGGTCATCCTCTGGGATAAATTTATTGTAAAGTTTTGATGTGCAATGTCGTCATAAAATCAGAATAGCATCAGTTTTAAAGACTTATATGGCAGATTCAAGAAATGAAGAGATGGAATAAATAGGGAGCTTAATAAAAAGAAATAAACAAATTGAGGTGCCACTGAAAAGGGAATACCATAACCTACTATTGGATATGATATAAAAAGCCATTTTTGACACATTCCTGGTGATGGTGTAGGGTCTGTCTATCTATCTATCTATAGCCCGACGCCCTAATCCTGCAAAGGGTGGCCGCAGACAAAACGCCTCCAAGTCGCTTTGTCACCCACCATTTGACTACCCTCCCCCCCCCTCCCTCATATACCTCTCAACTCCATCCCTCCACCTCATCCTCAGTCTACCTCTCCCTCTCCCTCCCCCCACCTCACTTACATACACCCTCTTAGTCAGTCTTTCATTCTCCATTCTCTTCACATGTCCAAACCACCTCAGTGTATTTCTCCTAATCTTCTCAACCACATCCACATCCACCCCACAGCGTTCCTTCACTTCTTCATTCGTCAACCTGTCCCTCCACGTCACTCCACATGCTCCTTTCAAGTAACTCATTTCCACTGCTCTCACTCTTGACTTGTTCCCCTCTTGCAAGGTCCATGCCTCGCTTCCATACGTCAGGGTAGGGATCACAATACTATCATGCAGTGACTTCTTAACTTTCATACTCACCTCCCTATTTCTCATCACTGCTTTCAGTGTACCAACAACCTTCCTTCCCTGCTGTACCCTTTCACGTACTTCATCCCCCAAAGTTCCATCCTTACTCATCACACTCCCCAAGTACTTGAATGCACTCACATTCTCCATATTCTCACCATCTAACCTCACTGCATACTCTGTGACTTCATTCCTCTCAAACACCATAACTTTACTTTTGTTTACATTAACTTTCAGATTCCTCCTCCTACACACTGTCCCAAATTCATTCACCAAACCTTGCAACTCCCATTCATCTTCACTCAGCAGTACTGTATCATCAGCAAACAGCAACACCGGAAGCTTCCAAATCTCACCCTCATTCATTAGGGCCACCCCCACATCCACTGCCCTACCCTGCACCTCCTTTACAACCCCATCCATGTACAGTACAATCCCAGCAATCCGGTATCCAGACAAACGGAATACTCAGAACAACGGGAAAATTCAAGGGCTGGTAAAAATGTCAGTAAGTTATAACTGTGCGCCAATTTGAATGGACCGCCAAACCGCCGTTTGATAGTGTCACACGAGGCTGGGGGAAGTCAGACAAAGCGAGGTGGAGGCATTTCCGGCTGATGTAAATCCCTAGCAAATCCTCTTAACCACCCCTCCTCTCCCCCTCTTTCCCCTACTTGAATTCAGTTATCCTCCACACCTTCCAAAAATCACCAGTCTGCGTTTTGCCACCAGACAGTAAACAAGGTCTCTTACTATTGTGTTCCTCTGATAGACGGTAATTTGTACACTCCAAAATGCCTAAAGTGCAAACTAAACGTAAGCGTATCGTGCTTACCTTGAAACAGAAGCTGGACATATGCAACAGACTTGAAAAAGGCGAACATTATAAAACACTAATGGCTGAATATAAATGTTAATAGAAATGAAAGTTTACTTTGTTGGAAGAAAAATAAATAAATAATATGCCTGCATTTCATACGTACATCATTTATTTTATTTTCTGCAAAACAGCTGAGTGGCGGGTGAGGGGTGGAGTGATGGAGGTCAGGTGGGGAAGAAGAAGAACAGTCGGAAACGTAAACAAACTCACGTGGGGGCACAGGTGTTGTGATAATTCTACAGTGCAGTCTTAACACATCATCAGTTCACTAATAAATGTTCAAGCTTTTATTTCTATATCCTATTTTTCAATTTTTATGAGTACAGTACATATAATGAATACAGTAATTCGGTAAACAATGGACTGGTGTAATTTGCAGTACTGCTAGTTGCTAGACATTGCACACGTGCGTTATGACCATGGTGTGTGTTTACAAGGCAGTTTTTCAGGCAGAATCTCTTAGTGTAACCCCTAATGTGACTGGTGAGTACCTGAACTGTATTTACTGCTGTGATAGCCTTTGTATAGATTTGACTTGAAAATCAGAAATACGGGAAAAATCTGTAACCGGGAAGGTAAATTCCCCAAGCCACCCGGTTAACTGGGATTGTACTGTATATATTAAACAGCCATGGAGACATCACACAACCCTGTTTCAGTCCCACACTGAGATCAAAGAACTCACTCAGCTCACCATCCACTCGCACCGTAGCCCTAGCTCCCTCGTACATACTCTTCACAGCACTCAACAATTTCCCCTCCACTCCATATATTCTTAATACCTTCCACATACCTTGCCTATCTATTCTGTCATAAGCTTTCTCCAAGTCCATGAAGGCAGCATACACTTTCCTTCTCATCTCTAGATACTTCTCCACTAAACATCTTAGAACAAATACCTGATCTACACACCCTTTTCCCTTCCTAAATCCCCCTTGTTCTTCTCCAACTAGCTCCTCTGTCATATGCCTAACCCTATCAATGAGTATTCTACCATATATTTTACCAGTCACACTAAGTAGGCAAATACCCCTATGGTTACCACATACTTCTCTCTCCCCTTTTCCATTGTATAAAGGAACAATTAGATCTGATTTCCAGTCCTCTGGAACCCTTCCCTCTTCCCAAGCCAATCTACACAACTTCCATATCCACTCCACAACAATCTCACCCCCATACCTAAGCATTTCACCACACACTCCATCAATTCCTGGGGCCTTTCCCAACTTAATATTCTTCATCGCTTCCACTACTTCCGCCCTACTGATCTCTTCCTCCCTCCTCTCATCTCTTTTTCTCTCAGCCATTCCCCAACCACTTATACTCGCACTGCTCTCACTCTCTACATTCAAGAAGGCAATTCTTGCAATAAATAACCTTACCCTAAACCACCAGATTTGATGGTTTAGGGTGAGGTTATTTATTGCAAGAATTGCCTTAACCATTCTGTTATGGCCATCCTCTGTTTAAAGGTTCCTGGGAGTGAGCAGGGCAGAGGAGACGATGATCCTCTGTTTGAAGGTTCCTGGGAGGGAACAAGGCACAGATGATGATGATAGTGAAGTACAGGAAATAAACTGCAGTGTGGTAGAATGTGTTAGGATAACCATATGAAGTATAACCTGTCTTTTGTTGTAGGGTGAGAACTAGATGGATCAGGACTGGATGTACTGGCCATGATGATGACAATGATGGTTGTGTTGCAGGGTGTGGGCCAGATGGATCGGGAGTGGACGTACCGGCCACCCGTACTAGTGGGGGAGCGTGTGGTGTGGGTGGGGGGTGGGGGGGACCTCAGCCACCCACACCCACACAGGGGTACAGTTGCATGGATGGGCAGGCTGCCAGATACCTCAACACAGTGGACCATTGGAGTAGAATTTGTAAGTACTGTAATTGTGCTTAGTGTGTAAAATCAAGGATTTACAGAACTGTTTGTTGCTGTAATAAAATTGCTTTGGTAATACATGTCACTAAAGCTGAGCGTATAATGTGCCACTACAGTAGCCTACATACAGTGTATAAATATAGTATGCCTTATTGGTATGTTCATGGTTATCAAAATGCGCAGTAAAGTATAGAAATATACCTGTAGTTGATAGATTTGCTGTTGGAGCCTCATAATTTTTTTGAGTGTACTGCATCCTGATTCTCAGTTTCTGTGCAGGTATGAACAAATAGTTACTCATATGTGAATATTCTAATTTCTGTTTTTAGAAGTACTGTTTTTCCCATGAATTTTGGTATGGGAATGAACCAATGAGTTTTTTTTTTTTTTAATCGGGAACAGGTTAAATATCATTGTTCACAAGGAAGTGAGATGTGGATGTGATAGCGGCAGGTGTGGTTGGATGTAGTTGTCATGTGGTGAGGGGCTTAAATAAATTATTTGGAGATATCAAGAATGAACCCTAAATACCTCATTGTGCTAAAAATATCCTTGTTAATAGGATAGTGAGGTGCCTGGTGGGTGTGATGGCAGCAGGGGTGGCCGGATGCTGTTCTCGTGTGGTGAGGGGTGCGGACTCTTCCTTCCTCTGGACGCGGTCATTAGGGAGAGTGATTATGATGCTGGTGTAAGGTAAGTCATGCATGTAGTCTTCACCTTTTTACTATCTATCAGTCCTGGAGAGGTATGAGTACTGTTATTTTTATTATTATTATTACTTTTTTTTTAATTGTATAAGTTCTGAAAAGTGTGTCCAGTGTCAGTGAATTCCGTATTGGACTTCTTCCTTCACCTTTATCATTCTTTTTCTGTGTCTGTCCTCCTCCTCTTCCTATTTCCCTCATCTTTCCTGTCACTTTTTATTTCTCTACTTTCCACATCAGGTGTCTTTACATTGAGTGACAAGCGTGATGATTTCCTGTAAGCCAAGAAACCATTCACAGTGCTGGGTGGTAACCACACAATTCATGCCTGTTCCATATGTGTCAGCTAGTGGGGTGGCAGAGGGTTAGTACCCCTCCCTGTAAAACCGCTAACTCAAAGACAAATGGCCACCCCTTTCAGGATTATGGCATCTGGCCATAGCTAGATAAGATTATTATTATTATTATTATTATTATAATTATTATCACCAGTCTTAGAGGTTGTATGATGATTGATAATGTGATGATTGGTACCGATAATGATTTGTTTGTTTATTGTGTTTCAGGTCCCCCGGTACTCAGCCCCCCCATACCTCCCAGGATAACAGACATGAAACTGCCAGTGCCAAGGTGAGCTGAGAGAGAGAGAGACTGACTTCATGTGTGCTTAAGGTCTGGTAGTTAGAACATCATATACTCTTTACCCTAACTTGGCCCAGATTTTTGTCCTTTTGCAGCTTATTTCTTGTAGCTCTGTGGCAGAAAAAGACAGTGCTACAGCTCTAGATCTGTTTCATAGCACTTCTCCATGACTAGCATCATAGGGGCATGCTAATCTCATTTTACATCTCAGCACTCAAGGTGGAAAGATGGCAATTTTAGGCCAAGTTAGAGTAAAAAAAATATATAGCTGGAGTGATTGTTTATCAGTGCACAAAGGTTTATTGCCAGAGAAGTGGCTGAGTTTTTTCAGTTACCTGATTCCACCAGGGAAAGTAGGCTGGTTATTTACTCTTCATCCCTTCAGGACAGTGACATCATTATATTGCAGTGCTTGATGGTGGATGATTTTACTCAGCTCAGGGAAGTGTTGGAGGCACTGACAAGGAGCCTACACTTGGTGACACTGTGCCCCCTGGGTGGAGCAGCTAGGGCATCCATTTGGAAGCCAAACCTCATATATCCCTGCACTTTGCTCTGGGAAGAACACTGGTGAGATGCTGTCTACCACAAGGGGACGCCAGTTCCCTACCGTGCCTGTACCTGTAGGACAACCTCACAGAAACAGTTGCTTATATATGGTTAGTGGGTCTGCTGAGCCACACACAATGGGGTTAAGCAGCAGCAAGTTATTTGAGTTTGCTTCTAAGCCCTTTGCTCATAGGGTTATCTTTAGATCTGAATAAGCTCTCTTGTGTTGGCAAAATGAAGTGACAAAATGCATCATCTTGACAAGGGTATATTCCTAACTACGGTAGTCCAGCCTCGGGGCACCTGCACTTCAAAGGGTAATAGGAGATGTTCCCAATATTATTGTCAGTTTGGTTTTACCTAATGGAGCTGGGCCACTTACACAATTTGAACAGTAAGTCATGGTTGAATGTAATTTGATGAGCCTTAGTTATGAAGTAGGAATGAATCTCTTCTGTTATTTTACTCAGTTCATATTAATCATGAGAAGAAAAAAAAAAAAAAAAAAACTCTCCATCTTGAATGTTGAGCTATAATAAAAGATTAACCCTAGATTATGGTACTAGTCATGAAGTGCTGTGAACAGGGAACAGAGCCTGAGTATTAAACAACTCTGCCTCTGAGCTGTGGGAAATGAGCAGCAAGAAGATGAAAGCCGACACCTAGTTAAAATGAACAAACTCTATTCTAAGCAGCCCTCCAGTCTGACTACATTTGGCCATCAACTGAGCTTAAAGAGATTTGGAATTTTTGCCAGGTTAAAACAAATGCACTATAGTACTGGGAACACCTCATAATGGATTTTGTATTAGTGCTGTTGTATTTGTGTATGTGTGGCTTTTGTTTTGTCATGTCTGTCTTGGTTGGGGATGCATTGCTGCTGCATGCTGTGCTGTGCTGTGCTGTGCTGTGTTGTGTTTGTGTTGTGTTGTGTTGTGCTGTGCTGTGCATCCCTTATATACATCCATACATATGTAAATTTATGCGCGTACACATACACACACACAGTGAACATGGATTACAGAGTTTGTTATTTCATCTTGACTTTCTTTTTCCCCCTTAAAGATTGGGTAAAGTAGAATTCAGAAATACTTTATGGATATAGACAGAGAAATATTCATGAAGTGGATGTAATGAGTGGGGATTCCGTATTCTTATTCGCACCACCCTCACCTTTTTTTTTATCTGTCTGTGATATTTGTTACAAGACACCATTATCCCATAAGGGTTGGCCATAAATGAATTGCCTTAGTCGACTTGTCCTCTGCCTTCTGTCTTCCCTCACTCCTACTCACACACACTGTCTTTATTATATCTCTGCTCCAAACCTCCCCATCACGTCCCCAGTCTCTCTCTCCTCCCCTTCCACCTCTGAGTTTCCTTCCCATTCTTTCATTCTCTCTCCTGTCTGTATGGCCAAACCATCTCAGAGCATTCTCTTATATAAATTCTAACATTTACACCAACACCACAGCACTCCTTCACTTCCTTATATCCCTTGTTACAGAGTTTTAATAAAGAAGAACAATAGTGATACACCTTTACCAGCTTAAAATAAACAGACTGTATGCACAGGATACGAGGTGTTCTTCATATTTGTGTAAATGCATGTGTGTGTGTGTATGTGGGTGGGTGTGGATGTGGTGATTGTGCATGTCTGTTGTCAACATTGTACTCTGTGTGTGTATAGTTTGGAATTAATAAAGCTTTGCAAGTTTTATCTGAGAATTTTATTAACTTCCTTAGTGCTCAAGTTGTTTCTAATATTCTCACTGGTTGTTATGCTCCTTTTACTCTAACTTGGCCTAAAATTACTGTCTCTCTATCTTGAATGCTGAGCTGCAGCAGTAGAATAACACTAGAATATGTTGCTAATCACAAAGAAGTGCTTTGGAAAGGCTGTTGAGCTGTAACATTGCCTTTTTCTGCCCTTCAGCCACATAATATAATCTGCAAAAGGATGATGAAAATCTGGGCCAAGTTAAGGAGAAAAGCTATTGTACTGTAACTGTGAACTTTGTGAGGCTTCAAGCACGTCTTCTGTTGTGGCATATTTTGCATATTACAACATATAATTCCCTTGTATGTGAGTGAGGTTGAGGAGGGAATGGAGGGGAGACCTAGGACAAGATAAAAAGATGGGGGTGAACAGTATATGAGAAAGAAGTGTGTGAGTTGGAGAAAGGACAGCTAGATGGCAGAGGATAGAGTGATGTGGAGGAGATTTGTTTGTGGCCATCCCATGTGGGATTAGGATCTCTGGTGATAGGTAGATGTTATATTTTTCGAGAACAGAGATACTTTCCATAAATATTATCTGTTGTTAACCAGATGCCTCAATCCTGCAATGGGTGGCTACAAACTAATCGCCTCACAGGCACCCTGTCATCTGCTGGCAGACTGACCTCTCTCCAGCTCACATCCCCTCACTCATATACCTCTCCACCCTGTTCCTCCATCTCATCCTCAGTCTCCCCCTCCATCTCACTCACACTTAGTCAATCCCTCATTCTCCATAACATGCAAAAGAAAATTAGTTCACTAAATGTAAAATTAACCTAGCAAGGATGGAATGCTGAAGGCCACCTAAGCTCACATGAATTTGAGCCTTAAACTGTATATAGCCTGTTTGTTTTCATTTGATGGGCTACAGACAGCTTGAATGCAAAGTTGTGGTTATGTGAAATTCAGTGAACTATAGTTATGATGCAGAAATGAGTCTCCTTGGTTATTAGTCAAATTACTCATTCAAATGAGCTGAATGGAGTTACTTATCATTATCATATGAAAAATGAAAATCAATGTAGTGTGTTTGTTCGCATCTAACAAATATCTGTAACCCCATTTTGGCTCAGGTGATGGCCAGTTGTAGTCAGATTGGAGGGTTGAGTTGCATAGTAACCAAGGAGATTAAATCCTAGCTGGTAACTAAGGCACATTGAGTTCCATGCAGCCATGACCTAGTATTTTGAGTTTAGTGGACTAGTTCCATCAGATAAAACAATCAGGCTATTGTGTGTTGAAGCTAGGCAAGCTGGGAGGATCAAGCCTGGACCAGCCTGGATGACATTTGTACAAATCAGTGGATAGACAAGGTGAGTACGAGACGCTACTGATAATGTGGAGGTCTATCCATCCATCCATCCATCCATCCATCCATCCATCCATCTGCATCTGTCTGTCACTTGCCAAATGCCTTAATCATGTAAGAGGTAGCTATGAATGAATTGCACCTTCTCACCCTTCTCTTCATCCCATCCCTCTATCTCGTCCTCAGTCCCCCTTCCTCCTTACTCACATAGGCTCTTCTAGTCAGTCTCTCACTCTTCATCTTTTTACAAGGCCAAACAGGTGTCTGTACTAAATGAGAACTAACTGTACAGACATTCCTCATTAATCAGGGATGTGATTATAAATACTAACTTTTTCTGTGTGTTTGTTATCAGTGTTTGTGAGGAGAAAGACTAAGATAATATGACCACGTGAAGAGAATGTAGAATGAGACTGACTATAAGAGCTAATTTGAGAGAGGCCGAGGGGAGGAAGCTAAGGATGAAATGGAAGGATGGGGTGGAGAGATATATTAATTAGAGAAGGAAGATGTAAATTGAATAGCAGTCAGTCTGATGGCTGAGGACAGGGTGGCATGGAGGTGTTATGTTTGTGGCCTTCCCATTGTGGGATTAAGGTGTCTGGCTGTTGATTGTTACCATACTGTAAATTTGGGGAAATGGCAAACTAGCTGTAACGGCAACAGTGTGACTGTAATGGGTAGCATTTCTGCTTTCAGTGGATTTTACTGAAGAAAATACCACAAAAAGTGACTTCTAATTAGGAGTAACTACAGTATAACTTTTTTTTTAATGTAGACCTTTTTTTTTTTTCTTTCTTTTTTTTTTTCCCCCAGACCCCATCTCAGATTTCTATCAGAAAACTTCTTTCAGTAAAAAATACTGTTGTTGCCCCATGCTTATCTGGACATAAACCTGGTTGACTACAGACTGAAACTGCCCCCTCTTCAATCCACTATCATCCTTTTGGGGGATGGAAAGGGAGTAGAGAGAGATTTTAGTAACCCAGAAATATCTTTGCCACCACATGAGTGTGTCCCTCTCTAGCATCAGTAATAACTAGGATAACCCTGCTGTTTGCTGCTGAACCCTTTGGGTTTGGCAGCAAACAGCAGGACTGTCTGCTCACATTTAATAGATCTTGGCCTTCCAAAATGCCTTTAATGAGGAAACCTCTGGGAGTCATCTTGAGGCCTAGGAAGGATCCTGTAACTGTCCTGGAGTTTCTGGGACACTGCAGGGGGCTGATTTCAAGTCACTCCCACAATGTCAGTGACACTGCATACTGTATCTAGGCTGGCCCCTGGGAGTATCGGGCAAATAAATGTTTGTGTACTGTAGAGGGTCACATAGAAGACCACATGAGGGAAGGCAGTTTGAAGTGGCATGAAGTAGACATGAGTTGATAGCTAGATGTGATAGAGAAATAAACTTTAAAAAAAAAAAAAAAAAAAAAAGGTAACTCATGTAAAGTTGATGTGCTTAGGTAATTAGGCAGACCCTTGTGCTGTGGATGTTTCATCCATACTGAATAAAATCATCTGGAGTCTGCCAGCTTTATGTGCAAGGTTCAGAATTAGCAGCCTTGGGAGAGGCATATGAATGTGGGTGGTTTAAGCTGGAAGGAAACCAGTCTGATGACAAGGGGCAGAGTGACATGGAGGCAGGTTGCTTGTGACCATTTGCTTCAAGATTAAGTCATTTGGCTCTATATATATATATATATATATATATATATATATATATATATATATATATATATTTGAATAGATAGGTTTAGATTTTCTGTGAGCTGATAAAAATTATATCAAGGTGGTGAAACTGAATTGTTGGGTTTTGAGAGAGTGACCAGGAGAGTATGTGAGTGAGGTGAAGGGGGGAAAGAAGAGGGGCAAGCTGAGAATGAAATGAAGGGATGGGATGGAGAGGTGTATGAGAGAGGGGATGTGAGTGGGAGAGGACACCCAAATGGCAGAGAACAGGATGACAGAGGTGATTTATCTGTGGCCGCTACATATGGGATTAAGATGTCTGGCAGTAAATTGAGAAATGTTAATTATACAAGCAATGAATGTTTAAGACAGAATTATTATACAAAAGAGTATTAAGGTATAATGTGCACAATAAATAATGAAGAAAGAGATGCTAGGTAGTCTTTTAAAAAGTGGAATGCAGGTAGAAGTTGCCCTGCTCCCACAGTCCACCATCCTCCTTTTGGGAGGTAGAGGGTTAAGGGATGTTAGTGTAATCAAGCAGTGGAGTTACTTTTACTGGTGCCTCCATATGAAGGCATTTCTCTCCAGCACCTGTCTTGTTAGACTGTGGTGTTGCTGGAGAGGGATGCCTGTATAGAGTGACACCAGTATAACCTGGTGGCTCCACTGTCAGGATATGAGAACATCTCTCACTTCTCTCCATGTCCCCCTCAAAGAGGATGGTGCCCTGTGGGAAAAGGATACTTTCAGCCTGCAGTCTACTGGGTTCACATTTAGATGGACCTGGGGCCACAACAGCAATATTAATAATAGAGTACCATGATGTTTCAGTCATGCGAGAGGGAGCGATGGTACCCTTGGCGGAGGGCAGGGTCGGGAAGCAAGAGGGAACCTCCACCAGCATCCACCTCTGTATCAGCCTCCACTTCCACCACAGTTAGCTCTTCCACTGTCATCTCTATGTTGGCAAGTAAGAAGGAGACCCATAACCACGGGGATGTAAACACACTTGCTCAGGACCCACACCAGGACAACTTGGGCCTCGGAGAAAGGGACAGGAGGGGGCTGAAGGAGGGATGTAGAGAAGAGGGAGACAGAGAGAGGGAGATAAGTGATGATGGGTACAGAGAATGTGTGGGAGGAAGTGATGGTAGTAACGATGGTATTGTTTACTTTGGGGAAACCATGGTGATTAAGTCGACTGCATCGGCCAGCATTGAGAGGGTCAGTGTGTCCACGCCCTCAAGCCCAACCTTAAGCCAGTATCAGCGGCTCTACGGCCAGAAGCACAGCTCATCCAGTGTCTCAACAGTTGAATCAACCAAGTATATGAGCAGCCCAGGACACTACTCCCTGGGGGACCGGCCGAATCCTCCACGGAAAGAGAGGAGCTCGGGGTTCTTCAACTTCTTCCGCTGGTTCAGGAATCGGGATAAGAAGAAGCGGTCAACGTCAATGGAACAGATGAGTAATGTGAGTGAAGGCAGCATGACCAGCCTCTCCAGTTCCAACAGTAACTTTGCTCACTTACCTATCATGAGGAGTAGAAGTGCTGATGCCCAGAATAAGATGAAGTCCTCAGCCCCTAAAGCTCAGTTTGGGCTCACTCGACGATACAAATTATTTTCCCGTGACTCCTCTCTGGGTCGGGTCAGCTCTAGCACCTCAAACGATGATGGAGGAAGGAGGCTGTCAGCCATTAGTGCATCCTCAGAGGCATCATCAAAACCTGGTTCACAAATGGGAACACTGACTCGCAAAAAACGCCCTGCACCACAACCACCAGCATCTCCCAAAAGCGACACCGGGTCACTAAAGTCGGAGAAAAGTTGTACCAGTCTACCAATTAGGGATACAGTACCCACCCACCTTGATCAAAGTCCATCACACTCAGGAAGTCAGGGTCCCCAGGGTAGGCAGTTAAAGAAGTCTAATAGCGAGGGGTTGATATATGCCAAGGCCAAGAGGAGAGCTCCACAACCTCCAGGTCAGACCACTTCAGAACCAAACCAAACTTCATCACTGACAAGAGAGGGGAAAACAAAGAGACAGGCCCCTGCTATCCCGACGTCTGTAGAGCGACCAGTGAGTGGTGTGTCAACGGTCAGCTCCCTCTCACAGTCTCCCTCCTCAGCCTCCACCACCCTAAAGTCTCAGAGTAGCAGTGTAGCATCAAGTGGTCCTTCTTCGGAAACTATGAGGTTTGAATCTGGGTACCTACAACAAGACCTGTCCAAATCTTCATCTAGTCCTGCCATACCGGAGACAGGAAAACTAACCCTTTCACCCCGTCCATGGTATAAGAGAAAGAAAACAAAAAATAAAGAGACCAAGGAGATGAAAGAACGTGGTAAGAAGGAGAAGATCTATGACACTTGGATGCCAGAGATCCAGTACTCACGCAGCAAGCTGAGTCTGACAGCTAGTCTGAGGAGGAGCAAGAGTTATGACACTGAGGATGACCAGACACTCAAAAAGTCAAAGGAGAATGAGAAGGAGAAGAGGCGCTCACAAGTGTCTCTCCTAGCAAACATCAGTGAACTGGACCGAGCAGCTTCAGAGCAGATGCAGAAGGAACTGGAGGAGAGACGAGCCAGGAAGGAAACCTACGACAGCAAGTTCTACAAGAGCAGCAAACCGCATTTCCTAACACAGACTGATTTCCTGCCCAAGGGTGATAGCTTGGATAATAATACTCTGAGCTCTGGCACCACAACACTGGGGTCAAGAGGCAGTGGTCGGATGGAGGAGCAGGAACCTCAGAGCCATGACACAAATGTCTATGATAATTTGGATGCAACACTACCTCAGAGCTACTCCAAACAGGCCACACTGAGGATAGATGACAGGGATGGCAACTCTGGGCATTCCACAACAGACAGGAGTGAGACAGATGAGCCCCCAGGAGGTCCATCAGAGTCTGTAGCCAGTGTTAATTGTAGCAGGATTGCCAGACCCTCCAGAGGTGACAGTACACCTCATGCAGAGGCCAGAACAACCACAGGAAGCACCAGTTCTGATCCCACAACCTCCACCTCAGAAGCAGCATCCAGGAGATCACCACTTCACAGGGCTGCCATTGATGCTGAACTGTTCTATCAGCTGGCTAAAGATACTCAGGCAGAACCCCGGGTAAAAACATCACCCATCCTCTCGGGGATGCGGGAGGGGCGGAGGTTGCCATCATATGAGGAGACCAGTGAGGAGGAGGCCGAGGAGGAAGAGGCAGCGTATGTGAAAGAGTCTTCCAGTCAGCTGAGGAAACCCAATAAAAACTTTGGTCTGCGGATGAACAACTTCTTCTCGCCAGATGTGTCAACCATAATCGAGGCCTCAGAGTCCTTGACGTCCAGTGCCACCACCCCAGCAGATGATATTTATGAAGACCTACCTGGGACCTCTATTGCCAATGGCCAGGCTAGGACAGATAGCATACAGGATGAGATAAACAGTGAAATAAATTGTGAGTATCGCCTGAACTCCACAGACGCCAGGGAGATCATGCAGGAATTGGCAGATGTCAGGCAGGAGATAGAGAGGATTAATGAGCAAGAGGAGGAGGAGATCAGGGACAGAGAGAGGAGGAAAGCGGAGAGAATACGTGAAGAAGTTCTGCAGCTGAGGGAACAAGACAACTTTGAGCTATGGCAGAATGCAGTGAGACAGTCGGAAGGAGGCCAACCATCCACTCCTCCTGCCCCCATTAACCTAAATGAGGGTAGTGAGCACAAGTTCAAGTGGGTGTGTGAGACTTGTACCCTCATAAACCTGCCGTGGAGACTGCAGTGTGAGGCATGCATGGTGCGGCGCCCAGCCAATCCAAAAAGAGTGGATGAGGACGAGAAATCAATAACCTCGGATCACCGCAGCCCCCAAGCCAGTGTGTCTGCAGAGAGCCCAGTGACAGTTATAGAAGATGGCTGTAGGGATGTCCCGGGTGCTGAGGCAGTCCAGGATGCAACAGCTGACCCGGAGGCTGAACATGGCGACAAAAAAAAGAAGGACATCAACTGGGAGAGGGAACTGCAGAAGTACTTTAAGACTTTTGATGAGCATGTGAGAGGTGGCGGTGGTGATACAGCACACAGAAAAGCCAAGCATGCTGCCACAAAGGACAAAACTGAGGGTGAAGGCATTTATGGAAAAATAAAGAGAAAATTTAAAGGTGAAACTAGGAGGCAAGGGGAACAAGGTGACAGTGGAAACAAGGGTGCCAAACCAAAGACACAATTTTTTGGCACTGGTAGAGGCCCTCCAGATACATTTATAAGGAGTGAGGGCACTGTGAGAGAGAAGCAAAATGATCAGCAGACACTGGGGTTTACCATCCATGATTCCCAAACCAGTAACATACCCAGCGAGAAGCCTAGTGTTGAGGAAATTAGAAAGGCTAGGTTGGCTAGGTTCCAGGAAAATGGCCACTTTGATGGGGAGTATTTTGGTGGCCATGATAATGAGCCATCAGAGGAAAAAAAAACTAAGAGGAAGGATGTGTCAAAAAAGGACAGGGATGCCGGGTCAGGGAGTAAACGTTGCCGAGCAGACAACCATGTTAGAGATGGGAATGAAGGAGGGGAAGGAGCAGGGAGGGAAGTAAATGGAAGGGAGTCAGAGGAGGAGAGGAACTTCTACAATAAAAAATATCGAAAGCCTCAGGTCCTCAAACCAAGCGGAGCTGTACGAACGGTGGTCAGCATTTTTAACCAGTTTGAGCAGCTACAGCAGGCCAAGGTGGAGAAACCAAAATCGAGCAGAAGGAGATCTTCAGGTAACATCGTGGAGAGGTCACAGGTTTTTGAGCAGCACTTAAACCCTTCTATGAGCAGTCCAGAAATGCCAAGAGCAGTCACCATTCGAGAGATTCCCAAACCTCAGGGAAGGAGGGACTCTGCAAGGGAGAAGGAGGTTTTCATGGCCATTGCAAAGTTTGATGAAATGGCAGCAATGGCAGAGCTGGAGAAAATCGATAAGCACAGACAGAAGAGCAAGGTGGTGAGGAAGAGGCCAAAAATATTCAAGGGATCCATTATGACACCATTTCAAGCAGCCACAAGTCAAGTTTTTAATGGTGCCTCCAGTCAAGTGTCACAAACTAACTACAGCAACAGTAAAAACACACAAGCCTCATCTTCCTTCCTTGACCCTAATAGAAATGTTCAGGGGGAGGAAGGAGCCTACACGGAATCACGGCAGCGCTCCCTCTCCATAGGCTCGGCAACTTTTGAGCTTATACAGGCCAAAGATTTTGAAAACATAGAAGCCCAGGCCTCAGCATTGATAGAAAACATGGACACCAACCAAAGTGAACATTCTCTAGAAACAGTGATTATTAACCAGAGTCAGCAGGCATCAATGAATATTGCAGACAGTGGAGCAAGGAGCCAAAGCAGTAGAGAGCTCACCTCAGATGTAGCATTGCCAGTAATTCCACAGATTACCATTGAAAGCCCTGATGCCCGAGATCTACCCGAGCAAGAGAGGAAAGAGGTTGAGAGATTAAGCCAGCTCCTGACAGAGGCCGAGGGCATTGCTTCCTTTAAAGGTGAGCATAGTAGCACCTCATAGCCATGACGTCCATTCTCAAACAAGCGTACAATCAATTCCCTGTTGAAACACAGACTTGTTTTTTCAGGAAGGGAAAATGCTAAATCTTAAGAGTCTTTTTGGTGTTGTATTGCAGTAAGGACAAGGAAGGGAAAATGCAGAATCTTCCTGTGTCATATTGTTCTTCCAGGAAGTACATGGAGAGGAGAGTGCATGTGTCCTGCTTTTACCCGAAAGATAAGGAAAAGAGAATGTGGAGTGCTCCTCTTTCTTGTTTTTTGCTGGAAAGATATGGAAAGCAGAGTGCAGAATCATGCCATCTCTCTTGCTTTTGCAGGAAGAATAAGGAGGGGAGAATGCAGAAACGTGCAGTGTCTCTCGCATTTGCAGGAAGAATAATGAGAGGAGAATGGAGATGTGTCTTGATTTTGCAGAAGAGATAAATAAAGGAGAGTGCAGAATCTTTCCACATTTCTTACTTTTGCAGAAGGACATGGAAAAGAGGGTTCAGGATCTCCTCTTAAACCTTATTTTTACTGAAGATGAAAGGAAAGGAGAGTTACAAATCATCATGTATGACAGGAGAGTTCAGATCTGCTTGTATTTGTGATTATTCATGCAAAAACGTGTCTCAGTTTTGAGAGGAAAACTATCATAAATTATTCTTTAATTCATAATCATGATCAGTTTCCTTTCATGCCCAAGATTAGTTTTTGCCACAAAGATATTGGAAGATTGTGCACTCCTCTCTCCTTAAGAAAAAAAATGAAAGTTAATCATAACAGGGAATTGATCATAAAAGTGTTTGTGAATGTTAGGGCCATATTCTAGGTGGATTTAGAGGATGCAGGTCATCTCATACCCAGTTATTCTACACAGAACAAGTCTTGTATTCTAGTAATGTAGTTTACGTTAATATTTAAGTACAGTAATATAAATAGCATAGGAGGGAATGTTAAGGTGTATAATGCAAAATACATGGCAAGGGATGAGTATTATAAAGCCTCCTACACCACCCAGAATATGGCCTGTAGTTCTGTAGCGTATCAGATAGAACAGCCTTTCCATTTCTAACCTATTTTTTATGAGGGGCAAATCCTCACCCGAATACAGTCATCAGGCAGTAGCAGGAAAAAATATAAAGCATGCCATCACAGTGAATGGGTTTATAGAGATTGAATCTAACCCTTTCACTATGGAGGGTCTTATCAAAGCTGAATAAAATGATTGAATAGTAAGAAGGATATAAAAAAAGTAATAGTCATCTTGGTAGTTGATATTACTGCCTGATTTTCCCTCTGTATACTATTCCATCCTTCCTCCCACACATAGCTTGACTGTCTCTATACTCTGCAGTTCAGCTTCACTTCCAAGCACTTTCTCAGTTTTAAACATATTTTAGTGTGCCCTGGAGGATGGTTGATACCGGGTATGATTACTTTTGAAGCATGGTGCCAGAAAATACCTTGAAAAGAAATTGTGTAGATAAGGAAAGTGAATTGCCATCCATGGTCAAGTGTATTATTCCATGGTCAAATAATTTTGACAGAACTACCTGCCACATGTCTGCACATCAATGCCATGCTTCAAAAATAACTGCATAAACCAAACTTCTGTTGTTTGGCAGCCTAATGTGTCTGAGGAATTTACATATTCCACTATTACCCACAGTTTCATCTTGCATGGTAAATGCTTGTTTATCTGGAATGAATTGATGTTTTTTTTCATGAATGAGACAGCTTTCAACTGGTACCTTTGTTTCTCTTGGATATGTCTTTAAAAAAAAAAGAAAAAGTTTAATCTCTTCAATAAAAGAATTGAAGTTAGTAAATCATAATGCTAATAAAGCAGTACTGTACAGTACAACAGACTTTATTAATCTGTTAACCCCTGTGCGCTGTACTGCATAGTAATCAGTTCATTGATCCAGAGTTTTGAAGTCACTATATCTGAGATTGAAAATACAGTATATATAAATGACCTCTTGATTATATTATAGATCATTATAAAATCTGATAAAGCTAGTGGTAGGTTTGATATGATCTCAGAATATTAGCAGTACGGTATCATATGTCATGGTAATATACAGCATCATGCAACCTTGTGTTACTTTTTACACGAGATAAGAGCTTGAAGGTATGGTACAGTAATTGCAGTAGGACAAAACTAATTTAATACTTACCCTGATATATTCTTATGACACTGCAGCAAGCCTGGCAGTGGAGGAGCCGGCCCTGGGTCAAACCAACACCCTCAATATCAACAAGCTATTGCGGCAGCTGGAGGCAGCCATCTCTCAGGGTCGCCATGCTGAGGCTGCTCGACTGGCACATGAGTTGGCCGATTTCCGAGTGTCCTGCTCTGTCACACGCAACCCTAAGACTCCGCAGGCAGGTGTGGTGGACCAAGGAGACCCTAAAGCATTTTCTGTTAATGCTGGAGCCTTGAGACCTGATGATTCAGCCCTTTCAAGTAATTTAAGACCTCAAGATGTAGCAGATCGAGACCCTAAAATATTCTCACCCAGTGACCGTAGACTTCAAGATACAGCCCCATTGAGTAGTTTAGCAGAGCCATCTATTTCAAGCAATGTCTCCGAGTGTTTTTATGATGCGGAGGAAATGCTTGATGAAGAGGAGAAAGATGAAGAGGAAATGACCCATTCCGAACATGACCAACTGATTGATTTGGCCTGCCTGAATTATACGAAGAACAGAGAACGAGAACAGCGGGGTAGTGATGAACATGGTGACATAAAACCACATCCCCACATCAATAGTACAACTCACGTTAGTTCAGTTAATGCAACATTAATAGAAAACAAAGCACTACTACCCTCACAAACAACCACCTCACCCCAGGTCAAAAATGACACTCAGAAAAGTGCCAGTGAGGGAAAGATTAAAACTAGAGGTGAGGGTGATAGATACAGGGAGGAAAAAAATACATGTAGTGATGTTAAAAATGCAAGTGGTGATGTTAGCAATGGGTGTAGGAACAGTAAGGGTGGTGAAATTGGTGGGAAAGGAGGTGATGCCCCAGAATCATCTTCCCTTGCTGTGGCTCAGAGGAGAGACACAAAGATCGATCCAGCACGGCGAGAGGTGAAGTCAGACACCATCAGCCGACTGCTTGATGCCTCTTCTGATCAGGGGAAAGAGAGTACAACCTCAAATCAGCCTTTCAAGTAAGTCTTATTGATGCATTGCTTAATTTCTTTATTTATATATCAATATCAGTATCATAATAACCCATCAGACTAAAAAAAAAAAAAAGATGATGCCACCTCAGATAAACCTTTCAATTATTCCTTACAGATAGGGTACATCAACAGCATGGATATTTTTTTAACTCTGATTACTATAATTTCTCTTAGCATAGGAATTGTCTTCTGTAAGCCTAAATAATATTGTGTGGTGTACCAAGAGTGATGAAATGGTTGTTCAAGATAATTTTTAGTCTGTGATTGCTAGGATTTCTCTCAGATAAACAGTTGTGTGGTGTTAAGCTGAATAAAATATCCTTTTACACTAACAATGGCAAAAGGTTAAACTTGGTCAATTATCCATCAGTGTAAAGATGTACGTTGAGGACAGAAGGAGTCACCAGGGCCCCATCACCTTTGCTGTCACCCCAGACCTCACTGTTGGTGCTCTTAGGGATAAGGTACTATCTCAAGGCCATGTTTTTTATTGAATAATTGTAGTAGCTGTGAAATTTATGTGTGTGCAAGTATGAGGGTGAGGATTTTTAAAGAGTTTTATGTACAATGTTGTGTGCACATATACTCTATGTAGTTGGATTTACCTGTTTGAAGTGTACAGGGTTTGAGCCAAGGTTTTATTGTTGTCCTGCCTCCATACCTATGTACAATTATCCAGTCTACTTGTAATCAGATAGATGGTCATTGTTTATGCCACCCCCACTTCCAAACTGTCCCAGATATTATTATTATTATTATTATTATTATTTTTATAATATATATGTACATACGTAAGCATCTGCTCTCCCTCAGTTTATACCCATGTCCCCCTGCCCTTCCATTGTCATTCACAAACAGACTTCTCTGTCCACTTTTTCTAGTTTTCAAACTCCTTTAAGCAATGTAATCAAAAGAATCAAATGTGTGTGGGCATATGCACAATTTTTCTGTAATTTACAATGCCATTTAATAACAAAAATGAATGTCTAAAAGGTGTTGTATAACAGCAACTTTCTGTACATCCATATACCTCACAATAACAGAGTGTTTATTTACATCAGGTTTACCATGACTTTGGGTTCCCCACGGAGGTACAGCGATGGATCCTGGGACGCCGATTGGCTGATGACGACTCACAGACATTAGAGCAGCACAAGGTTACCTCTGAGGGCTGTCCAATATTCCTTTACCTTGTCGCTCCAGAGGTTGAGGGGCGAGGAAAGGGACAGTCAGGTAATAGTGGTGCTGAAATGTCGACTGCTGGTTCAACGAAAAGGCTGTGTGGAGACAGGAAGGCAGGTGATGGGAGGATAGATCTGTCAGATATGAATGGGACGGTGAGGTGTCTGGAGGTATATGACAGTGAGGGTAATGTGCAGTACAAATTCTACAACCCTGAGACAAGAAGGTATGAAGTAAGCACAGATATGGAGGAGAGCGATATGGATGATGAAAATGAGGAGTATGAAGAGGAAGAAGAGGAGGAGGAAGAAGAAGACAATAGTGAAGAGGATGATGACACACTTGAGGAAGATGCAGACGATGGTGATGATGAGGAGGAAGATGATAATAGGAATATATACCAGAATGTACAGAAAAACAGAGCAGGAACTCAAAGTAATGCAGATCCAGCTTATATAACAACAGCAAGTAGAACTAGTGATATGGAACAGAACAAGAACACAAGAAACAAATTACTGAACTCAGAACTACAAGATGAGAAGTACCAACTGCCTAGACCCTTAACTGACTCTCGGACCCCAGGCCTCACCTCCAGTCCCAACAACAACAACAACAACAACGTGGTATCAGGAACGAGGCAACCCATTTTCAGTAACACCACAGCACAACAAAATAACACAGCTTTGAATACTAGATTTTCTAGTAATATTGTAGGAAATCAGAACAACACTGCAATACTCCAAAGTAATACAGTTTCTGATACTAGGCAAAATAGTAATATTATTGCAAATCAAGATAACATGCAGAGGCAGATCAGTGGGGAAAGCCAGTCATCACAACAACAGCATTCATTAAAGCAGCTACCAGTACAAGAATCACAATCAAAGCAAGTACAGCAAATGCAGCAGGAATCAAAACAAACACAGTTGCAACCAAAATCAAAGCTATTACCTCATCTTCAACCACAGTCATTACCATTAGTGCCAGAGCAACAATCAAAACAACAGCAGCAGTCCACACAGCCAAAGCAACCACAGCAAGAGAGGATACGACATGTACAGAATCAATCACCGCAACCCTTCAGACCACCACAGCAACAGCAGCAACAACAGCAACATCTCAAGCAGTTCAGACCACCGCAGCAATTAACACAGCCTCAGCCATCGAAACAGTCATCACAGTCATCACTGCAGTCACTAAAACAGCCACCTCATTCATTGCCACAGTCACCAAAACACCCACAACAGCAACAATCACCCAGTCATCCTTCATCACAATCACCAAAGCAGTCATCACCCCATTTACTGAAACAGTCACAACAACAATCAAACAATCCCCTAAGTAATGCCACACAATCATCCAGTACCCAGGTCCCTCCAGCAGCTTCCCCAAGTCGAGAACATGGGTGGGTATGCCCAACATGTACCCTAGTAAACAGATGGGCTCGCCCAGGTTGTGAAGCGTGTGCCACCGAGCGTCCGGGGGCAACCAGTCACCACAATGCCATCACCACATTGGAAAGGGTGGGTCATGGCCTTTCATCTACTCCTTGTTCATTCATTTATTCATTTTTAAAGACTCAAACGTGCTTGCATGTCTTTGCCATGATCAACTAATACTGTAGTGGCATTCTGTGCTGCTCAATCTCTGCTTATCTCTCTTTTCAGTCCTTTATCCCTGATGTCACACTCTCTGACCTTGTCCCAGGTCTATTTTGGTCTACCTGTAGCAACCCTACCCACAGTTTTCACACCTTTCACTCTCCACACCCAGTTGTCATCCTCCTTCCTCTCCACATGCTGAAACCATCTCAGTGTGTGGGATTTGCCTAAACTGAAGGGTGGTATGGGATGGGGGAATGGTGTTGTAGGTGGTGGTGCTGGAAGGGGATGCCATCTCATGGTAGCAGCAGTATAACCAGATGCCTCCCAATAATGCCATCACCATATTGGAAAAGGTGGGTTGTGAGCTTTTGTCCATTCCATGTGGAGGACATTGTTGTTGTTATGTCCTCAGGCTCATATGAACATGAATTGTGTGAACTACTGGCTGAAGTTGCCCATCTTCTGCAGTTCATCATCCTTTTGGAGAATTAAGGGGGAGATGAGGGATGTTTATATAACCAGGCAGTGAAGCTGCTGCTGCAAGGAAGTGGTCACTTTTGCCCTAAATGTCTTAGTTGGTAAACTAACCCTGAGCCCTTGTACTCCTGATAGGCCAGTAAAGGATTGGCTGATAAATATGTAGGTGAATTGCATCTGTTTATGTTGAGAACTGATGCTTAGCTGATAGATAAATAGATAGATAGTTTCTGTTTGTGTCAAGTATTAATGCGTGCCTGTGTGTACTGCAGTCCGGTGGGTTGGGTGCAGTGGTGTCAGCGCTGGAGCGCCAAGGGTGCGTGGCCAACCAGGAGAGCTTTGAGTGTCGGGTGTGTTTCATGGACATGGCTGCAGGGGAGGGTGTTGTGTTGAGGGACTGTCTTCACACCTTCTGCAGGTATGGAACTTGCTTTAGCCCCTTTTATTCTGTTCTCCCTCTTTTATTCTTTTTTCTCTCTTGTGGTCTTTGCTCTCTTCTTTGTTCTGTTCTTCCTCCTTTGTTCTTTTCACCCTCCCTTGTTCTCTTTTCCTTCATTCATTCTTTGCATCCTCCCTTCTGCTCTTCCTTCTTCATTCTGTTCACCCTCCCTTGTTCTCTTTTCCTTCCTTCATCTTATATTCCTGCTCATCATTTATTCTTAATCTATTGTTCTGTTCTCCCTCCCTTATTCATGCTAGGGGACTGTCTTAACACTTTCTGCAGTCCTATATTCTTGCCAACTTACGAGTTTTTTTTGCGTATCTTCATTAACAGTATATATTTGCATGTGTCACCAGTCATAGGAACCACCTTGCCTTAACCTCTTGAACTTGAGTGACATCCTTTCTCATTTACTCTTGCTGTTATTAAACAGTTTCATTTAGCTTAAACAGTGACTCTTGTACATAAAAGGTTTATTAATGTTATGTCTGACACCTTCATTTCAAAAAGTATGTTCCAAAGTTAAAAAAACTTGCCAGGAAATGGCAATGATATAATTGTAAAAAATTACTGAGGTCAGTGGGTTAAGCACTTAGATTTTAAACTCAATGTTTTTTTTTTGTATTAATGCCTCGGGCTCCTGCACTCCTCATGGGGCAATGTAGGATTGGATGATGGATGGATGGATGGATATTTTACATAATTACCAGTATCCGTCCAATGCTGGACATTTTCTAGGCATATATCTTTTACTCACATAGCATCAGTAACAGTAGCTAATTTAATATTTATGTTGCAGGGAGTGTCTAAGCAGTGCCATCAAATACTCTGACACAGCTGCAGTCAAATGTCCATACAGAGATGCACAATACTCATGTGATTCAACACTGCAGGACAGGGAGATCAGAGATGTGAGTTATTACCTTACCTGGACAGAATCCGTCTAGGAATTGTTTTTGGTTGAGTTTCTCTGGTGGTAGGTGGGGGTGCTCACCATCCACTCACTCGATGTAGTGCTGCTTTGGGTGCCTGCCCTTTCCTGTCTTCCTTCCTTTCTCTTTTGTCATTCTTTCCTTCATTCTTTCCTCTTCCTTCTGCTCACAAGTGACTTTACACTCCCTCGTATGTCTTTCTTTCCTTCATTTTTTCCTCTTCCTTCTGCCTGTGGGTGACTCTACACCGAGTGACAAGCCAAATGGTTTCCTGTACACCAGGAAACCATTTACTTTGCTGGGTGGTAACCATATAACCAAATTATGGTGCCTGGTGGTTTAGTGAGTAATAAGGCACTCCAATTGGATTGAGCCTGTGTAGGTTTATATCCAAGGGATGGTTGGGGTTTATTGCTCATGTAATGCCACTCAGGGATGAGTGAGGCTGGTCACTCTCATTTTAAATGTCACGACCAACTTGTCTAGCCCCGGGTTCCTAGGCTCCTCGTGGGCCGACAGAGGATTGGATGATGGATGGATGGATGGATGGATCATTTTAAGTGTTTATGTAATGATCATGTACGTATTTCTAATGCTTTCAAATGTCCCTCTCAGTAGTCTGAAAAAAACAGTAGTCCAAAAAACCCTCAGTCCCCTGCAATTCAGATAACAGGACTTTTACTGTATTATGTAATCCAATTGAAAGGATGTAGGTAAAAATTTCCACAAGATACGAGTGAATAACTTAATGACATATTTACCTGTTTCCACACAACAGCTGGTGACTCAAGAGGGGTACGAGCATCACTTAAGAAAATCAGTGAAGCAGGCAGAGGGTGCCATGACCAATGTGTTTCACTGCAAGACACCGGACTGCCCTGGGTTCTGCCAGTACGAGGACAATGTCAACATCTTCCCTTGTAACGTCTGCGGCCACGTCAGTTGTCTCACATGTCGGGTATGTTACCTTGTTTATGTGTAAAGAAGCAGGCATGTAAGTAGAAAAGTAGGACAGAATGACATGAAAAAAGATGCAGAAGTTTTGATTATATTGTGGCATTGATGTAGCTGTGTTTGAAAGTGTTAAGAGGAATACTTTGAGATTTGTCAATGTGGAATGGATGGAGAATAAAAGACTGACTGGAAGAGTGTATGTCAGTGAGGTGGAGGGGGAGATGAGGAGGAAGAAACCAAGGATGAGATTGAGGTATGGAGTGGGGAGAGGTATATAAGTGAGAGGGTCTGAATTAGAAGGAGGGCAAACAAATGGCAGAGGAGAAGATGACATGGAGCCGGTTTGTTTGTGGCCACCCCTTATGTGATTAAGGTGTCTGGCAATAGATGGATAGATAGTTAGATAGATGATTTTATGAGTAAGGTAGAGTGCAACAGTAAAGTTAAAGTGTTTTGCTTTTGCAGGAGCAACACGAGGGTAAGAGCTGCCAGGAATATCAAGATGACCTAGCCAACAAGGTGGATGAAGCCGCCATGAAGACCAAGAAGTTCTTTGATGTTAGTACAGTACATGGAATTTGTTGTGGTATCATTTGCAGCTGATCCAGATTATAAGATCGGGATGTATTCCAAAATATCCTGTTGGCATTTGTCTGTCCTCATGAAATACTTAACTCAGTGCCTTACAGTTATAGTCAGTCATGTGATTGCATATATGTATGGTGGCTGTAATGGCTTTGGTTAGTATGTCATTCTATCATTTTTTTTTTCTGACTCTCTGAACCTACTTCACCCCTCCTTGGGATGGGTGAGATCTAGAAGATGAAGGATGATGATGATGATGAATGTTTGTACCTGGTGCTGAAGAGGGATGCCTTCATGTTGTGATACTGATATAAGTGGGGAGCTTTCCTGTTCAGGTATGCAGTACAAACATCCTTCAATCTCTTTCCTGTTCCCTGAAGGGATGATGGTGGACTGCAGGAGAGGGCATCTTTAGCATGTAGCCCAGTTTGTTCATATCCAAATGAACCATTGGTCACAACAACAATGAAAATAATTCCACTCACCCCAGGATATGATCCGTCGTGGTGATGGTCTACCATGCCCCAGCTGCTCAGTGATGCTGGTGCGCAAGTGGGGGTGTGACTGGATGCGCTGCCCCATGTGTAGGACTGAGATATGTTGGGTCACCAGGGGACCGAGATGGGGGCCAGGAGTGAGTATTGGGTGTATTGTACATTTATTCAGCCCATCCTCATAAATAGAGAGAGACAGACAGAGACCAAGAGAGTCATACATTTTGTGCACATTTCCTTTATCTTCACTGGAATGTTTGTTTAATGATAACCTGATGCTTTATGTACTGTACTTTACAGTCAGGTCCCACTATTCATGGGGGTTATGTGCCAGAACACCCCATGAATGTTGAATTCTGTGAATAGACCAAATGTACCAGAGAAGTCACTGATTTCAATGTTTTAGCCATTCCTGTTACCTACAAACCCACTGTAACACGTGTACATGCATTTTATGGCACATTAATATTTCCCAAAAATACAGCACTGGATGATACACAAGCTCTTCTGGGTACAGTGTACTATACTCATCAAGCAATGATGGCGATGAACAACATGTACCTATAGAGGGTCATTGCACAGTTTAACTGTATAGAACAATATTTCTTCCAGAAAACATACAAAAAAATCACTTATGAACCACCAGGAACAGCCGATGCTGTGGGAAAAACAGGAAATAACTTGAGTTAATTTCCCAGAAAAATTGGCGAATGTGTGAACCCACAAATAGTGGGGGTTGATTGTATATCATTTTGCAGTTTGTTTTATTGAAGTGAATCAGAATGGGGCTCCCCCCCCCGGGGGTTTTTGTTTATTTTTTTTTTTTTTTAAAGCAATAATCCCTGTGTTACTTCTTCCTAGGGTCCAGGAGATGTGTCTGGTGGGTGTAAGTGTGGGATCCGAGGTCAGAAGTGTCATCCAAAGTGCACCTATTGCCATTGACCAAATCCATCCAGTGTTGCAGGTGTGTACTGTATTTTGTACAGTAGTATATTCCATTGGCCATGCTGTTGAATACTGCACTGTAGGTAGCAGATGAACCTTGATAGACAAATTTCCTGTTATTTTACTGTGGACTTAATTGAAAAATGCTGTAAAGCTTGGCAGCTTTTGAGGGCTGGAAGTTGAAAAATACTGTAAATAATGGCAACTTTTGTGGGCTTGGCATTCTCATGTAATCTCCTTCATTTTTAAAAACTAATTAACAACTTTTAAAGACTGTCTGTCTATCTATCTGTTTATCTGTCTATAGCCAGACACTTTAATCCTGTAAGGAGTGACCACAAACAAACTGTCTCCATGTCACAATGTCCCCTGCCATTTTGCCGCCTGGCTCCCAACTCACACCCCCCTCTTTCATATACCTCTTCACTCCAGCTAATTAATGTAAATTTTTCCCTCTATCAGGGTGGGACAGACACCAGGCAGCTACAACAAACTCTTCCCAAGTCACAGCCGTGCCAGACCAAACCAGTGCTTGTGTGTCGCACCACTGAATGACAGAGAGTATCTTACATGATTGCTTGACCACTTTTTATATTATTAATCTTGTCTGTACATTTGATATTTGATATTTAAAATTCTTGCTCGTGGCATATGATTTTATTTGACTTTGTTCATGTGGATGCACACTGTTGGTTGTATTTGCACGGTTGGAGCCAGGATTCCAAAGACATGAATGATATGTGAATGATTCATCCATTTCACCGGTCATTCTGTTGATAGTTCTCTCACCTTTATCCATTCACTTTCTTCATTTCAGTCATGCCTCATCCCATCCTTATTAGGAGGAAGACTTGGGATGATGATGTTGATAATGACAGATCTCTTACAGTGAAAAGATAAATGGGGATTATATCAAACCCCTTCACTTCAAGAGATACCATAATAATAATAAAAGTGTTTGGTTTTCCTTTATAATTACAAGAATTTTGACATCAAACCTATACAATACAAACTTCTGCATACGTGTCAACAGCTGAACCCAATAATCATCTATTACAACACCTCTGCTGTAAGTAAAATAAAATCATGTGGCAGTAGCAAGAATGAGATGGAAAGATGTCATCATCTTACTAATCGGGGTTAAATAATGGTATGTTTTCTACGCTTTGCTGCCTCACAGGAACTCTGGAGAAAAATTACCACTTTCTGCAGGAATATCCATTACAGTTATTTTTGTATAAATCACCAGTGTTCCATGCAGTAACAGAATGAGTTTCATAAGTAACTCTTTCATGCTTGTGTCAATGTTTGGACCCAGGACCTTTTTTTATTTAAATTTTTTTGTAGTGGAAAGTGATGGAGAGGGACACCGTCACCAAATATCCCTCTACTCCTTCCCTCTTTGTCTCCTCTCAAATGAAGATGGTGCCTAGTGGGATGATGGCATCTCCAGCCTGCAGTCCACTGGGTTCATGTTCCTTATGAACGTGAAGTTAAAAAAACAACTACTACTACTGTTTATCATGCATTGGAAGTATTTTTATATTTTTGACTTGAAAGTAAATGACTTGCGGAATCATGTGTAATAAAATTCGGGCTGACTGAGCAGCTTTTTGGGTGCAAAGAATAGTGCTTCAGTAAAAAGATAATATAAGATGAGAAACCTTAGTTGGTTGTGTACCCCATGGGTGGACATGAAATAGGCTCCGGATTGAAATATTGACATAAGTGTGAAAAAGTTCACCAACTGCCAATTAACTACTTACTGATATAATTACTGCACACCACAGATGCAACTGCTCTCCCATCCCCCTCATTTAATTCTAGCTTCCTCCATCATCTTTTCCTCCCTCCTCTTATTACCAAAAATTACACGGGTGCTGGAGAGGGATACCGTCATCTGACTGCAATGATTAACCAGGCAACTCCACTGACTGGTGATACAAACATCTCCCCAGTTCCCTTCCTCTCCCTCAGGGTGGAGTTACCCCTCAGGAGAGGTGCAGCCTCACCCTTCTTTCCATTGGGTTCACATTCAGATGAACTTAGGTTTACAGTATAACTATACTCATCAGACTTCATGCTGCTTAAAGTGGTGTGATAAATTACTTAGATGTTAACTACACAACCTTTCTGGTCTTTTGACTGGTATAAGTATTTTGTCTGGATGATTATATAATACAAACTCTCAAATCCAAAGAACTCGGATGTCTGAAACCCTCTACTTTTAAAATATTTTTTATGCAGTTGGAGTTTGTTGTTAAAACTGTCTTCTCATAGTGAGTGCATATTCAGTCATTATTACTATTATTATTATTATTATTATTATTGTTATTGTTATTATTATTATTATTATTATTGTTACTGTTATTATTATTATTATTATTATTATTGTGGATACATACACAAACATAAGTTGATAATACAAGGTACTTCACTGTATTTCTATTTATGGTGCTGGAGGCTATTTATTGCATGATTTTTCTTACTCGTTGCCATCATGATTCTACATTCCAAAATTTTCCATTTTTCCTAAGGTCTGTGGATTCGAGGATTGTGAATTTGAGAGTTTGTATTGTACTTAAAACATCTTGTGATAAAGAGAGACAGAGAGACTGTTAGATTGTGCTATAGTCAACCCCTTCAGTCTGGAAGTGTCTGTTAAGCTGAATACAGTTACTGTATCCAGTGTTATTGTATCGTATCATATTTTTAAAAGCTCCAACATTCATGTATGTGTTAGCCCTGGTCACCTAATGGTGGCTGTCTGTGCTACTCGATCTCAGGCATCCTCCCTATTGAGTCCCTTATCCCTGAATAAAATGGAAGGATATCCTCAGACTGAAGGTATTAATGAAGACTTCTCTGCTGCTGCACTGTGGCTCAGCAGTGTATAACTAATGGATCTGATCCTGATTCTCACATGTAACCCAACTAATCCCTACATCAAAATACTAGAAAATTCCTGATGCAGAAACACAACAACAGGGATGGTGAGCCTCTCAAGAGGTTCATGGCCTTGTCTAGTTATTATTCATCATTCATTTATTTATTTAATTATTTTTTTTTGTACATGTTATAAGGAGGGAAATGCTGTACAGAGTCATGTCATGTATTGCTATCAATGATCATTTGACAAACAGAATTGCTGTGAATACTTTGTGTGGTTGTATGTTGTTATTCAGGGCACCATTACTTGTAAAATTAATTTGCCAAGTTATCCAATTTACAATACCAATTGTATGGAAAAAGATTATGATGATAATGTGAAAATCCTCAGAGAAGTACAGCAGTTATCAGACAATCGTTGTATTGGACAGAAGAGAGATGGGGCTGCATTCTCAATGACAAAGGAGATATTACAGCATCTCTTTATCATCTAATTATTTTACCTATTCTTATTATCCTTTTGTATGCTACTGTTGCAACTGTGCAAATATTGAAAAAATCAAAATAACATGCTAAAGTGTATCAGTTTAATATGTAAAGTAATTTCACTTAAGAAGTGCTATGAAGTCCTGTCATTGAGATCCAGGCTAATGAAGTTTCCTCTTGATTGATAGAACTTCATTTGGTGTGATAGTTGAGTATGTGTGTGTGTGTGTGTGTGTGTGTGTGTGTGTGTGTGTGTGTGTGTGTGGTGGAAGAAATAAACAATCATGGTTGCTCCTCTGTTTATGAACTTTCATATTATAAATTTTTTTTTTTTTTTTTCAGAAGTACTATATTTATTCATTTTTCTTTTTTAACGACATCTACAGAATACTCTATCTTCAGTTTAATAATACTTAATGACCATGGTATTGATTTTTGTATTTTCTTGAGGAAGTTAGTACAACAGTGATATTTCAGTTCTTACCTAGAACATAATGTTCACCTTATGGCAGTGATATTTCAGTTTCTGCCTGTGTTCATAAGATTTACCATTGATTTGTGTGTATTTGGCTAAGAGCATAAGTGAGTTTTGGCTTACAGACCAAACATGTTACAGACCAACTCGCAGAACCAATTAAGCTCATAAGCAGGGGAGCAACTGCACTCAACTCTGACGCTCCTTTTGTGAGAAGGTGACCAGATGTTATTGATAATGTTTTTACATTTAGGGAGTATTTTGTACAGATAGGAGAGTTTATCATTCAGCTGTAGTAAACCATTTTCTACATTTTTACTTTTGCACTTGGTACTTACACTGCCTCCTAATATGTGTGGCTCACAATGTGTGCATTTAAATTAGGAAATGTTTATGCTCAAGATCTTGTTGTACACTGAGACCAAGCAGCGCTGCCACTGGGGTTCATGGGACTTGGTATCTTATGAGCTATAGTCAGTTTGTTTTCACCTGATGGAACTTGGCCACTCCCATAGCTTGAATGGTAAATCATGGTTTAATAAAATAAGGTAGAAATGAATCTTGTGTGGTACTAGTCATATCAACCCTCCATCTAACTATACTTGGCCATCAAGTGAGGTGAAAGGGGTTAGGGATCTTTGTCAGGTTAAAACACTCACAATAGGACAAACAATATAAACGGTAACCAGCCGGTCCCATAGTACCCCTTCAAAATATATGAGTTTTTCTCCTTTCTATATATTTCTTGCTAAAATTGGTCTTAGTTGCAACAAGGAATCGATCATTTTTGTTTGTGGCTCTGTGTATTCAAGCCATAGGTGGAATTTGTCTAAAGTGGCAGAGTTGGCTGGCCTCTCATGCAGCACAGTACTTCAGGGTCTTGAGTGTTTACTGGACTTGGTGACCTAATGAGTGTTTGTCAAGGCAGTCTCTCTTGCGGGTATGGCCTGAGTGACAGTTTAACTCCTTCAGCACAAGTATATAATTTTAAATCTATTCTAGCTATTTTCAGACAATATTGGTGCTAGGGAGAGATGCCTTCATGTGGTGGTACTGATGTAACAGAGCTGCCCCATTGTGTAGTTATACAAACATCTCACAGCTTCCCCCTAGTCCTCCAAAACAAAGATAGTGAGCTGCAGGAGAAGTGCAGTTTCAGGTTTCAGTCCACTAGGTTCACATTCAGATGAACCTGGGATTGCAGCTACTATTGCTACTCCAGAACAGTAGTTATATTCAGCTCATGGTAGACTTCATAATCCAAAGGAATACTGTAATGAAGTTTGTTTTTAATTCCATCATTACCAGACGTTGCTTCTGCCTTGAATACTCACAGTTAATTGTCTGAAAAGAGCGAGAATAAAATAAAAATGATGCACTTGAGCTGAAGGGGGTAATTATTACTTATGCTTATATGTAGTGTATAGTGGAGAAATGAGAGTAGATAATAATAGTTATCGCAAGCAAATCAAAGTTTATATATAATTCTATGTGAAAGTTCCAGTAGGTTTCAGAATCTTTAATAGGAATTAATTACAGTACAGTGTTATGCAGATATTAATTACTTTTATCAAGGTGTTTGTAAAGTGTTACCAGAATATTGTTTATACCATACATTATATATATATTTGAAGATACCAGCCAGTCCCAATAATGCTTCCAGCAGGGAGTAGGGGCCTGAGGCTAGACTACCATAATCCGGAACAGTTAAAGGTATGGTAGTGTTGAGGGAGTTCGTGTGAGAGTGTGTGGTGGTGACTGCCCCGAGAGAGAGAGTGAGAGAGAGGTGTTCATTTATTATATGATCAAGATTAACACAAGTTTGTCTCCGATTATAACCTGTGATAATAGTTACTGACTAGTTCAGTGTTAATGTGTATATGATCTGGTTTTAGCTTGTAATGTCTCTAGTCCACAGCGCCTGACTCGAGTGACACATTCTTGCATTTGTGATGAACAGGAGCTGAATGAGAGAAAATGGAAGATAGAAAATTAAGAATAGTACTGTAATACTTAGGAAAAAATAGAGGGATAAATACTGGGATTGTGGCATCTGGCAATAGATAGATATAAAAATACTAAAATTACTGAATACGTGAGAAAAAATAGAGGAGGAGAATAACTGAAACAATAATTATGAGAAAAATGGAAGAAAAAGGACGAGAAATACTAAACACAGTAACTGAATGAAAGTGGAAAAAATTTTAAAATGAGAATGAGAAAAGACTGAAATGAATAGAGAAAGTGTTGAAATGGAGGGCAGGAAATACTGAAGTGAAAATGAGAAAAGACATAAATAAAAATACAGAAATGAAAGTGGTGAAATACTGTACTGAAATGAATGATAAAATACAAAACTAAGTACAGACAAGATACTGAAATGAAACAGTGAATGCAAGTGAGAAAATGCTGAAATGAAGTACTGAAGGAAAGTGGGGAAAATTATATCCAAACTTTGAAAAACTTGAAGGTGTATATTACCGGAATTTTTTTTTAAATGTTAATCAGAGTGTAATATCCGTTCTTTTCATCATAATATTTGATATGATCCTGATATTTTTATTATTATTGTTTATTATTATTATTATTATTATTATCATTATTATTATTATCACTTCATCCTTGGATGGGAAAAGAGGTCTGGATGATAATGATGTCACTCTTTTTATTATTATTATTATTATTAACTATGCAGAGGTCTAACAGTGGCACTTACCCTGTACGTAGTTCACTGTCGTAAACATTGATGGAGATATTACCTACTGGTACGTCTCATACTGTCTGGTGCCTCATAAAAATTATGCTCACCTCCTTTGCTACAAACTATTATAGCAGAGAAAAGGGAGCAAATTATGGTGCCAAAAATCCTAGTCATAATTATAGATCTGAGAGGAAATCAATAGTGAAATATTAAGGATGACAGTTTGTACAGTCTGTCAAAAAAGTATTGTGCAGGAAGGGTACAGTGATATCCAGATGACCAATACAGCTTTTGAAATCCCCCCAAAATTAACCAGTCACTCTCTGAATATGCACACAGTAACAATAGACAGCACAAATATATCACAAGCAAGCAATATGTGGCATCCTTATGAAAGCAGGTTTACCAGCATGGGCAAAAGTCATCAGACGTTTTCCAGTAGCTGGTGTCAGATTGTTTCAAGCAAAATGTACACTGATACTGTACTGTACTTTTTTGAGCAGCAGTACTTAGAGAGTACTTTAATTTACCCAGTGAATTAGGTGTAATACTCTGTGATGAGGTCAGTATGGAAATATTTAATTAATAGTTTTTTGTAGATAGGAAATTATAGTCCTGTACTGCCATGAATCCTTTGAGTTAGGTGATGTACTGAGTATTCTCTTCATTTAGTCTTGCTGGAGAGGGATGCCTTCACGTGGTGGCACTAGTATAACCAGTTCGTTCCCCTGCCTGGTTATACAAATGTCCCTCAGCATTCTGAAAGGATTAACAAATACTGATTTTAACTTCATCAGGGTGCTGTTGGAGAGGGACACTTTCATGTGGTGGTGCCTTTACAACCACTTGGCCCCACTGGCTGGTTATACAATTGTACCTCAACTCCCTCCCACTCCCCCAAAATGAAGATGGTGGACAGCAGGAGCCAGGATGGCAGTTTCAGTCTGCAGTCAACTGGGTTCACATTTATATGAGCCAAGGGTTGCAACTGCTACTTCTTGTACTACTGCTCCTACAACTATTTAGAGTTGTTACCTTCAGCTGATTTTAGTCATCTCCGGGGAGGCATTGAGTTCTCAAAGAGCCAGTGGAAGTTGTTTAAACAACCAGTTCAAAAACCCTCTCCTAAGCTTAATAAAACTATCTGAAATTAGCAAGAACAAACGAATGTCATGTGATTGACGAAAAAAAGTAAATAAATAAAAATAAATAAATAAAACTTATTATAATGAGCTAATAAATTCCCTCCATAAGGCAAGTTCATCCTGCTACGAATGTGTAATGACAATTCAGGACTCCATTATGTACATAGGTTTTATTATATACAAAGTCAGTATTTGACAATGTGGTAATGCTCTTGTGGTGCTAAATAAACTTAATTAATTCAGGCATCTTTTTTTAACATTTATGCAAGCATCCTTGTACATAAGCTGGCCGACAGTTGGTGTGTGAAACCAGCTGCTGCCTCACATTCTGAAGCTGCACTCATGTTATTCACTACAACTGGTTCCCTGTATGGTGTACATACTCTACTGTACTTGTAGGACAGCACCACAGAACCACTTGCTTATGTGTGATCTGCTTGGCCAGACGGACTAGGGTTATGCAACAACAATAATTAAAGTAATGAGACAATTTTTTTATTTTACATAATAAAAGTTTTAGCTCAGCTGTAAATACTTACTGAGAGACATGATCATGAATTCAAGTGGGCAGTAAAATAAATATCCCTTAACCCCGTACCGACCAAAAGGGGATGGTGGACTGCAGAAGGGCAGTTTCAGCCTGTAGTCTATCGATTCACATCCAGAGGAGCCTAAGACCATAATAACAACTCTTTTTCCAAGAGTACCAGGTATGGTTTGAGGTGAATAGCACCATCACTGACAGGTACTACAATTCTCCCACCCATTATACCCACTGCTGATTGAGTTTAAGTTCCTTGGGGTCATGTTCTAAATAGCATTCCCCATCTACCTCATTCATGTACACTCACAATGTCAGTCTCTTGTTCTTCATTCTCATATTTCATAATTTACTGCTAAACACAATTTTATGCATCCTCGTGACCAGTAAGCTTCTGCATAAACTGTTTCTTTTGGTGGTGGAAGGCAGAGAAAGGGTAGGCGGGCAAACTGGTGAAGAGCCGGTACACTAAGAGAAGCTGCTCCTGGCTTAGTTCACGGGGATGGCCAAACACGTGAGCCCCATACTGCAGGAAGAAAATATCTTTGTCATATACAGTCGTAAAGGAGGTACAAGGTAGGGCAGTGGATGTGGGGGTGGCCCTAATGAATGAGGGTGAGATTTGGAAGCTTCCGGTGTTGCTGTTTGCTGATGATACAGTATTGTTGAGTGAAGATGAATGGGAGTTGCAAGGGTTGGTGAATGAATTTGGGACAGTGTGTAGGAGGAGGAAGCTGAAAGTTAATGTAAACAAAAGTAAAGTTATGGTGTTTGAGAGGAATGAAGTCACAGAGTGTGCAGTGAGGTTGGATGGTGAGGATATGGAGAATGTGAGTGCATTCAAGTACTTGGGTAGTGTGATGAGTAAGGATGGAACTTTGGGGGATGAAGTACGTGAAAGGGTACAGCAGGGAAGGAAGGTTGTTGGCACAATGAAAGCAGTGATGAGAAATAGGGAGGTGAGTATGGAAGTTAAGAAGTCACTGCATGATGGTATTGTGATCCCTACCCTGACGTATGGAAGCGAGGCGTGGACCTTGCAAGAGGGGAACAAGTCAAGAGTGAGAGCAGTGGAAATGAGTTACTTGAGAGGAGCATGTGGAGTGACATGGAGGGACAGGTTGACGAATGAAGAAGTGAAGGAACGTTATGGGGTAGATGTGGATGTGGTTGAAAAGATTAGGAGAAATACACTGAGGTGGTTTGGACATGTGGAGAGGATGGAGAATGAAAGACTGACTAAGAGGGTGTATGTAGGTGAGGTGGAGGGAGGGAGAGGGAGGGGTAGACCGAGGATGAGGTGGAGGGATGGAGTTGAGAGGTATATGAGGGAGGGGGGGGTGAGTTGGGGGGAGGGGAGTCAAATGGTGGGTGACAGAGTGACTTGGAGGCGTTTTGTCTGCGGCCACCCTTTGCGGGATTAGGGCATCGGGCTATAGATAGATAGATAGATAGATATACAGTATTATCATTAACATCATCATCATCATTATTAAAATCATCCATCATCATCATCATTATTAAAATCATCCATCACCATCATCATTATTATAATCATCATCATTATCATCACATTTTATCCCACCAGATCCAGGGTACTTTAAGCAACCTCAGTGCCGAGGTGAGATTCCTTTATGTGGTGGCATCGTAGTTATACAAATGTCCGTCATCTATTTCCCTATCCCCCCAAAAGTGGATGGTGGGTTCTAGATGGGCCATAACAACGACAACCTCATCCCATCTTTTTAGGTCCCTCCATCTAATCCTCAGTCTCCCTCTCCCCCTCTCTTCATCCACTGCACACCATCCTCATTCACATACCTCTCCTCATCATACCTTCACCTCATCTTCTATCTCCCCCTCCACTTCACTTACATACACTCTCCTAGTCAGTCACTCATTCTGCACTCTCTCCACATGGCCAAGCTCACCACTCACCTTAATAAAATCAGGTCCACAGTCGGGTATCCATCGCTCCAGGGTGGTAATCAGTGTTTCATCCTGTTTACTCAGCAGCAGCTTGCGTATGAAGTAATGGAACCCCTCAAACTCGTCCTGCCCTACCTGATGATATAAAACACAGGCAAGCTTTAGTCACATATGGTGTTGATTTTTCCCCATTTCATAAAACGAGGATTGCTGACTCAAAGAGGAAATCTTCAATCTGCAGTTCACTGGGCCCATGTTCCAGATGAACCTGGGGCTACAACAACAACAACAATAACAACAACTACAACTACTACTACTATTACTACAGTGCAGGAGAGGGATGCCTTCATGTGGTAGCACTGACATAGCTCCTTGTCCAGTTATACAATCATCTCTCAGCTCTCTTCCTACCCCTGAAAGGAGGAATGTGGACTGCCAGACAGGGGTAACTTCATCCTGCAGTTCGCCAGCTTCATATTACAGACAAACCTGGAGCTACATTTACTACTACTACATTCATATATTGTACGGTTAATTTACACGTTGGTCAGTCAATAGTTCCTTTACATATTACAAGTCAAATGGAAGAGCTGTCCTGGTCCCCACATAACCCTTCATCCATACCCCTCTCCCCCCTCCCCAACTTCCTCATCCCTCCCTCTCCCCCTCACACTCCCAACCTCCTCATCCTTCTCTCCCCCTCCTCGTCCCTCTCCCCCTCACACTCCCAACCTCCTCATCCTTCTCTCCCCCTCCTCATCCCTCCCCCCCTTTCCCTCCCCTCTCTCCAACTTCCTCATCCTTCCCCTCCCCTTCCCTCTCCTAATGTGACTGACCTGTGTAAAGATATCGTTGTTTTGTGAGACCCTGACAAGCCGCAAGTCACTGTCCTCCTCACTATCCTGGCTCTTGCGGCTAATGGCAGGGTAGAATCCATCTCGGGGTGCAGAGCCCAGCACTTCCAGGTTAAAATAATACCGAAACTGGCAGCCTAGCGTGTAGCTGTACTTCTGGCGATAGTAAACTGTGGAGGTCAGCATATTAAAAACATCAGGAGGGATAAAAAAGTAAAAAACAGGTGACATGCTCTCAAAGAAGCAGCATCGCATGACAAATGTAAGATTCAGTCTTGTGAAGAACTTTGGGTCATATGTAACACCGACAATTTTGAGAGGTGAGCGATCCTGCTCATCACAATCAGGCAGGGGAGCAAGAAGGTTGTTTAGGAGGGTTGTATTCCCATCTTTTAAGCTGACCATATAATATCCAAAGAATTTCATGAGGTTGAGATTATGGAGCTGTAGTTGTGATGGGTAGAGAGGCAGCAGAGTTTCCTCTAAGTATGTCCGTAATTTGTTATGGGGCTCATATGCCAAGACATGATTGCTGGTGTTTGCTAGCAAGGTCTCTGTCAGGATGCCCAAGCCAGGAGATGTCTCCAAAATCACATCAGTCTCCTGTAGGTCTGGTTTTAAGTGCCTAACCAAAGTCTCTGCTGCCTTGCTGTCCAGAATGTAGTGATGCCTTGGTTTGACTGCCTTGCCATTCTTCAGGAGATCACGTATGGCTAGAGTTCGAGCCTTGATGGTTACGCCCTTCTCTAGTTCATCCACATCACCCTCATCAATAAGGTCATCTGTTCTTAAGTCTTCTAAGTCTTCTATAGTTTCGTGTGCTACTGCCTCCTGCTGTATTTGTCGACTCTTCCTCCATCTGGGTTGTCGTATCTGAAGGTCAATCTGAGTGATGTCTCGCTCACTAGTCTCACTCTCTTGCCACCTCTGAGAAGTGGACCTGTAGCCTCTACTGGCAATGTATGGAAGAAGCTGCACCTTCAGCCTTAACTGTCCTATCCTTTTAAAGGCCATCATATCTGAAAATAAAATGTAAGAGAAATGAACAAGAAGTACAGATCATTAATCACTGTACTATTTAGTTAAGCTGTAACCAGAAAAAAAAATGTGTTATAATTTTAACGCAATGCCCCATTTAAGCTATTATATTCATGTGCAAAATAATTTTGTCTCATGCAATATCATGGAAATATGCAGTTTAATAGAAGTACTGTATTATCTTTTATTTTCTTTTTCTTTTTTTAACTGACAATGAGATATCTTCCTCTCTGTGGCAGTGTTGAAGGCACCCAAGGAAGCGCGTCACTGAAAATCGCCACTTAAAATGTGAAGAGAACAATAACAAAGAATCAGTCAGACTGTAAAATTAGTTCTTTTGATACCCCTAAAATGATACATTAGCCTGACAAATAAGTGCATAGCTAAGTAAGTCAGCAAGAAGCGAAAATCAGTGATTCAGAGCACATCCTGAGAAAAAATGATTAATAAATGTATTCACATACCGGTAGTACGTGTACTAATAAAAACAGACTATAAATTCAATAAATGATCTACATTATATAAATAAAAAATAACCAACAATTTTCATTAAAAGCCCCTCAGCAACACAGCACTTGGTTTAGTTACTGCACTATTACCTAAAATATTCAGGGTGAAAATCTAAGACAGCTCCCACGCATATTTATGTTCACACAAAATACTGGCAGCAATTATGAAAAACAATCTTGTATGCCGAAATTTTAAGATAAAACCATCCCAGCCGGGTTCTCGTGAGGTAAACACTGAATGATTTGAACGGTTTGGAGAGAAAATATGTCGTCACATTTCCTTCATATACACTTAATATCCTAATAATTCTCTAATACTTCTAGTATATAAATAAGATATATTCACTGTATTATAATTCAGTAAGATATTTGTAAAATTTTAAAAAATTCACGAGGACCACGCGTGTATGGCGATATCCCTTCAAAACGAAAAGTCCAAAATACGTTTATTTTGATTGTAAAGCCCAAGCAAGTTGTAAAACGGCCATTCATTGGTTAATTTTACCTATGTTCTAATCCCTTATTAAACTTTGACTTCAGTTTAATTACATAGCAAATCCAAACATTTCTGACTTTAATTTGTCTCATCATGGATAAAAAATTATATTAAAGTATAAAACAATATGTCCAAGAATAATGAAGCTTAATGTACAAAATACTGGTTGAAATTTTATCGTCAAAATGTCCATAAATTTTATCCGAACATCTGTCAAAAGAATCTGGCAAGCGGGAGGAAGGAGGGTATGTTGTGGCTGCCTGTATGTCATCGTTATAGTGCATAGGAGTTAACGACAGCCTTCATTCCAGCTAAAATGGAGAACTTAAGGTGAGATATCGAATCTGTGAAGTTTTGATAATACTGGTAAGAATGATTAATATATAGGTGTTACATTGGCATTGTTGATTTTTGTTTATACTGTAAATAATTAGTTTCAGCGAGGTGATTATACGGGTCATGATTGGGCTAATATACTTGAAAGTACTTAGTCATTTACTTCTTTTGATTGGTTTACTTTTGGTTGTAGTTATAATACTATTTGTGAGTGTAGTTACTGAAATATTGAGGTGTTACTTTGGTAGATTTTAGGAAATACACTGAAGTAATGAAGACCGAAAGTACTACGTTCATTGCCGAATTTCAGCAATTCTAAGCATTTTCTTTTATGTAAGCATTCATTGCAAATGCTTTTCTTCGTACATAAAAGAGGAGATGTGGGGGGGGGGGTGGAGTCTCCAGCTCCTCTCTCGATCTTTCATTGTATCTGACTTAACCAAATCCAACCTAACCAGATTTAATCTAACTTACTGGTGACCTAGCCTAACCTAACCTAATTTAATCTAGTCTGGACGTAGATTCAGACGGAGCAACGACCTGAACAACCCACTCCTTATTTACCGGTACCTAATACTAAAAAGTGCGTATGCGCCTTGTGTATAGAAGAAAAATTGATTAAGCTGCTTAAGCCAAATAACCAACATATGAATTTCTCACTATGATAGTTAGGTGCACAGTATTTCCAGAATAATACCATTTCTGCATTTGTTGATCTTTATGTACATATTGCTAATCATTGTTTTCAGATGGTAGGATATACTTGAAAAGACTAAGTTACTATATTTCCATTTTATTGATTTATTTTTGGTTGTGTCCAGTCTTTCCTGTCACTTTTTGTTACTTGTCTTTCCATTTCAAGTGACTTTGGCTTTACATTGAATGACAGGCCAAATGGTTTGCTGCAAGCCATGAAACCATTTACAGTGCTGGGTGGTAACCATATAGCCAACCCACATGTGTTCCCTGCGTGTCGGCAAGTGGGTTGGTGGAGGGTTAGTGCCCCTCCCCATAAAGCAACTAACTCAGGGATATAGGGCCACTCCTTACAAAATTATGACATCAGGCTATTGATTGATTCATTGATTTTTGGTTGTAGTTTTGATGGTATCGTTAAGCATAATTTTTGAAATGTAGAGGTACTGATTTCAGTGGTTATCATCATCCATTGCCAGACGCCATGTATCCCAAACGGGGTGGCCAAGGGCTTAGAGTTAATTGTTTTACAGGGAGGGGCACTAATCCTCCACCAACCCCACTTGACATGTAGGGATGCCAACAGCATCTGGTGTTCCCAGGCGGTCACCCATCCAAGTACTAACCAGACCCAACGTTCAGTGGTTATGATTAGGTTAATATACTGTACATGACAGCACTTAGCTATGTCCTTTTTATGATATATCTTTGGTTGTAATTTTAGTTTATAATATTATTTGCAAGTGTAATTAATGAAATATACTGTAGGCTAGAGGTGCTGTTTTTATGTTTGTTGAGTTTTGTGGATTATACTGTATTGGTATTTTTGCTCGTTCATACAGTCACGCCTCTTGGTTGAGTTAGTTAGATTAGTTATGTATGGTCTGTTAGGTTGGTTTAGGTAGACAAAGTTAGGTTAGGCTAAGTTGGAAGAAGCCACCAGAGTAATCTTGACTGTCTGAAACCATAAATTTACCAATATATTGACAATTTAAAAGGTTATGATGAGGTGAATATACATGAAAACACTTGATCATCTCTTTTGTGTTGGCAGTTTGTTTTTGGTTCTTGAACTGATCATAACTTATAACATTTATTTCTTGTTTATAAATTGGTAAGCATTATACGTTAGGATATAACTTTTCCCATTTTTTACCTAATTGTGTCAGTAAGTAACAGTGTAACTAAGGTTGTTAATGTGAATGATATTGAATGCACCAACCTTGTGTCGGAGTGCAGTATTAAACCAATTCAAATGCCATTTATTTAATTTTATTTGTATTTTTGGTGAATCAGGTTTGTTTTGAAATGAGTTAATTTTTCTGTTTGAATGTTGGATTGAAACAGGGATGTGTCATGTCTCCATGGTTGTTCAGTCTGTAAATGGATGGGGTTATAAAAGAGATACAAGGTAGGATAGTGGATGTTGGAGCGGCTCTAGTGAGAGAGAGCAGTGTTTGAAAACTACATGTACTGTTGTTTGCAGATGATACAGTGTTGTTAAGTGAAGATGAGGTTGAGCTGCAAGGCTTGGTGGATGAGTTTGGAAGAGTTTGTAAGAAACGGAAGCTAAAGGTGAATGTAAGGAAGAGTCAAGTTATTGTCTTCGAGAGAAATGAAGTCACTGAATGTACAGTGAGGCTGGATGAGGAGGAAATGGAAAATGTGAGTGCATTTAAGTATTTGGGTACTGTGATGAGTAAGGATGGAAGTTTAGAGAATGAAGTGCTTGAAAGGGTACAACAAGGAAGAAAGGTTGCTGGTTCTGTGAAAGCAGTGATAAGAAACAGGAAAGTGAGCATGGAAGTTAAAAAGTCGCTGCATGACAGTATTGTGATACCAACTGTAATGTATGGAATAGAAGCTTGGACTTTGAAGGACACAAGTCAGGAATGAGAGTAGTAGAAACGAGTTATTTGAGAGGAGCATGGAGAGAGAGACCGACAAATGAGGAAGTGGAGGAGCATTGTGGTGTGGATATGGATGTGATAGAAAGTGTTAGAGAAATACATCGACGTGGTTTGGCCATGTGGAGAGGATGGGGAGTGGAAGACTAACGAGGAAAGTGTATGTGATTGAGGTGGAGAGGGGGAGAGGGAGGGGGAGGCCAGGGATGAGATGGAGGAATGGACTGGAGATGTAAATAAGAGAGGGGAGTGTGAACTGGGAGCAGGGCAGTGAAATGGCTGGGGACCGGGCGACAGGGTGACAATGTGTTTGTGGCCACCCCTTATGGGATTAAGGCGTCTGGCAGTAGATGGATTGATAGATAGATTTTTCATCTGATAGAATTGTCAGATTTAACTACTATGTCATGACGCTTAGTTATGAGGTAGGAGTGATGACTACCTGTTGTATATAACTTTTTTTTTTTTCTTCCCCTAATTATACTCATCTAATAGTCAGAGTTCAACTTGAGACTCACATCTTGCAACACATCTGAGATTTCTTTTATCAGACCATTGTCCATCAGTTGTTAGTGTTCTGTTACTAGAGTAGCTTCTAGTCCACACAAAACATCATGTGTACCATGGCCAGCCTCAGTATGGGGATTTCCATAAGAGGAAGCATGGCATCATTGGACTGATTGACTGTATACTTATTTCTACTGGTGATATAACAAGGCAACTCTAATTCTTTGCTGTACAAACACCCCTAAACTACTTCCCTTTCCCCGAAAGGAGGAGGATGGATTATAGAAAGGCAGCTTAAATCCTGCAGTTCACCAGGTTCATATTAAGATGAGGCTGAGGTTGCAACTACTGCCTACTACTACATGGCCATTTTGAATTCACTTACCAAAATGGACCCAGGTTCGAATCCCAGCTGGGGCAGGGAACAGTTTAAGGATTTGAATTTCATAAAAAGCAGACTTTCCTGATCTACCAGAAGACCCGCCGACATGTTGTAAAAATACCCCCACTAATACCAGTACACCAGTCCTGTATGAGACAGCCCTAGCATGTATTCAATATGGACGGTGGGTGTTAGCGCTGAAGTGGTGACATGTGGAGATGTAGGAGGACTACTAGGACTTAGGAATAGGCCCTGAAGTCTTTGCCCAGAGTTGGACACATTAAAAAAAAAAAAAAAAAAAATCTATTATTATTATTATTTTTTAGGTCATTTGATGGTCAGGCGTAGTTGTATTGAAAGGATGATTTAACTAGTAACCAAGGAGACACATCCCTACATCATAACTGAGGCTCATTGAATTTAATGCAGTCAGAGCTTAGTATTGAAGCTGTGAGTGACCCACTTCCCTCAGCTAAAAGCAGACCCACTATACTGTACTTGCATCTGCTCATTAAACCACCCTTTCACTCTGATCCATCAGGTTGGATATGAATGAATACCGGCTGGTGTGTCAGCTGGGGTCGGGCTCGTATGGCTCTGCTCACCTGGCTCATCACACCCCATCCGGCACCAAGCGGGTCATTAAGCGCATCCCCACTGCACACCTGCCATCACAGCAGCTATCAGAGGCCAGGCAGGAGGTGCAGGTGAGGCAGGGCAGAGGTAGAGAGAGGCAGGAATAAGGTAGAGAGAGAGAGGTAGAGAATTAGAGAGGGAGATGGACAAGGTGAGACTGGGGTAAGGCAATGGGAGGTTGAGTTAGGTAGACAAAGGCAAAGGAAGATAGAGACAAGCAAGGGAAAGGGATATAGGGGAGAGAAAGTGGGGCAGGGGATGAGGCAGGGGTTGGTTGGTTTTGCAGGGTTGGGCCAGTGATCCAAATGAAGCAGAGTTAGGCAGGGTAGAGGTTTAAGGACTGATGACTAGGCCTTGGTAACTCAGAGCATTTAAGGATGGACAGTTATAATCTGTTAACTTTGTCTATGGGTATCTCTCCATCTTGAATGCTGAGATATACTAGTACATTAACACTACAATATGATGTAGATAACAAACAAATGCCATGAAGAGAATGTTGAGTCATAGGTTGTTTCTGTCACAGGCCTTCAGGAACTAATCTGCAAAAGGACAATATCTCCACCTATACTCTTTTTACTCTATTGTGGCCTAAAATTGTCACCTCTCCCTCTTGACAGCTTCATTGTTATAATAAATTGATGCTAGAATATGATGTTAGTCACAAAGAATTGCCTTGGAAAGGAAGTAGAATCAGAGCATTGTCTATTTCTGCCACAGAGCTATGTGAAATCAACTGCAAAAGGATGAAAATATAAGCCAAATTAAGGTAAAAGGCCTGTAGGTAAAGTGAAAGAACTACAGTAATAAGAATGTTACTGTGTATATATATATCCCATTCACAGCTACATGTTTTCTTGTAGCTAATGGTATTGTGTGGTGGTGTTCAGAATATTAGAATGATATGGAAACAGGACAGAATGTGATAATACAGCTGATACATTTCTCCACCCACCTATGTGTTATTGTGCTTTGTGCACTTGTATGTCACATTATTTTAAAAGTCTTATGAGGCAGATGTAGACAGATAGACAAGAGACAAACAGAGATGTAGACAGATATACACAGAGTTGGATAGCTACTGACATCTAAACAGAGATGTAAAGAGCATTGGACAGAGATATAGGTAGAGATAGACATTAATATAGATAGATGTAGCTAGATAAACAGATACAGACAGAGATATAATACATCTCTACTTACCCAGGTTTTGGCACGCCTGGTACATCCGTACATCACACAGTTCCGAGGCTCATGCGAGGAGGATGGCTGTCTTCTGATCGCCATGGACTACTGTGGGGGAGGCGATTTGCACACTCTTATAACTGGGCGGGGAGGCATTCTGTTTCCTGAAGACCGCGTGGTTGACTGGTTCGTGCAGCTGTGTCTCGCGGTTAAGTACATACACGACCGTAAAATCCTCCATAGGGATATTAAGGCTCAAAATATTTTCCTTACTGATGATGGAAAGGTTAAACTTGGGGACTTTGGGATTGCAAAAGTGCTCAACAGTTCGTCAGACTTGGCACGGACTTGCATAGGTACCCCATACTATTTATCCCCAGAGATGTGTGAGAATAAGCCCTACAACAACAGGAGTGATATCTGGGCATTGGGGTGTGTTCTGTACGAGATGCTGACACTCAGGCATGCATTTGAGGCCAATAATATGAAGGCACTAATTGTGAAGATTGTCAAGGGCATCTACCCAGCCATACCACCACGCTACAGTCGAGATCTTCGCTTGTTATTGGCACAGATTTTCCAGCGACAACCCCAGGCCAGGCCATCAATATCCGAGATTCTCCGAAAGTCATTTATCTTGAAGAGAGTCTCACGTTTTATATCAGGGTGTGAGGAGGAGGAGTTGATGGCATCTCTAATCCGTCGTAAGTGCCCCATCCCAGCCTCAGCTCGAAGGGTTTCCGTTCCTAGGCGGCCGCAAGATGTCACAGATCCCTCAGCAAAATATGGAGCCAGCTTGTCCGTCCAGAAGAAGACAGCATATAAAACCCCAGTAAGGTCAGCCGTGAGGAACACCAAACATACGAGTGGCAGTGCTAAAAAAATATCCAAGTCAAATCAGAGCAGGCCTAGTAATAAACTGACCCCTGAACACAGGAACAAGTATCCCAGTGAGAATAGCCTGTTGTCCAAGGATGGTGGTAAGATGAACAGAAGCCCAAAGCAGAGGAATCAGAGGAGGTCAAAATCTGAATCAGAAGCTAAGTGGCAGAATAGTCCTAAGGCCGAACATAACCAAGGCAGGAAGTTTCCCTCGCCCAAGAAGCTCCGGCTGATGTTAGAAAATTCAGGCCTGGGGAGACACAACCATAGTCCCAAAAGCCCCATTGATTCTAACTTGGCAGGCAATAAAGAAGGCCAGAAAAATCTCTCCCTAATTACTGAAACGGCCTTAAAAAACCCAGCTGCCTTAAATGTAGAAACAGAATCTCCACCAGTCCACTTCAGGGAGGCATTCTGTGACACGACGCTGGTTCAGGAAGATATGGTTGTGTCACCTCCTGGAGCATCTGGCTGGCTTGTGGATGAATTCCTAACACGGAAGCTCCAGGCGGCATACCGGAAGAGAAAATTCCTCGAGGGCCTTGTTGTAGCTGGTTCCCCTGAGGCCAGATCTGCACTCAACCCAGCCACACATCCCTCACCATACGCTGAAGATACTAATGCAAACTACACACCCTTGGAGCCAGAAACTAAAGCAGAAGCTAAAGATGCTCCCAGCAGTGAGGAACTTTTCTCATGGAGGTCCTCAGAGACTGATCTCCAGGACAGTCAGAATTCAACCCCTTCTGTCAGTGCATCTGCAAACAGAAAACAGAGCACAAATCACAATCCAAAACCTGAGAGACATGGCGCAACACCCAAGCAGGCTAAAGAAGTGGCCAACCAGACACTGCGTCTCCAGAGTTACTCCAGTAGTGATGATAATGACGATGCAGTGTTTACAAAAGAGATGCGTGCCGAGGACATTCGTGTGGCGATGCAGGACAAAATGCGTAAGCTTGCCCAAAAGCGTTCACACAAGATGAGCCAGATGGTGTCTGAGCGGCGGCAGTGGGCCTACCAGAGAGAGAAGATGTTTGGCTCCATAAAAAGCTCTGACAGCCCTGTCTTAGGCTCCCCAGAAAGCTCACCAACAGTCACCCAGCTCAGACAGTCTCCTAATAATAATAACAATAATAATAATAATAATAATAATAATGGTAATAATAATAATAATAGTAACTCACCTGTTCCAGTGAAAGAATCACCAAAATGCATCCAGCTCAGACAGTCTAATAATAACTTGCCTGTTCCATTACAAGAGGAGCCAATGTGCCCTCAACAAGGGAAAGTCAAGTACAGCCGAGGAGAAGAAAAAGCAAATTTAAGCCAAGAAGACAAAATCAAGTTCACCCAAGAGGAGAAAGTCAGGTACATCCAACCAGACCCTTCCAAACAGCACTTAATGGATGTTACAGAGGTGACTTTACAAGACCCTAATGGTAACAAACAGACTGTTTCAGGAGGCACCAAGGAATCAGAATCAGCTACTGCACAAGCTAACCCCACAAGCAGTTGCCCAGCCTCTTCTGAAACCAATCTGCCTGTCTCACCCAGCCCTGAAAGTGCTAATAAGAAGCCAGAGGAAAGCACTGCACCTTATAAAGACTCTCTCATGGATGAAAGTATTATGCCATGTAGATATTCTCACATGGATGAAAGTATTATGCATTGTAAATCTCACATGGATGAAACTCTTGATCCAGTTGGGAGGAATGGTAACGATGTACAAAAACTAGACATAAAGGTACAAAGAGAGAAGCAGGTCATGAGCTTCAATACAGACCAGTCAGAAATGCATGAGCAGGGAGACAAGGAATTCATTACAAGCCAGTCAGAAATGCATGAACAGAGGGCAAAGGAAACTAAAGAGTGTCTGCAAGTGACAAGAGATGAAGAGGAAGTGGGTGGAGCACTTAATACGCCACTGACTTCAACATTTAAGAACTTGGTAACACCACGTGAGTTTGCTGGGATACCATCAATGAACGGTGAAAATCAGCAGCCGCAGAATACGAGTAATGCTAGTAATGCAACGCTCACTGATGCTTCCTTGATAAAACCACTAACTCAGGAAATAGATACAAGCAAATCTAGTACTGCACTGCTCTCTGATGCTTCCTTTATAAAGCCACCAGTTCAGGAAACAGAGCTCTTAGAGAAAATGGATAAAAGCAGGGGTGAGATGGAGAGTAGAATAGATACTATTAATGGAGAGGAGAGCAGTTCTATTCATGGCTCTTCAGAGGCAGAATTGAAAGCTGTGTCTGGTGAGAAATATCTTGTAATGGAAAATATCTCTTCAGCTTGCAATCATTCCCATCAGTTACAGCCCTCAGTAAGTGCCAAGATTAAGACTGATGTGTTTGAGAGAGATGGTAGTTCTGTGAAAGTTGTATCAGGAATTGGTGAAGCTCCTGTAAGCATCAAAAGTAAGACTGATGTATGTAAGACACGTGATAGTTCTGTGAGAGATGTATCAAGGATTACTCAGGGTGAATCGGGTAATGAAAATGAGAGGGTGAGTTACAGTGTTGAGAATGAGGGAATAAGTAGCAGTTTAACCATTCCTTCTGACCCAAGTGCCTCAAGTCAAATAACGCCACCAAGACAGCCAAATGATGATACCCAGACCAGCTCCGGAGTCTCCCAGAGCTCAGAGAAATCAACCCCCAGCGGGAGAGCGCGCTGGGGCAACATCCACACTGCAGGGCTGGAGAATTCACCTCTGGAGACCACAGCATCGGAAATGGACTCTACCTCCTCTTCCGACATGGTGACGGTCTACCGAGAAGCTGGAGAGAGGAGACTTTGGCGACGTGACTGCCATGAGCTGATCAGTGTCTTGTCCGAGGCAAATATAATCACTGGAGAGAGTGGAGAAAAGAGGAAAAGTAATGGCTTGTCAGAAGTAGTAAACGAGAAAACTGGAGAAAAGCAAAAAAGTAACGTGGCCCACAGTAAGAGAGGTTCAGCTAGGAGTTCCTCTGTCGAGCGAAGATCAGAGAAGAGGATAGCAGACAGAAGGAAGAGAAGTATGACAGAGAAAGAAGGAAACCTCAATGAGAAGAGTGGAGAGAAAAGCAATGCAGCTGAAATTAAGAGAGGTGCATTGAGAAATACCTCAGTTGAGAGAAGAAGAGAGAAAAGAAAAGCAGAAATATGGGAGAGAAATGTGACAGAGAAAGAAGATAAGCAAAAAAGTGATGCCAAACATTTAATCAGGGATAAGTCAAGTGAAAACTTAACTCCTGGAGGAACTAAAGCACCTGAGAAGAGAGAACCAAGCAACTGTGCTGTGCTTAATTCCACATTCACCCTGAAGGAAGGCTTGATAGATTGCAAAGCTAATCCATGCAGTTGCAGATCATCTCATCCTCTCAACAATGTAACAAATACCCACAATGCATCAGCAACTGGCCATGTACTCAACAGCACATTTGATATAAGTAAGGAGGATGTTGAGAAGGATATTAGTTCTCTTAGTCCACCATTATTGAACATTACTTTTGATGTTGGGAAGGAGAGTGAGGGTAAGATGGCCAAAGATCATGTCGTCCTGAATGCAACTTTTAACACAGAGATTAATACTGAAGCTGCATTTGACAGACTATCTCAGGGTAAGAACAATCTCACATTCAGTACCAAGGAACAGGAAGCTCGTATAACTGAGAATAAAATGAACACCACAGTTGTTCTTGAATGTAGCAACACTTTGGACAGTAAAAGTGTTGAAGTAGTTAGTAAAGACATGGAAACTAATGCTGCTAAGAATGAAGCAGAAAGTAAAGTCAAGGAAACTGCTACTGCTAAGACTAATGGTGTTCTTGGTGGATGTGACAAAAGATCTGGAAGTACAGCTGATATTGATAATAATAATCCTGTAGTTAATGATGTTAGATGTGAGAAAAATTTTGTAGATAATACTGGTAAGCCTTGTCCTGTAGTTACTGAAATTAAATGTGACCAAAAATCAGAAGATGAAGTTGATACTCGGAAGACCAATGCTGAAGTTAATTCTGCTAAAAGTAATCCTAAAGTTACTAAAATTAGGAGTGACAAAAAATCTGAAAGTAAAGTTGATGTTGCCAAGATGAATCCTGAACATGCTGAAACTAAATGTGACAAGAAATCGGTAACTGGAAAGGGGAATTCTGTAGGTACTGAGATTAGGGGTGGTAAGAAAATGGATCTGCCTAACTACAATTCTGATTCTGAGTGTGAGAAGCTCCACAGTGAAACGTTTACTCTTGATGATGACATTTCCGAGTCCTCTAGCATTGGGTCAGCCGAGGGTCAGAGGAAAACAAGAACCGGCCTCTTGGAAAAATTGCGCCTCCACTTGTCCCCGCAGTGTAACCGAAAGCCACGTCGAACAGCAAGCATCCCGAGGTGTCCTGGCGGAAAAACTGTTCCACCATCCCCACTAGCCAAGGAGAAGACCAAAAAGGGAACACAGAGGCTGGACCAAGAGCAGAAGAGGCTGGTGGAGGAGCGGAAGAGGTTGGAAGAAGAACAGAATAAGATAGAGAAAGATCGGAAGAGGCAGGATTCGTCAGCTATCAATTCCCAGGGTTCTATAGCTCAAAAGGGAAAGATCAAATCGGGTCTCGCTGGTATACTGAGAAGGTTGTCATCCAGGCGTGAAATGAAGAGTGTTAGTAGTGATGATGTGAAGGGTGGAAAGGGGGATGGTGAAACATTAGACAGTGAAACAACAGATAGTGAAACAGTAGGCAGTGAAATAACAGACAGTAAAGCAGTTGGTGGTGGAACAGTGGGTGGTAACACAAGAGGCAGGGAAATAATGGGGAGTCCAACAACAGACATTGAAAAAGCAGGAGTTAAAACAGAAGACAGTGAAATACAAGGAGGTAATACAGCAGACAGTGAAACAACAAACAGCAAAACAACAGGCAGTAGAGTACCTGTATTACGTGCTAAAATAAGGGATGGTGAAACAGCACGTAAAGCAATTTGTAGCGCCACAAGAGGTAGTAAAACACTGGACAGTGAAACAGCAGCTGGAAAGTCAGCATACAGTAAGTTTACAAGTGGTAAAACAATAGGCAGTGAAACAGATGGTAAACCAACAAGCCATAAGGTAATGCATAAAACAACAGGTGAAATTAAATATGATAGGGGAAGTGTAAAACCAATGACCAGCCATATTTTGAACCCCACCCACACTGGAGCGGTTAGCACTTCCAACGTTGAAAATATGTTGGGTTTTGCAACTTCAGCAGTCACTTCGGACATAATCAATAATAATAGCCAAAACTTGTGTGTAGCAAGCCATTCTGAACTTTCGCACAAACCTGATTCTGTGGGTGTGAGGAATACTATGAAGGCAGATGAGAAGGTGCTCAAAACTGAATCTTTAACTGTGAAGAATGGTATTAAGACTGATGAGAAGAGCCAGGGAGAGAGAGATAATGAGAAACAGATTGGCATTGAGAGTGATAAGATTAATGGCAAAACTGATGTTGGAATAAATGTGAAAAAGATCAAAGGAGACAGTACAGAAGTCTCATCCTGCACCCCTCAAGAGGACATCTGTGCAGGGCTAGTTTTGAAAGGTGGTCAGGCTCAGAATACAGGGGAGGACGTTTCTGGCGACAGTGGGATTGACACCCAGAAGACAGGAATGTATGCATCATCTGACAGCCTAAATAACAACACTCGAACCTGTGACACTTCAAACAACAACACTGAAACCCCACTGACCTTTCCCTCCAGGGAGCTTGATACTCATTCTTACACTCAAACCGTTGATGCCTCAAATAATAACACTGAAACTCCACTAACCTTTACCTCTCGGGAGCCCAATTCTCACTCCTCTGATACCACAAACAACAATACTGATATGCCAGAAACATTTGTATCTGGGGAACTTGATTCTCATTCCTTAGGAAAAGCAAGTGAAACAGACATTATTACAGAAAGTAGAAAAAGTACCAATTATGAGAGTACCTTACCCTTAACATCCTCATCTGTAGGAGGCACCAACACACTAGAGGGAATCCAAAGTGACATGAGTGAAACTTTAAGAATAAGTGGGGAATATGACAGTACTGTGCCCTTAGCTCTCTCAGCTCTTGAAGGAACCAGCACATTACAAGGAATCCAAACAGACATGGGTGAAACATTAGAGGGAATCCAAACAGACATGGGTGAAACATTAGAGGGAATCCAAACAGACATAGGTGAAACAGTAGAGGGAATCCAAACAGCCACAGATGAAACTTTAGAGGGAATCCAAACAGACAAGGGTGAAACATTAGAGGGAATCCAAACAGACATGGGTAAAACATCAGATGGAATCCAAACAGATGTGGGTGAAATGTTGGGTCTTCCACCTCAGTCTCCTCGTGACCTGGCACAATCTATTCTGAGCAATGTCTTCAAAACTGCCAGGAGAGTCGTGGGTGACAAGGAGGATCAGGATATCAGTCCAGTGTCAACCAGTGGCATTAATCTTAGTCTCAGGAATAGTGGTGAGCTTAAGGATCAAGGTATAGATTGTGGAATGCTCAGATGTGCACTGGAGAATAAGGAAGAGTCGGAGGAGAGAACAGAAGAGGTTGAAGAAAATAAGGAGGAATCAAGGGAGACTTGTAGAATTAGTAATCCTGGAGATGTGTTGAACAACAACAACAATGAATCAGAAAAGGCACAAAAACCCAAAGAAGTGGCAGAGAAGTTGGACAGAGAAAAGGCACAGAAATCAACAGAAGTTGCGGAGGAATTGACACGAGAGGAGAAACACACACCAGTCAGTAAGAGTCAGACAGCTTCTGGACAGAGAACATGTGAGGGAGGAGGAGGAGGAAGTGTAGCAGAGGGAAAGGAGGAGAAAGATACCGGAGATAGCATCAAGAAGTCAGACGTTGTGATGTCAGAAATGTGCGTGACAGATGACAATGGGAATCACGCTATAGTCTCCCATGCTTCATCCTTGAGTGCCGCTACCATTCCTCGCAGCCCGGCCCGACCAAGACCAACTGTATTGAATATCTGCAGTAGTAACACAGCACGTCCAGCCTTCCGCACCTCACAGGGGATGCACAGAGGCCAGGACAACACTATAGATGGTACGAGGAAGAAGTTACTCAAGGGAAGGTGCAACACATACCAGCAAGCACAGGGAAGAGTGTGGGACTTGGGTGATGTGTATTTCAGCCCAGCAGTCAGGGGTACTAGCTATGGAAGATACAAAACTGACGATAAAATTGGGAAGTACATTCATGATTCAGATAAAGGTCCTGACAGATACAAAATTGATGACAAGAAAGAGAAATACAGCAGTGAAGTAGATGATAACAGAGGGAAGTATAGTCATGAATCAGAAGAGTGTAAAAGGAAATATAGTCTTGAATCAGATGAAAATAAAAGGAAATACAGTCATGAGTCGAATGAAGATAAAAGGAAGTACAGTTATGGATCAGATAAATGCACAAGACACAGAGCCCGAGGCAAGGAAAACACCCCAGCCAGTGACCGAGTATTGGACCAGACCTTCACAACACTGAATGGAGTCACAATGGAGTCTGACGATGAAACGGACGACCTCATGCGTCTGCGGCAGTCAATGGAGTATCTGCTTGGAGAAGGAGAGGATGAAGAAAGTGACAGGGAGAGCCGCAGACGTCATTCCTCAGATGTATGGCACTTAGGTTGGTTTGATGGATGTGACTCTTTTCTTGTGTGTTATTTCAGCAATGGCTTGTGCCTGTTACTTCTCTGTTGCTCTTTTTGTTGTTAAGTCGTAGGAAAATTACAGAATGCTGATTTATTTCCAGTAATGTTTGTCTCATTATGTGGACATAATTCATCCATTTCAAAAAAGTCACAGCACTGTGAAACTGTACTCAGTTTGTTTTCCCCTGACAATAGGACCACTCTTTAAAACTGTGAGTTTGACTGTCATGGTGTTATTATTATGTTTGAATGCCAGTGAATAATTGAGAAGAAGTGGCACTTTTGAGAAACATAAGATCAAATGTTATTATTTTTACCATCATGATTAGATGAGACTGAGTGTAACTTGGTTATAAGGTAGCAGTTTCTCCTAGGTTACTAATTAAATCAGTCCTGCAGTTTGATTATACTTTGCTATCAGCTAGGCTGAAAGGAGTTAGGGATCTTTGTCAGGATAGAACAAATATGTTGTAGACACAGAGTAAGTGTGATGATGATCCATTGTGTATTATGTTCATGCACTTGTATATTCCCAGACCAAGGTGGTGGTGTGGTGACCGGGTTGGGTGGAGCATCTGGGGGTGGAGGTGGAGTGTATGGGTGGATTGAGGAACAGAGGGCCAGGCTTGAGGACATACTTGGTCTGGAGCTGTTCCTTAAGGGTAAGTGTGTAGTGGCAATTTCTTTCTTGCTTGGATTTTAATTTTGGCTTAGGAAACACAGCCACTCCAAAACGGTTTCCAAATGCACTTCATGGCCATGTGGAGGAGATTGAGAATGAATGGCTGACCAGTGTACATTAGCGAGGTAGAGGGGGTCACCAAAGATGAGATGGGGGGTTAGGATGGAGAGATATTTGAGAGAGGGTTATGTGAATTGGAGGGGGGAGGGGCATCTAAATGGCAGAGCACATGGTGTTACGAAGGTGAGTTTGTGGTCACCCTTTTAGGATTAAAGTGTCTAGCTATAGATGGGTAGATTTCTTACTCTGCTCTTCAGAAATCCTTTCACACCTATGCCTGTACAAAAAGTACTAGGCAGGTGTGAGTTACTTTTCCAGAGACAGAAAGTTGGTGTTCCTCAGCCCTACAGATTAATTACCCTTCAAGACCTAGAAATAGAGATTGTACATGTACCGTATGTTAGAGCTACCCACCAATGTCAGGCATATGCAGATCCAAATCCCAATGGCATGTATCTTGTTACCTTTTTCTACCTGCTAACAGTTTCTTTCACCTCATATAATAACAATCATACTAAAGATTTATCAATAGTTTCTGTTAACCTTTTCTATGAATGCAGTAATACAGTACAGTATTTATTCTCTAGGTATCGAGTTTAACATCTAATCACACGGCATGCCTTAACATAATCTCACCTACTCTGAATTAACTTGACATGACCTAACCAAACCTAATCATATGTAGCCTAACTAAACCAGATTACATCAACCTTTTCAAATCAGACTAAAGCTAACCTAACCTAACATGACTTACCTAACCCAACCCAGCCTAGCCTAACCTGATCTAACCTTACTTAACCTCACCTAATCTAACTTACCACCTTCTTTTCCCTTAGCATACCAAGAACTTGAGGCAGCCCAGGAGCGAGAGGGGTGCGTGGTGGGGGGTGCAGTGAGGGCAGTTGAGCGATTATTGGGCCCACCACACTCTCACCTCACATCGCACATACTCCAGCTGGTGGTGGCTGATGCAGTGTACCACAATTGAAGTGCGCATCACTTTAGGCCATAATCAACCCCTTCAGTCCAGATGCTATTGTCTTTATTACTGTTGCAGCCAAACACATTAATTAAGCTTAGAAAGGATCTGAATGGCTGCAGTAAGTCTATATTTACCCTCTCCCATTTGAAGGGCCTCTCCTAAGTTGAAAAAAATCAGCTGGAGATGGACGAATAAACTAAAATTACTTCACTAGACTGAAGGGGTAGTCATCAAATACTATTCACTCCATTGCAGGTGAATGTCAGATCAACTTGAGTTGTGATAGAAGCTTTATAGATGACTGTAATGCAACTCTTAAGGATGAGTGATAATATATTTCTTACATTTACAGGAACTTTTCTATATAGAATTTTTTTTAAAATAAAAATTCCACACTCTAGCTCTCTCCTGTTCATGTGGGAAAGAGGGAGATGATGGTTATGATTGTGATGGTGTATTTTTCTTAAACGTAGATAGATTTTTTAAGGTAGTTTTCCGTGGTTACATGGGTTAGCTTTTTTCCCCACACCAGATGGCAGCTTTCTAAGTTACGTCATCTGCATCATTCTGCTCAAGTCCTGTAAACCTGAAGTATTGCCATGAACATATGTAGCAAGACAGTGAGGAATAATTTTCAAGACCAAGTGATACTATCTTCGTAATTTAACAAGCTCTTTAGAATATTGAAGAGTTTTGTAATTGGTCAGCAAGAAAGTGGAGTGATATTATTGTCCTTTTCAGTCCCATGTTTTTCTTGTCTCTCCTAGTTTAAATCTGAACATCTCTGCCACTGTCGGATGGTTGCACTTCATCTCACCTCCAAGAATACCAAAGACAATAACGGTACCTACATATAACTTAATGACAAATAAGGGATTGTGTGTGGGTGAAAGACAATTTATAGTGTTGTTTAATATACCTGTACCCAAGAGGAACTGTGTATTCAGGTGTTCAGTTAGTTGTGGTGTAGATTTATATAATGTGCGTGTGCCAGTGTTCCATATCTGTCATTGTTATAACAGGTCTGTGTCCCCAATATGTGTCGTACTTTAACCTGGTCTAAAATTGCTCTCTCCCTCTCTCAAGCTTTATTGAAGAGCTGTAACAAGAGATCAACACTAGAATATAACACTGGTCACGAAGAGGTATTATGGAAAGGATGTATTATTGTAGTATTTCTCATCTGTCATTGACCTATGAGCTTCAAAAGAAAAAAATTTAGACCAGGTTAAGGGAAGCAGACTATAGCCATGTACTGTACAACTGGTAAATGATGTTTGGAGTCAGATTGTGCCATATGCCAAAACTGCAGTGGATCTTTAGTGATTTATTTTTATTATTATTATATTTTATCCATTCAATCTGGAAATGTCTCTTTATTTTATTCCAGTAATGCCACATGATTTTATGTAGTGTAGGTGAGACATCCCAGGGCAGTAGAAGTTAAGCTACAGGTCACCTTTTAGACTGGTGGGATTTTCTTTAGCTGAATATAATAATTGGGCATCAGCTACATCAACATTCCTAAGTGGTGCAGAGAATTAGGAGAGTTTCTACAGATACAGGTAGTAAGTAGTGTAATGATATTCCAGCAGCATTGATATTTAAAGTAGCATTTTGAATTTTGAGCTACTTGTAAGATGTATTCACTGTTTGTATTATTTTTGGTATTTGTCACTTGTCTCCCATGCCACAGATGCATTTTGTAATTTCATAAGGTCATGAAAGATCTTAAGTGAGATTTTCGTGTGCTCGTAACGTTGGTTGTCATAAGAGGCAACCACAATTGCATTCTCATAACAGATATATATAATGCATCGTAACCAGTTTTTGCAATAAAGTCTCCGTAACACTTTACTGTTACCATTATTACAGGTTGTTTTGCTCTTATATGAGACTCTCTGTGGACTAATGTCGTATGTGCAGTAATTGATAAACCAGGAAAATGGAGCTTAAACATTGGATTTTTTTTCTCTCTCTCATTTTACATATGGTGTCTTTTGGGTTCCATTGTCATAAAAATAATGAGGTATTCCATAGAGGAACTCTGAAGGTGCCATGTGTCCAAAATTCATTATTACATCTTCCACTTTTTTTTTTGGGTATGTTCAGGATTACTCTATGGAGCTCCTCATATTTGTCACTTTAATATTCACTCAGGTTTGGTTGTAAAATGTTTGGTGGCTGTATGAGCGATGACAAATGTAAACACAAGCAATCTAAGGCCACATCCACACCAAATGCTTGTGGCATGGGTGGGTCTGAGTGGTGGTTCTGCATCACTTTAACCCTTAAAAGCTCACACCCACACCCACCCGTGTCCAGAGGAGCCACTTCAGATATAAAACTCCCACCCACACCTGCCCACTCCAGCAAACATTTGTTGTGGATGCCGCCTGATGCAACGTAAAGTTTGGGGGTGTATAAATAAAACTCGTGAATACTAATAGGAAGATTTGAGACACAGGTAAATAATTTTGTAGTGATCGTTGCTTATAATTTAAAAACTGGACTACTTATTGCTGTGATAATCAGATACAGACAGTATCAAATCAGGTGCATAGGACAGGAGAGGGTGTCATGAGAGTGCGATGATAAGGATGTGAACCGAGATGTTGCTGTGGATTTTGGCGTGTGGAGTGTAGTGTGCGTGTGTGTGAGGTACTGTGTGTTGGTGTATTGCAGACTTACAACATAGGTAGGTGTTGGGATGTGAGGTTGCTTTGGCAGGTGCTTGAAATGTACTTTTTGTTCATGTGAAGTGTATTGTGTGGTGTGTGAAGTGAAGTAATTAGCAAGGTAATGGCAGTCTTGTAGAACAGGAGAGGTGGGATGTGACATTGCATTGACATATTTGAAATTTTTTACTGTTTGTGCATTTAGAATGTTTGTCGTTGTGTGTGAAGTGAGTTATTAAGCAAGATAATGATAGTCTCAGAATAGTTAGAGCATTGGGATGTGAGGTTGCAGTAACAAGCATTTGAATTGTATTTTCAATGTGTGTTGTGAAATATGTTGTGTGGTGTGTGAGGTGTGGGGATTAAGGCATCAGGCTATGATAGACAGATAGCTTACACCTTCTCACTCTCAGTTCAATATTATGGCTCAAAGTTACTTAATTCTAGTCTACCACTGGATTTAACAGGAATATACAGTAGTGCAAAGATTTCTAGTCCATGTTAATCAAGATGGTGTCTAACTTCTTCGGAGCTGAATATAGTTTGTGGCAGTACTAGAGCATAATATAAGGTTACTATAGTGCAGCCAAAGGATTGAGTTAATATACATTAGGCAAGGTTGGGTTTAATTCAGCAAGGTTGGCTTTAATTCAGTGGGGAGGCTTTAGTTTGGCTAAGGCTTTGGTAAAGTAAGATATCTCAGGCTCTACTGAATTGGATAGTTAGGTAAGTAGGTAGGTACGTTAGGTTGGATTAAGGTGTCGGATTTGTTAGGTTAGAGTAGGTTAGGCTAGGGTATGTTAGATTTGTTTGATAGGTTAAAATAGAATAGAATGGTTAATTAAACCAGTCATTGAGATCATTATGGTTAAGTTGATTAAGTATAAGTTGTGTGATGTTATGGTCGTAAGAAGCTACTGTTTGAAGCCAAAGGTTAATGTACAAGGTATGTGTCTAGTCTTGTGTGCTGTAGTGGGTTATATAGTAGGTTTTTGAGAGAGAGAGAGAGAGAGAACCATATTTAATATAACATTCCCTTTCAGTATTTCCAGATATAGCTCTTTTTCATCTACCTTTCCCTATTCAGTTTATATCTTTACTACTCTCAGATTGTGTTTTGTTGGCTGTGTTCAATGTAGTATTAAGTGAAGGTGTCTGGAGTTAGTACTCGGATGGGTGACCACCTGGGAACACCAGATGCTGTTGGCATAACGTTCTCCCTACGTCTCAAGTGGGGTTGGTGGAGGATTAGTGCCCCTCCCTGTAAAACAATTAACTCTAAGCCCTTGGCCACCCCGTTTGGGATACATGGCGTCTGGCAATGAATGAATGAATGAAATGAATTATTATTATTATTATTACCATCCTTGTTTTGGGATTCTACCTCACCATATCCATAGGTGAGAGAATGGTCAGAATGAAGATGAGTATTGTTACAGTAAACTTCCCAATATCCATACTGATAGAACGAAAGCCTATATGAATAAGTGGAATTTATGAATGATGCAGTCCTAAGCCCTCAGGCCCCCATAAATTGCACAGTAGCCCACAAAATTATACTGGCTTAAAAAAAGTCCAATAAAGTAACACAGCATTTGGACACTCACATATGCTGGTCAGACATCTTATTTATTTTCCTCGTGTGTTAGGATCAGTGAGATAATTTCGTCTCCTCCCTGATATAGACAATTCACTGTAGGATATTAGGAAGTTTACTGTTATTGATATTTTTATTACTGTTTAAATAACTTAATAATCTCAGTTTTCATCTCAGTTTGTAATACAACATTTCATCCATTGTATCCTTGAAGGTTTTAAATATTTCAGTTTGCATGACAATAAATCTTTTTACATATATGCATTATATTTTGATGTACGTATTGAAATAGAGTTTAGGCAGTGAAGTGTACGATTATACAAAGTAAAAAAATACATGATGATTGTAATGGATTTGTTACTCATGTCCACTGGCTGTATGACAATCCACTTAACTTTTTTTGTTTTTGTTTCTTAAAGCAGCAATAATATAAGAACGTTAGAGCTTTTTGCCAAAAGAGTTACTGCAGACTAATTTGAACTCCAGGTTTCTAGTGGGCAGATATTCCTGTGTTTATTTATCGACATTTCCTCTTTATTGGGCAAAAATTTGTGTGTTTATTGGGAAGGAATTCCTGAGTTTATTGGGAAGGAATTCCTGAGTTTATTGGGAAAACATTCCTGTTTATTTGGGCAAATTTTTTTTTGTTTATTGGGAAAAAATTCTTATGTTTATTGGACAAAAAATTCCTGTGTTTATTGGGCAAAAACTTCTGTGTTTACTGGACAAAAATTCATGTGTTTATTGGGCAAAAATTCATGTTTACTGTGCCAATATTCTTGTGTTTATTGGGCAAAAATTCAGGTGTTTATTGGGCAAAATTAATGGACACTCACAATATTTCCTTCAGACCAATGACATGTTTTCCATATTATGTCTTGCTACTTCCAGACAACTTGATTCAGCTTAGGAGAGACATTTTGAACAAGGATTTATACGTAGCATTAATATTTCCCTTCAGTACTAGGGGTTCTCTAAACTATACCATTTTTACTCTAACTTTGCTTAACCCGAGGCGTCCTGTCGACGTATGGGTACGTTGCAACATTTTGTATTTGCCAGTCCCGACGACTTACTCTTACTGGTACGTTGTGCAATTGCAAGGTTCATAATTTGCACAATTTTCTATTTTCGCGTGTGATTTTTCGTACGTATACACGGGACACCTTCCTCTATTCTTCTACAAGATGCCAAGCAGGGACAATGCCTTACACCGCATAACCTCCCCCCCCCCCTGCACGCCATTGTCTCGGCAATTCACCTGTTACCAGTGACCTGGCCAATAAAGACATTCAGGGCCAGAGTGATTCCCCAATCGATGACAATGTGGAGGACAAAGTTTACATAGCATTAGAGGAAGAAACAGTCAGAAATGATGATCAGGTAATGTGGCAAAAAAGGTTAGGTATGGTGATGAGTTAGTGAGTGAAACAATGCTCATAATGCCTATATTACTGTTTGAAAACCAATATACTCTCGTACTACATATAAATTCGTACCAAGTAAATAAATAAATACCGTTTTTGAGTGGTGTGAAATAGTTACCCTCCCATAGAACTTGTTTTCTTTGGTGCCAGCCTGATAGAAAACCCAATCAGGTAAGGAGGTACTGCTACCTGGATCGAGTATTTTAAACCTCAGGTGAGTGATTTCTCCATGAATTTTCGATGTTTCTCACCAAAAGCGGAGGTTTTAGCCAAAAAAAAATTTATCGAAAATACCTCAGGATTGGGGGGTGTCAGAGGTGCGAAATAGTTCGGGACGTGACGGGTTAAAACTGCCATCTCTACATCTTGAATACAGAGCAGTAGCAGGAGATTAACACAGAATTTGGTGCTAGTTACAAAGAAGTGCTATGGAAATGATGTATAGTATTATCTTCTTGTGTCTTAAATGTTGGGACCAACTGCCTAGCCCCGGGCTCCTACGCTCCTCATGGGGCAATGTAGGATTGGATGATGGATGGCCACTGAGTTATGTATAATATGCAGCAAAAGGACAAAAATCAGGGCCAAGTTAAGGAAAAACAATTATTAAAATATTCTAGAAGTTACAAGAAGAAAATTTGCAACTATCATTGAAAGGGAGTTAAATACTAGATTGCTTTTACTCTAACCTGGTCTAAAATTGCTGTATCTCCATTGTCAGTGTGCAGTTGTAATGATTTTAATGAAATTTGATTCTAGTCAGCAAGAAGTGCAATGAAAAGGATGTACAGCCATGGAACTACTTTTTTCTGCTACTGAGCCATGTGAAATAAGCTGCAAAGAAAGAAAAATTTGGGCCATGTTAGCGAAAAAGAGATATAGTGAGCTATGCTAAGGAAAACAAACAAGTATTAACAAAGTCATTTAATGTTGAAGGTTCAGCACATCCTTCAATATCAGTGTTTATAAAAATATACTATATTCTGTCATTCATAATTAAATATTAACAAAAGTATCTTCATTTTTAAATATTAACAAAAGTAACTTAATAAACAGAAATGGAAGACTGCATAAAACACAGCATTGTGTCAAGTAGAGGGTGGTCAATATATAATGCTCCTCTTCCACTTCGGATTATTTCTTGTGTGTTGCAGAGACTGCTCAGTCACCATAGTCAGTGTCTATCCTGCATAGTTTTTTTTTTCCTTTCCAACCCCCCCCCCCTCCACTGCCACACCCATGACCACACCAGCAGACTGAACCTTCCCTACAAAATGCAAGATACCATCAGGTGAGTTTCTAGTGGAGTGCTACTTACAGACCATCCTGTACTGTATATGGTACAGAGTCACTCCTCTAATGCATAACTTTCTCCTGTTTGTTTACCTGGCTGTCTTTTAGCTGGTCTGTTGTTTCTGTCAGTGTGTATTAGCTGTTAGTCTGAGTGTCTGTTTCTGTTGTTTGTTACTTTTTTTGTAATGTTTGTCTGTCTCTCTCTTTCTGTTGTTTGTCTCTCTCTCTCTTTCCATTTTTTCCATGTGTCTTTTTTTCTGTTGTATGTTTGTTTAGTTTGTTTGTATTGTCTGTTTATTTACCTATCCATCAATCAGTCTGTCTGAGCCATCTGATGTCACTTCCTGAGACAACTTACATGAACCAGAGGACCTCCAGACACATATTTCAAGGTATCTCAAAATGAATAGATCTTGAATTGGATCTTTTTATGCGATTTTTCTTAGAGGGAGCAACTTCGTGGGCTTATGGCCTTTGGTTCCTCTTCTGTGCATAAAAAAATAATCCAATAATTAATTTCAAAAACAAAATGCCTTCCAAAACAAAATGAAACAACAATAGCACCTGGTACCTCTCCTCCAAGTATTCCTGCATTAGCATTTGAACCAGCCTCTATAACTTATGTTCTCCTTCACTGGTGAATACTCCCGACTTGTTGAAAAATTGTATCTTTACTCTCTCATGCAAAGTGGGTATCAACTGCAAACTCTGTTTTAACTTGTGGAGGTTCCCCAAGTTCTGAAACGTCTTCTGTAGCTGCTGTATCTTGATGCATGCCTAGTATCTCATTTCCTGTCCCGCTATCTTTGTTGGCACCTTTTACACAGCTGTGGTTTCTGAGGGTTATTTTAAACTTGAAAGCTCTGTGACAGTGATGGCATGTGTAGCGAGGGGTTTCACTGTGACAGTCACTGTGTTCATGTAACTGGCTCTTTCGCACAAACTTACGACCGCAGTGACAGACATATTGTTTCTTTTGCGCATGGATCCTATTGTGTACTTTTAGTGTATCCCGGCGGGTAAATTGTAGAGAACATTTCTTACATTTAAATTTCTGTGGGTTTGGCTGGTGAGTTTCTGAATGTCTTTGTAGTGCCCAGAAAGTAGTGAAGGTTTTATCACACTGGTTACATTTTATAGAGTCATCGCTATTGTGGGATTTTGCATGGTGGAGAAGATCCTCATTGCAAGAAAATTTCTTTGCACACACGTTGCAGGATAGATGTTGCTGATCATGTTTACGCTTCATGTGACGACTCAGACCATATTTCTTTGCAAATTGCTCACCACAGACATCACATGTGTGCTTGAGACCCTCTACATTTGAATGCCTCTCCTTGATGTGGGTACGAAGACCACTGGCAGTTTGACATGAGTGAGAACACTGAGGACACTTGTGGTTTTTATCTCTCTGGTGGACCTCAACATGTTCCTGCAGTCGCCTCTCTGTGCTGAAACCCCGGGTGCACTCAACACAGATAAAAGTTTTTTTGGTATCGTGGACCTCCTGTTTGTGCCTCTGTAATGCATATTCTTTGGTGAACACTTTCTGGCATTGCTCGCAGCGATTCACTCGCTTACCAGTGTGACGCCGCTCATGCAGGTCCTTTGAGCATTTCCTGAAGAACTTTTCCTGGCAGTACTGGCAGGTAAAGTTTTTCTGGCCCCTCACTTCATGCGTTCTATAGTGAGACTTATAAGCCGACCTTCCAGCACAAGTTTCCCCACACACTTCACATTTATACTCCTTTAAGTGAATTGGCTGTGGGGTTGTCTTAAGAGGCTGGTTGGCTGTGACCTTCTCCTGCTTCTTGGTTGCCTCTTGGTCAGAGTAGAAGTTTGGAGTGAAGGGAATGTTAGTGCTAAATGTGCCATTCAGTCTGTTGACTACTAGTGACTGATAGTTGTGAATATATCGACTCACATCAGCACTCTGACTCGGCACCAGAGCCACCTTGCGATCCTGATCATGGTGAAACTTTTTGTGTAGGTACGGCATTGTGTCAGAAGAATTTTGCATAGACATCTTTTGTATGAAACTGTCACAGTCTCTAGCACTACTCGAGGGTCTTGTATCATGAGTATTACTATGGTTTTGTGTGTTTTCATCTAATATTAACCTTTGTGGGGAATGGCTGCACTCACCGAGGGAATAATCTACTATTGTATTATCATTTAGAGTTTCAGAGTCTTTCCATTTATCTGCCATAGGTACATGAATATCAGGGTTTTTAGTACTGGTATCTGAAGTGTTATTATGGCTGGCAAATACTTCATTACTGGCATTGGAAGTAAGTGCTTCGCTATTCAAAGGACAATTAACGTAATCTCCCTCCACATCACTGCCAAGCTGAAGCGGAGATAAACTTTGACTGGACAGAACTTTACTGAGGCTGGAGTTTTGTCCATCCTGATGATTACAAGAAACAGCAGATATTGACACTGGCTGAAGCTCCAAATATCTGACAGATTGGTGGGAGGGTAGCCTAGGGGTGCTCAAGGATGGCTGAACATTACTCATCCTGGACTGTGAAGCACCGTTGCACGGGCCACTATGCATCTCGTCAAAAATATCAAGGCCTTTTGCATTAATTTGTAGTTCATTATAAGACTTGACTAGAGTTTCATCCACTGTTGAGTTAGATACAGATAACAACCTATGACTGGATGGTGTTATGTCAAAGGTCTGATTTGTACTACAGTGAGGTAATGGTAACAAACATTTACTTTGCATCACACTTGTATTTCCTTCTAATTCAGACTCAGTTACAGGTTCAGCAGGAGAGTATTCCTGCTCTGCCTGATGGTCTATACTGTTAGGATGATGAGAACTTTGAGTACTGGGGTTTATAATATTGGAAGTGGAACCTGCTGTCAGTGGAGAATTGGGCAGGCCTACACTGAACATGCTGGCATTCTGCATCCTTGCACTCACTGATGACACTGAGGGAATGGGGGAGTAGGGACATGGATCCTTAAATATATTAGTTTCCCTGACAACTGAACTGTTAGTACTTGACTTGGCACTGAAACTTGTCTCTGTCTGCTCCACTGGTGATGCGTTGATCTCTGAGGCAGTAGTTTCTTCGCAGGATGGTGGTAGGATGCTTTCTTGACCCTGTGGCCCCTCTTCTTGACTCTGTGGCCCCTCTTCTTGACTCTGTGGCCCCTCTTCTTGACTCTGTGGCCTCTGTTCTTGACTTTGTGGTCTCCATTCTTGACTTCTTGGCCCCAGTTCTTGACTCTGTGGCCCCTGTTCTTGACTTCGCGGTCCCTGTTCTTGACTTCGTGGTGCTGGACTCGGTTCCCAGCCAGCAGAGGGGCTATCAACATCAGCTGTCTTTCCACTCATTGGACTGTTATCAGACCTGCCAGGGGACTTTCTGAACGAGAACTTGTGTCTGCGGAAGCTCTTGCTCAATTTACCCAGCTGCCACTCCCGCAGTTTGAGGAGCTGGTTTGCTGCGTCGTCCTCATCCATGCAGTCAGAGAGGTCAGCAGATTCATTCATGGTTTCGGTGTCTGTCGTGATGTTCCCTGGGGTCGATGCAGCACTGAGCAATGGAGAACTCAAAGCGTCGCCATCACTAAGGCCCGCAGGTGAGGAAAACTGTGCATCTGGGGTATCGGGTGGGAACTGCGAATGTGAGAGGAGAGGTGGTGTGGTTGGGGTGTACTGAGAGTCTGTATCAGGGTGTGGGGGGTTGTCTGCAGTGTATGGGGTGAGTGTTTGGAAGCGAGGGGTCTCAACAATGTGAGGGCTGTGTGTTTGTTGGTGTGGTGTGTCAACAGCATGTGGTGTATGTGTACAGGGGTGTGGGGTGTGTGTATGTGGGTGTGGGGTGTCAGCAGTATGTGGGGTATGTGTATCAGGGTGCGTATCAAGGTTAGGGGTGTTGACAGTATGTGTGGTATGTGTATGGGGATCTGGAGTGCATTTATGTGGGTGTGAAGTGTTGTCTAAAGTGTATGGGGTGTGTGGATGGGAGTGTGGGCTGTTGGCAGTGTGTGGGGTGAAGGGCTGAGGTGCGTCTGGGGTGAGGCACGACCAAGACTGAGCCTCATCCTGCCCCAGTGAGTGATGGCGTATATGTGAGAAGTATGCATCCTTCCCCACCACCTTCTCGCCACACATCTGGCAGAAGTATGCATGAAGGATCTGCTCAGTGGCATCTTCAGGTACTCGGTGGCTTGAAATGTTGGTGGTTATCCTAAAGCTCGTGTTGTCATGCCTGCTCATGCTGTCATGTCTGGAAGCACCATAATCTGTGTTGCTGTCACCACCACCACCACCAGCTGTTCCTGTAATACCAGTAACCATTATTTCAAAGTACAGTACATCCTTGTTTTATGTCAGAGAGCATCCACCATATTTCATGCAACTGGTACTGCACTTTGAGGGACTCTGACAAATTAGCTGCAGCAATGGAAGGTTAATTACTTTTTATACAATTTACTCGACTAAATAGTAATAAAGAATGTCAAATAAGTCGACATAATACAGGGAATTAATTAATATGCAGTGAACTTTTTATCAATCTACATGACCCTTCAATATAATAACTGCTTAACACAAGAATAAAGCTCCATGATGGTTTAGTCTGCTTGTTTTTACCTAACAAAACTGAACCACTACCACAACTTGAATACTAAGTTATTGCTGCAAGAAATTTGACGAGCCTTAGTTATCAGGCCGGAATGCCTTTGTTAACCTACTAGTCTAATCCACCCTCCAATTTAATTACATGTGACCATTAACTAAACTGAGGAGTTGAGGACTTCTGTCAAGTTAGAATAAATCCACACTAATGTCAATAGTAGCAGTTGCAGCCCCACGCTCATTTGGTTGTGAATCCAGCGCTCTGCAGGTCAGAGTTACCCTTCTTTCACAGTCCAAATTCATTTAGGGAACAGAGAGGGAACTGAGGGATGTTCAAATAACTATGCAGGTCCAATACTTGGTTATATTGGTACCACCACATGAAGACATCCCACTTCAGCACATATATGTTTTCCTGTTAAACAAACCAAGCAACTAACCTTGTCTGCTGAGTGTCTTAAGAATCCCAGTTTGTGTGGTGGCACCAGGTGTGTTGGGGGTGTGGGCACGTGGGCAGGGAGTTACACTGAATGAAGGAGAGACAGAGATGGATATATGTGAAGTGGGGACATGTTTAGGAGTTGTGGTGAAGAGTGAAATGGACATATGTGGGGTGGAGACATGTTCAGGAGCATTGGCAGCTGGTGAAATGGGTATATGTGAAACAAGGGCATGTTTGGGAGCTGCAGTGAAGGGTGAAACAGGTATATGTGGAGTGAGGGCATATTTTGAGACAGGTTTGTTGGGTGAGATGAGGATGTTTGATGTAGGAGCATGTTTAGGAGGAGGATTAATTGGTGAAACAGATATATCTGGGGTGGGGGCATGTCTGGGAGGGTTGGTGACAGATGAGATGGGTATGTGTGGACCGGAGGTGTTATTTGAGGCAACAGTGATGGGTAAAACAGATATATGTGGGATGGGGGGAGGTTTAGAAACAGCGGAAATTGATGTATCACCATCAGAGGGATGTGGATGATGGACAGAATCGGATGAGTTCAAGGCGTGGACGGATGGATGAGTAACAGAGCCAGATGACTGACCAGAGGCCGCGGATGGATGAAAATTGGTGGATGGATGTGAAGTGGGGTCTGATGAATGAGAACTGAGGTGGGATGAATGAATGGAGGGATCAGATGGTTGAACAACAGTGCCAGATGGATGAATGGAAGGACTAGATGAATGGAGAGCAGTACTGGATGGAAAAGGGGTGAGGACAGATCCATGAGGGGTGGGGTTGAGTGGATGTGTGGACGGATGAAGAAAAGCAGGATCAGAAGGACGTGCAATGGTTTTTGGGCAAGGGTCAGAGCTAGATGTTTGAGACGGATCATATGACTGAGGGATGAGATCATTTGGCAGAGAGACAGGGTCAGTTTGATGAGAAATTGGTCCTGTTACAGGGTTAGCTTGGTGAAAAGTAGGGCTGGTTTTGTTTGAAATTGGGCCACTTTTGTGAGAGACTGGGCCATTTAGGTCACAGACAGGGTCACTTTGATGTGACAAAGGGCCAGCTGATTGAGAAAGAGAGCCAGTCTGGAGAGTGGTCGATCCAGTTTGATACGAAACTGAACCAACAGGTTGAGCGACAGGACCTGTTAAGTGAGAGACAGGGTTAGGTTGTTGAGAGGTGGGACCACTCAAATTAGGAGTGGAACCAGCTGGATTAGGAACAGGACCAGTTGTGTGAAAGATGGAGCTGGTTGTGTGAGACACTGAACCAGCAGCATGTGAGGTGGAAAAAGCTGTGTGTGTGGTTGAATTGGCATTTTGAGGGGTTCGGCTGGCAGTGAGAGTGGTTGAACTTGTGTGAGTAGTGGAACCGGTTACATGAGGGGTTGAAACAGCTATGTGAGGGGTTGATTCAGGTATGTGAGGGGCTGAATCAGCTTTGCCTGGAGTTGAATCAGCAATGTTAGGGGCTGAATCAGTTACCGGTATGTGAGGGGTTGAATCACCTATGTGAGGGGTTGAATCAGCTATATGGGGGGTAGAATCAGCTATGTGAGGAGTTGAGTCAGCTATATGAGAAGTAAAGCTGGATGTGTGGGGTGTAGGATCACATGTATGAGTGAGTGTACGGGTCACGTTATGATGCGCCCTCAACACAGCCTCTCCTATGTGCTCCTGAAGGTGCACTGTAAGCTGGTGCACCCCTGCCACATCTACCCCACACACCCCACATTGCAGGGGACGGTATATGAAGTAGAGGAGGTGGTCACGCAGCCCGCCCACTGACCCAAACTGGTGATTGCAGCATAGAGGACATCTCAGACATCCCATCCTGGTGGTAGGAGTGTTGGCATTACTTACTGTGAAAAAAATACTACGTGCATGAAAATGATCTTGGTACAGGTATAGCTTGTTTAACCCGGTAATTATCCCAAACCCCTTTCAGCAAATTTTTTTTACTATGTAGAGAAGAAAGAACCAAACACTAGAAGCACACAAAGTTGTTTTCTCAAAGAAAGAATAAAAAGAAAGGAAGAAAAATAAAAGGGTTCAAAATCAAGATCAGATGGCCAAGTGTAGTGAGACTTAAGGGCTGATTTGACCACTGGTTAAGGAGATTCATTCCTGTCTTGTGACTTAGGCTTATAAAAAATTTGTGCTACCATGGCTTGGTGTTTATGCAGTGAGTGGTCCATCAACTAAACACAAACAACTATAACCAATGTAAAATAACTACAGTCATTGTAAGAGATGCTGACCACCAAACTCACATTTCTGTATTTTGTTTTTATTAGCAGCATTTTTGCCCATGAAGTAGTTGCCTTGGGTATGCTAATGCTCCCTTGCTGGGAGAGCTAATTTTTATTTATGGGTGCCCTTCTAACAGACTCCTGGTGGTTTGGCAGCAGAGCTCTCAGGTCAGAATATGTTGTGGCCTGTGCACTGTGGTTCAAGTTCAGTATTCTCACTGGGTAAGGAAGCTACCTAACACCTCCTTAGTGATTTATTTTTGGATGTGTTTGGTTAATACTCTTTTGTATATTCTATATGGAGGGTATGGCAATATTAGATGAATTTATGTGACACAGGAGAGGAAAATAATCAAGCAAAATAAATTGCTGAGGAAGTATTAGGGAGCTTCCTTAACTGACAAGAATATGGACCCAAATCTCAGAAGTGGCCAGAGGTTTTTCTGTCATTGTAAATGCTACCAAGGGTGTACAGTGTGGACACAAATATACTGATCCGCTCCATAACAATAACTATCAAGGTAGTGATTTTTGTGAATTCCAAAACCCAGTGAGATGCCCTGTGGAACCCAACATAGCTTTCAGAGGATTTTGTATAAGCTTCACAATTGTTCAGCTAAAAAAGTGGATCAGTATTTCTGTTGGCAACCGTACACAGGTCTCCTATCCTTCATTCCTTCAGTCTGATAATTTTTTAAATTATATTCTTGATGTCAGGTGAGTTTATTCGGCTAAGGAGATATTTAGCAACCTCTGGGGAGTAGATATAGCCTTCAATAACCCCTTCACCACGAGGTCTTTCTTGAACTGAACAAAATTGTCAAGAGGTAGCCCGGTGAAAGTGGAAAATATGTTGCCATAGTGAAGGAGTTAAAAGCTCTGGACTACATTAGCCCAGCCTTAAGCCCCTATGCTCCAAATAGGACAAAAATGGGAATGGCAATTTTGTATTTTTATTTATTTATTTTTTCATTTTTATTTATTTATATTTACCTTTCTAATGAGTACCACAACAAGTAATTTTTCTAGCCTTAGTATTAACAGAGGTACAGTTTTATGTTAGATAAAATATATCCATGTTGGTAAAGGTGATTTTGTGAGACTGTGTATTGCTTTCAAGGATGAGCTTTTAAAATGTATGGATTGGTTGTTGTCGTTGTTGTTGTTGTGACCCTAAGTTCATCTGATTGTGGTTTTATGGTGTACAGTGTCTCCAATGATATACCTGTCTGGAAGGGATCCTACAAACAGATGCCTCCACATCACCCTGTCCTCCACCAACAGGCTGCCCTCTCTCTAACTCACAAACATCGCTCTCTCTCTCTCTCTCTCTCTCTCCCAGTCCTTACATGAACTAAATAATAAGCTTGAGTAAATGGCACAGGAGCCTGCTTATAAATCATACTTTGTTTGCTTTCACCAGATGGAACTCAGCCATTCTCAGAACTTCAGTGCTAAGTTGTGGTAGCATGAAATTTGATGAACCATAGTTACAAGGTAGAAATGAGTCTCCCTGGTTACTAGTCAGATTAACCCTCCAGTCTGACTACACTTGGCTATGAACTGAGCTGAAAGAGTTAGGGATCTTTGTTAGATCAGATACATTATAGTGTTACACATGATACCCCTAGGATAAAAGTGCATAATGACTGAATTAACAAAACTGAGGTGTCTTTATCACAAATGAGGATTAAGCAGTCCAGTAGTCACCTTTATACATTATCATCATCATCATCATCATCATCATCACCATCACCATCACCATCACATCCCAAAAACTGTACTAAGGATAAGAAAAAAAAAAATGGTTTATTGTAAGGTTTATTTGATAGTTATATAGCACAGTATACAGAAACTGCTAAGCACTCTGATATTTCAAGTAATTATAACCATGTTAAGAAAAACTGAAACCTTGGTGCAAGATGAGCCAGAGATGCATACAATGTTGTCATAAATCCCATCAATCCATCATTCAGTCCTTTTTTTGCCCCGTCGCTGGGTGGTGGCCATATAGCCAAACCATACGTGCTCCCTACGTGTCAAGTGGGTTGGTGGAGGGTTAGTGCCCCTCCCTGTAAAGCAAATAACTCAGAGTCAAATGGCCACCCCATACGGGATTATGGCATCTGCCAATAGATAGATAGATAGATGAGTAAAAGGGACCGAAGATATGCTATGTGGTCCCTACACTTACAGTATGGGTGAGCAGCCTCACTCTCCCCTGAGTGGCATTGTGTAAGCAATAAATCTCAACCATCCCTTAGATGGAAACCCTCACAGGCCACATGGGTGATGCGACTTAACCCACTAGACCACCAGATATTTTACTACATGTTTACCTCCCTTTCTCTCTCCCCTTGGGGCTAAGATGCGAATGAATGTGTTTGAATGGATGAGTAATTGGGGAGTGTGTCGTCCTGTCTCGGCTACCTCCCTTTCCTTGGGGGAAGCAGCCTAGGTATATAGATAGATAGATAGAGATAGTTTACCTCCCATGGTTTCCTGGGTTACAGGAAACCATTAGAATTGCAACTCAGTATACAGTTACATGAGTTAATGCTTAATGTAAAGATGCAATAGTTTCCACCAAACCCCAATTCTTCTAAACAGTGTAGGGTCCCGGTTGAGCCAAAACTGTTGTATCCCCTCATTCAGGCATTCATTCATTTATCACTGAATTTAGTACTGCCCTGTCAGACGTGTAGGGGCCTGGCATTAGGCTACTCAGTTCAGACATTTAGCAGCATTAAGTGAGCAAAAATACCCAGCCACCCCTCAATATCCACACGTCGATGTAATTTTTCCATCTGAACAATCATGGCCCTCTGAATTTAAGACCCATAGCTACATCTCTGTTTATCCATGTACAGATGTTTCTGAAACACTGTCCACTCTGTGCATTTCATGAATCATATACTGGTACTGTTCACTTTCATATCACTAGTGCTGACCTTATTTTTACTCTGAACTTACACCGATGCATTTTGAGAAACCATGAATTGCTACACACTGAATTTGTCCAAATAGTGATGTAATTTGAGAAACCATGTTGAATTTGAATTACTGTACTTTAAATATGCTGGCTGGACATCAAAGTCAACTGACATGTACATTCGGTTACAGGAAGAAGTGCACACAGGAAGCAATATAAACACAAAACAGTCTAAGTTCAAGACAAATGTTTTTATTATATAAATGAGAGGAAACAACTCATGTTGCTCATTATTTTTCATTTCTCTGTGGCATTTAGGGTAGTGTTAGCAATTAAAATCTCCCAAACAAAGATGATGAATGTAAATTTTATACTGTGGACAACTGTACAAGTTTGGAGGCAAAGATAATCATACAAGCTAATGGTGCCTGCTGGTCTACAATATACTGTAATACGTAGCTAGATAGTATGCTCAAGTATCAGGATGATCACAGATCTACTAGAATTCATTTTTTCTTCTCTAGGGAATGCCAATATGAAATTCACCAGAGAAGCTACAAAAAGTGTGACTTTCTATGGGCAGATCTTTAGTTAGTATGAGTAGTCATCAATACACATACTGTAATTATTTTTCATGATCATTATCAAGTTGCAGAACATCAGAAATATTCCATGCATAACCCTATACAGAAGTAAAAAAAAAAAAAGTACAATTTGCATCATTGAAGACATGTCTCCCAAATGCTGACATCTACCTTAGTAACTAGAACATCCCTCTGACCGGTGGGTTTTTCTATTGCTGAATAAGTATCAACAGATATTAGCTAGAACACATTAACAGTGTGTGATAAAAGTGGTGTAAGCACTAACAGCCAATGCCACAGATTATAACAAATGTGTTGTCTTCCTCTTAGTCATTATTTCAATATACCAACACTAGTCTTGCATTCTCACACTAATCATAAGTCATCTTGTATCTGTGAATACATACAGTAACTGCTTCTTGTCAGCTTTAGGTAATGATATGGTATGTCTGTTTTGTAACTTAATTTGTCACTTAATATTCTTTTTACATGTTTTGTTCACTGTGATAGCTGTTGCCATATTTGTTAATTACCATAACTTTTCTTGTACAAGTTCTTTTGTTTAACTGCTAATAATTCTGCATGTGTTGTTATTTATGACTGTTCTTTTCGTACAGTAGTTGTTACCATACTTCAAAATATTCTTGCTGTTACTGCTGTTGTTGGAGACTGTGTTTATGTTCACCAATGCTCAAGTTTTTGCTGTAACAAATGCCAAGTCTTGGTCCTGTTTGTACTGCGTAAGGATCTTTGTCGTCAGGTCCCAAACAGCCTTCGTGGTACAATCTGGATGCAGAACAGTGAACCAAGAGCGCTCTGACACCTCATCATCACCCGGCACCACCACACCATACACCTGGAGAACCACATTTATGATTGCCGCCGCCACAAGTTGAGGGCTGTGGTTTAGCACAAGGGGGAAGTGGAAGACGTCTTGTACTATGGTCCAAGACAGTTCCACAATTGGTAAGCTGGAGAATTCATCACTGCCAACCCAATCCATAAGTGACTGCAGGTAGAAGAGCAGGTATTTGTGCGGTAGGTCGACCTTCATCTTAAACCCAAGGATACGCATCAAAAGTAACTCAGCCTGGATCAGTGAGTCCCGCATGGAGAAATATGGGTCAAGGGAAAGGGGTGGGTCATTCCTCCTAACACAGCTTACCCCGACGTTAATTATGTCTCGGATCTTTATGTCATCGTCCTCGACTTTCGACCCCAGGTAGAGGCAGGTGGAGCCGATGAGATAGGGGTCATATTCCTCTAGGGTGGCCACGGCAAAGAATTTGTGGTAATAAGTGGCAGCTGTTGCAATTGTTAGAACACTGGCTTTAAGTTTTATTCCACACTCAATGATATAACGTGCACCAGAAAAGTGGTTGTAGTTTTTATTGTAGTCTACAGGCGGGTTGAATTTTTCAATGGGGAACTGTAGCTTGATTTGGAGTAGGTGGCCACTAGGACCAGGCTTTATGGGTGCTGATGGATTCATTGTCCTCTCTGACTCACTTCACTCCTCTCATCACATTCACCACACCACACCAATGAATCTTACACTTTCTCTTCCTCCTTTGATCTGAAACGAAAAAATAATCTAATTTCACACTAGGCTATATCACATGGTACATTTTTACAAGAATGTTTATTACATGCTGCACTGTTGCATTACTGTCTATAACATCAAACTGTCCCAGATGAAGTGACGGCTTTCTAAAGGTTTGATCCTCAGGAGGTGACTGGAGTTTTTTTTTTATCATGTGATGCCATCACGGCAAGTAGGCTGGTCATCCATCTTTAAATGTTCTAGGGTTGGTGGCGCGGCCTCGGACCACCACAACTCAACGGGAGTAACGTGGGACTGGCTGGAGCTATTTCCCATTTAATTGTTTGTAACACAACACACTACTCTCAGATGAATTCCCCTACTCCACTGCATGGTACAGTCAACAACAGAAATTCACTCAAGTTTCCCTGTTTGATTTGAGCTTGTGATCTAGTTAACACTGTATGACAGAGTTGACAGACCAGTTCTACATACCAGTACCAACATATTATTACATATCGAGTGACTTAGAATAAAAGTCTCGCATGTTAACCCGTTAATTGTGCATAGCGGTTTTTTGGAGGTGTCCGTGGTGCGCAGACATAGGGGTAAAAATGAAATTTCCCAAAGGCCAAATTTTGTCTTAGGAATTGAGAGAACACATGCCAAAGTGTATAGTAACAAAATATTAGCTCAATATTTACCTTGGTAAAGCCATGGATGAACATAAAAGTGTCTGATTCCCTATTGGAATGTAAGGTTTTCGTTTTCGGTTTTGAAGGCTCAAACATGCTTGCATTGGTCAGCCTTGGTCACCATGGCACTATATTCGAAATTCACCCACGCAGCCAGGGCTGTATTAAGCAGTTGCACTCGGAACAGCCCAGGCTGTATAAAGCAGTTAACAGGTTAATGAATGACGGGCATATCATAGAAGCAAACTTGAAGTGAATTTCTCCTGTTTACAGTATGTAGCCTTCTCCCTAAAAGATGCCTGTACAACTTCCCAAGGAAGAAAAATAGGTTTTTGCCAGTACAAAAACACATTTTTTTTTTTGCTAGTAAACCTTCCTTACGAGCAACCTTTCTTATACTTTCTCACAATTTGGTCAACACTATCTATCTATATATCTGTTGCCGGATGCCTCAATCCCGTTTGGGGTGGCCACAAACAACACGAATGATAGAAAAGATGCCTACCAACCATCTGAACATTTCATTTATAAAGGTTCCAACATGCTGGCATACGTCACCCTTGGTCACCTAATGTCAGCTCTCCATGCTGCTCGATCTCTGGCAGTCTCCCTATTCAGCCCCTTGTCCCTGAGGTCACACTCTATGACCTTGTCCTATGTCTTTTTCGGTCTGCCTCTTGGAACCTTATCCCCAACATTCACTTTTCTCACTTTTTACACCCAACTGTCATCCCCCAAGCTCTCCACATGCCCATGAAAGAATCTACGCTAGCAGATAAAAACATCATTAATTCAGACAGTAGTACCAGAAAAAAACTTTTGCACCAAAAAAAAAAAAAAAAAAAAAAATGAAGATACACTGAAGGAAAAATCATGAAATTAAACAAAAAACCTTACTGAACAGATCTTTCTCATGATCATCTCACAATATATATACTATACTAAAATTGTCCCTATCATACTCGCATTATCACCAACCATTTCAGTACAAAGACATTAACTTAAACCTAATTACCGATACCAGTACTGCTACAGTTTTTATTTTCTGCAGGTCTGGACAGCCATGCCTCTTTGTTAAATCAATTAGGTTACTAGTAATGTTAGGACAGATTAGTTTGGTTAGGTCTGTTGGGGAAGAATAGCTTAGGATGATCTGTTACACTAGCTTATGTTAGTTTCAGGCCACCAACCTTGAATATCCAACACTGCATTTTCTTTTCTTTCTTTTTTTTGTGTGTGTGTGTGTCAGGTTTGGAGAGACCTCTTGTACAACCTTGAATATCCAACACTGCATATTCTTTTCTTTCTTTTTTTTTTTGTGTGTGTGTCAGGTTTGGAGAGACCTCTTGTACTAAATGCATCAACAGTTTATTTCCAAACCTTTAACCACATGAGGCTTGGATAAGGTCTTGGCAAAGCAACATAGACTTAATGCATCTGGCTGCATCAAAAACAAAGAGATAATTTACTTTTATGCAGCTTATAATAATCTTACTAACTTTTGCAAGAGGAATCTACAATAATGGTCAGCATAATAATTACATATCTGCAGTCGCTAATTCACACTTTAATCTCCTTAATTAACTTTGACATAATTATCTGTAAAAATAGACCAAGCTACCTAACACTCCATTACCTATCTACCCTGTCCAGTCACATCTATTAACCCGAAATTCCCCCAAACTCTAACGATCTTACCTTAGAGAAGCTTAGGTTGGGTAACACGATGGAAACTGTTATAATTTAAACATTTACGAAAAAAGTTTTGAAGGCTTGGCATTTTCAGCGGCGGCCATCTTGGGTGTTTACATCACATTCGGGTTCGTCCCAATAAATATCACGTTACTGTCCATATTGTTACTTTATTAATTTCCTCCGCAATTCTTTTTTCTTTTATTGTCGACAAAAACTGTCTATTATGTAACTGCTGTAATTCAATAAATAATTATTAGTTTATTTCGGCTCTTGTTGACTCTCTCTCTCTCTCTCTCTCTCTCTCTCTCCTCATCTTCAATCCGTCCGTCATTCCCTCCATCTCTCCCTTCTTCTTCAACCTCTCTTCCATCATCCCCTCCTTCCCTCTTCACCAACCACTCCATCATTCCCTCCACCTCTCCTTCCCTCTTCACCAACCACTCCATCATTCCCTCCACCTCTCCTTCCCTCTTCACCAACCACTCCATCATTCCCTCCACCTCTCCTTCCCTCTTCTCCAGCCCCGTCATCCCTTTTTTCCTCTTCAACCCCTTTATCATTCCCTCCACCTCTCCTACCCTTTCATCATTCTTTCCGCCCCTCCTTCCCTGCTATCATTCCACCTCTCCTACCCTTTCATCATTCTCTCCACCTCTCCTACCCTTCCATCATTCTCTCCACCTCTCCTACCCTTCCACCATTCTCTCCACCTCTCCTACCCTTCCATCATTCTCTCCACCTCTCCTTCCCTTCCATCATTTTCTCCTTCCATCCTTCTCTCGTCTCTCCACCTCTCCTTACTTTTCCCATAACCTCTTAAACACGGCAGGACGGGATATGGATGGATTAAGTCCGGTTATTTGGTAGGAGAAACAGGTGGTGAAAGAGAAGGAACCTAAAGCAGACAGTGAAAGGGTCGCGATCCCAGTCAGCAAGAAAATAAGGATGGTATCGTTGTTTGTATTGTGAATGGGTATATACATGCTAGTGACCATTACTTTAATTTGAATTTACCGCCAGTAAAAGAACGCGAAAGGCTCAAAGATGAGAGTTTAGTATATCGTTATTTCAGTAATCTGGTACAATGATTTAACAGAAAAATAATGTAAATGGGGTTATTTATATACACAAAATATAATTGGATATAAATTACATGAGAGCATGGGCGCTGCCAGGTGTAGAAATATTATAAACAATGTATTTTTGTCGCCTTCCCATCCTTCTGCGTTCATAGAACTTGAACAGTTGCTATTGTAAATTATTAGTAATATCGCCATATAACAAAATCTTTGAAATATACATGTTTGCTGGGACATGGGGGAGACACGCCCTACGTCTGGCATAGAAACCGTGAAAACAAATAAGCTCTAGTAAGTCTCGTTAATATTAATTTCAAAATATAATTTTCTGTGTCTATTAATAGAAAAAATAAATAGAAGTTAAGTCAATGCATTAAATTAGTAATTAAAGATAGAAATGCTTTTCAGTAATCGTTTTTAGTTTTGAATGAGATGCTGCGTTGAGATACATAGGTCTCGGCTAGTGTCAACAATTGGCGTCTTCATTTTGTTGTAAGTTTTGTACAGCCTCGATCACGTCCTGTCGATGTGGCGGTGATGGGTCGCTGGCGAGTACACGTTTTAATTCTGTATGATGTCTGAGATAACAGAGCTGATAAATTACGCTAACGGCGGAGATGAGAGCCATAGCGAAACAAAAACCACAATGGCCTCACCACTGAGGCTAAGGTTTCGTGGGGAAATCTGTTATTTGGGATACATAAATTGGGCTCCTCATACACCCTGTCATTATCATTGTCATTAGCAGAAATCCCTTGGGTCAGTGAGGGTTAGGGAATGAAGGATGTGGGAGGAAAGGGTTGAAATGGGGAAGTACGGGAGGAAATGGTTGGTGAAGCAAATGTCAACGTCGTCTTATGGATGGGATGCAGGACTGAGGACAGTACTTGGTGCCTCCGATTTGAGAGGGTGATAGTGCCACCCTACAAATAATCCTTCCCCTACCTGCCCACTGAGAGGAGGATGCTGGACTGCTAATTAGAGGAGGGGAACTGAAGCCTACCGTCCAAGGGGTTTTTATTTCATTTGTATATTGGGTTACAGCTGCTACTGAATAAAGCTACTATACCTCCTTTTAGCCTGAGAATACCGTTTGTATTTTTCTAGTGTATAGATTAAGAGAGTGCTAGAGAAGGACACTTTGTGTGGTGGTACAGATATGACTGTCAACTATGGTACTCGGAGAAGACTTCTGGATGAGGCTCATTTCAGGCCTGTGACTCCATCTCTTAACTTTCCATTAACTTCAGTTTCATATGTTGTATGATGGCTGAATTGGTGTGGTATAATTGATGGTCTGTTGTTTTATATTTTTCCTGGTGTCTCCACACCCAATCTGTTTTCAGAGTTCTGCAGTCTGTTTTTAATAATAACACAAATGTCCCACACTGTGGCTCAGTGGGTTAGAGTGCTCCGCTCTGACCCAAGGGGCAGAGGATCGAATCCACCCAAGGGTCATTGGTAGACATCAGGAAGGGCATCCGGTCATAAAATTATTTATTTATTTTTTTTTATTTAACTTGCTTCCACCTTTCTGTAAGGAGAATGCTGGACTGCAGAAGGGTACCTTCAGCCTGTAGTCCACTGGGTTCACATCCAGATAAGCTTTGGTTACAACAGCCATATCTGTATTTTCTTACACTATCATACCACTGACAGATGGTAAAGAATAAATAGATAAATAAATCATTCAGATAGCAAAGATCTTATTCTGTACGAGCAGGCAGATCATCAGCAGCAGCATTCAGAGGATTAAAAAAGTACTCCAAATTTCAACATCCAACACCAGCCCCACCTTCCTTTCCGTACCATTACCCTTTCAAGGCCAAAGATATCATTTTCATGTAATTTTTGCCATGTCCTGATTGCATGTAGTGTAGGGCAGTGATCAGACTGGAGTGGAGAGGTTAAATACAACCTTGATAAACTCCATCATATGAGATGCCATTCATAAGCTGAATAATATATCTGGCATCATCAGGAGGGGGAGGGGTAGACCGAGGATGAGATGGAGGAATAGAGTGGAAAGATACAGTGTATGAAAGAGAGATGTGTGAGCTAGAGGGAGGGTAGCCAAACAGCAGAGGACAGCCATATGGAGGTGATTTGTTTGTGGCCACCCCATACAGGATTAAGGCATCTGACTATAGATTGATAGATCATCAAGAATAAACTATAAAGGATGCTAGTCAGGTTGAAGGAGTTAATTTTCATCTTTATTGTACTGTACTCTCATCGAAATACACATTGGTGCTGGGGAGGGTTTCCTGTATAGGGTGGAACTGGTATAAAGAAGCAGATCTGTTGCCAGGTTGTACAAACATACCATACCTTAGTTACCCCTAGGCTTTATCTCTGGAAATGAGGAGGGTGGACTGTGTGAAAAGGTAGCTTCAACCTGAAGTCCACAGTGTTCATGTCCAGATGAACCTGGGGTTGCAGCAAAAGCATGACTAGTTACCGTACGGTACATTCTAGAGCCATGAGGACATCACATGTCCATCACTGAAATGAATCACTAGCTCAGATATCCATGTTCACACGAAATGCTTGCTGGAGTTCTGGATCACTGTAACCTATAAAAACTCTCACCTACACCTGCCTGTGTCCAGTGGGGCCACTTATATGGGTTACAGTAATGCAAAACTCCTGCCAATACCAGCTGACAGTTGACGTGGATGCAACCTTAAATGTTGGGACTGAGTGGCCAGGCCCCAGGTCCCAGTGCTTCTAATGGGGCAGACAAGGATTAGATGGTTGATGGATGGAAAATATTGGTTGTGTTGTTAGGATGTTGGTGTGAAGACGGGTGAAGATGGAGTCTGGTCCCCCCCTGAACCTGTCCACCACGGTGAAGGTGGAGGACCTGCCACCACTGCCACAAGACACCGCCACACACCACTACACCGTTGAGGCTGAGTTGCTGCATGACGACGATCAGCAACAACACAATGACAACACACAGCGGACCTCCGACCAGGTGAGTGATAATTTAGGCCATGTCTTTATGTTAGGTAGTAGATCTCTGGCTACTGTTGACCCTAGAAGGTACGGTACCGTACTATAGGTACCATGAGAGTGAAATGTGACTAAAAGCTTGGTAACTGTCCACAGATCATCACTTAGGCAGGACACATTCAGCCACAAATAAATAAAGTTCAATCTGAGACTCATTATTAATCATAATACATACCGGTACCTTAGATTTCCTCTTTCCCAGCAGCTACCAGCAGCTGTTTTGACCGGTTTTCTGGTTTTTGCACTTGGTTAAGCTCTCAACCCACAGACAACATAACTGTCCCATGGCCAGCCCTTAAACAGGGATTCCCTAAAAGGATGCATAGTGTCATTTTTACATATGTAGGTTTTATATTTTCATTTACACATATGTTTAGAAACCATTGACCATGCAGGCAAGTGTAGATCCTTTAACTTGACTGATGCTCACCATGTGTTGCAATCTTGATCCATATCCCTGCTCACTTCCCCATCTCGAGGGGCTTCATGCAGCGCCTTATTCCAAGTCTTCCTCAGTCAGCCTTTGGGAATTCTTTCTTCCACATCCATACCTGCGACTCTGCTTGCTACTATACTTGTTTCAGTTAAACATGAATGAAAATTTCTTCCTTCTGCAGCTTTATTTTCTGCAGTTCAGTGGCTGATTAAGATAATGCTACAACTCAGCATTTTTTCCATTGTATGAGTTGCTTCATTGTACAAGTGTTAATATAATTTTATAATTTGTAACTCGTCATTGAAGATGGAGAGATCATAATTTTAGGCCTAGTTGGAACAAAAATGGTATGTCTTCATCCTGTCCAATTTTCTGCACCATTCCCTCCTCCATAGTCACATCCTTTATAGGGTAGGCTACTGAAAATTACTGTCTTGTAAAATGCCAGAAGTTAGGGAGCTTGAGTAATTGTGTGACCCATTTCATTGGGCATGATGATAGGTACCTTTTTGCCATTTCTGAATCCTATCTCACCCCATCTTTAGGTGGGAAAAAGGATCAGAGTGATGGTGATGATAGCCACATCCTGTAGCTACATGCATTAAAATTACACCATGCTTCCTCTCAAGGAATCGTCATATCCCCTCATCCTTGGTCTCCCCCTTCCCTGTACCTGTTATTCACATACACAAATACACCTGCCAGTAGTCAGTCTCCTGTTCTTTTATTACAGTACAGTGCGGTACAGTATTTGTATTTTATTTGTGATTTGTTACAAATTATCAGATGGGCGTTTATTTATATTCCAGGAGGGTGATGGTGGTGAGGTTGGTGTTGACGGTGGTGGTGATGACACAAAGGAGAACCTGCTGGGTGACCACAAGGACCAGCTGGGCTCCAAGGACTACAAGTGCTCCGCCTGTCCTGCTTCCTTCGTGCGTGCCAGCCAGTTGCGTGCACACGAGCGCACTCACTTCGATGAACAGGTGGGTCACACAGTAGCATTAGTTGCAACCCAAGGCTCATCAGAACATGAATCTAGTGGAAAGTAGGTCAGAACTGCCATTCTTCCACAGCCCACCATCCTCCTTGTGGGGGATAGAGAGGGGATTGAGGGATGTTTGAATAATTAGACAGCCCCATCACAGTTTATATTGGTGCTACCACCAGAAGGTGTCCCTCTCCAGCACTTTATAGGTTGGTGTTGGAGAGGGACACCTTCACATGGTCACACCAATATGACTGGGTAGCTCTACTACGTGGTTATACAAACATCCCTCCTTAATCTCCCTAACCACTAAAAGTAGGATGGTGGACTGCAGCAGAGAAATAACTCCAGCTTTCAGTCCACTGAATTCATGTTCAGATGAGCCTAATATTGCATCTTTCAGAGTATCAGTACTACTACATAGTGGGGTCACTTAAAACCATATTATGAAAGCTGAGGTGCAAAAGTGTGGTCAAGACCCATTTTTTAACCAAAATGTCAGAAGAATGTGTTGATGATAAAACACATCTGACCTTTGTGTATCACTACTGACCGCACTCTGTCATATGGATGCAGGCAATCAAATAACTATTACAGGTGTTAGTGGGTCATAAAAAACTAAAAAAATTAAGAGACTGCTTACATTTTTGCTCCCCTAGTTTTATTAATACTGTATAACCATTACTTTTGATTCAGTGTGGATTCAGTTTGTATGCAGTTTGATTTCTGGTGCAGCAGTGTGGAGAGAATGAAGAGTGAGGAGAGTGCATGTGAGTGAGGTGGAGGGGGGGGAGACTGGATGAGATGGAAGGATAGGGTGGAGAGGTGTATAAGTGAGATTGGTGTGCGTTGGAGAGGGGGTAACCTGATGGCAGACAACAGGGTGACGTTGAGATTTGTTTGTGGCCACCCCGGCTGGGATTAAGGCCCACTGTTATTGGCTGATAGAGAAACTGACAGATAGATAGAATGACTCACTCTGTTTCTGAACAGCCAGTATAACCTAATCAGACCACATCTAAATAACCATTCTTTTCCACAGCAATATGAGTGTGACCAGTGTGAGCAGGTGTTCGTCAGGATTGGCCTACTAACAGTCCATCAGCGAGAGCATCACCGCCAGTGCTTCTCATGCGACCAGTGTGATGCTAAATTCTCACACTACAACAGCTATAAGCTTCACCTGCGACGCCACAAGGGGGACAAGCCCCATAAATGTCCTGATTGCCCCATGGCATTTGTTCAACAGTGTCATTTGAGCATTCATCGTAGGATTCACACTGGGGAGAAACCATTTAAGTGTGAGAGGTGTAATCAGAGGTTCAAACAAGTCTCACACCTAACGACACACATGAGGGTTCACACTAATGACAAGCCCTTTACGTGTTCAGTATGCGAGGCATCCTTCTCACAGACTAGCAGCTTAAAGAGGCATAAGCGTAGACATACTGGAGAGAAGCCATATAAATGTGATGAGTGTGGGGCTTTATTTGTGGAGCGGAGGAACCTTTCCCGCCACCAGCTGACTCACACTGGGGTGAAGCCATTTAAGTGTGAGAAATGTCCAGCATCCTTTACCCAGATGATTGACCTCAAACGGCACCAGATGTCACACTCGGGACTCAAGCCATTTAAGTGTGATGTGTGTGAGGCGGCATTTAGTAGAAAAAATAATCTAAGGTGGCACAAGCTCATTCATGAAGGGGACACGCCTTATAAATGTGACGTCTGCAATGCTGGTTTTAGCCTCCTGAAGGATATGAAGATACATGTCAGAACTCATGCTGGCTCTAAACCCTTCAGCTGTGACCAATGTGGGGCAACCTTCTCACAGTTCAGCACACTCAAACGCCACAAACAGAGTCACACGGGTCATCGCCATTTTGTGTGCAGTTTGTGCCATGGGGCTTTCAAAGACAAGAGTGCCCTGAAACGACATATGTTACGCCACGCTGGTGTGCGACCCCATGCCTGCCACAAGTGTGATGCTGCCTTTATTGAGTATCGTAATTTAAAGAGGCATAAGGTGACAGTCCATGGGGAGGAAAGGTTTGAGAGTGATAATAGTGGTGGTGGTGTGAGAGAAGCTGAGGGACATCCACTTGCTCCACACAAAAAGAGACATGGCGGCAAGACTGAGGAAGATGAGGATGGTATAAATTCCATGTATGACCCCAGATACAACAACAATTCCATGGTACAGCAGCACAGGGAGCCCTCACAACATCAGCCAGCACAGCATCAGCAGCCTTCATCACACCACCCTGCGCAACACCAGCCATCTCAGCCCTCACACCAACACCCAGAACAGGATCCTCTGGAGCATCATCAACAGCCCCAGCACATCACTTCCCACATCACCACATCACTTCCACAGGGTCAGGAGGCATCACAGCAACAGCAACAGCCACAGCCACAACCACAGCCACCAATTGTAAATGAAATAGTCACCATCCCAGGCCAGGTGCCAGGACAGATGCCCACTCTACTCCTAACACAACCAGGCCAGCCTCCCAAGACAGCTCGGCCCGCTGAACACTGCCAAAATCACCAGGCTCACATGTTGACTTTTGTGGAGGGCAGCTATAACCAGTGGCAGTCTTGGTGTTTCTGTGATACACCAAACATACCAGAGTCCCCTCATACCATCTTAGAACCTGCCACCAACACCACACCAGTCCCACCTCAGCAAGTGCAACAGCAGATCACATACACTGATCTACAGCAGCCACAGCAGCAGCAACAGCAAGCAACAGTCAGCATGCCAGAAGTGAGTCAGGCAGAGTATCAGCACACAAACACTCAATTCAGCACTGGCTACCCTGACCCAGTCCATCATTATGAGGACACTACACAAACTACAGAACACTTGGACCCCCTTGCTCATCACCAGCACCAACAACATCAACCACAGGAACACCAACACCCTGAAGCCAAAATTCCCCTGGACCAGCCAAGGATATTCTCAGTCACAAGTTTGCCCCAGGATGACCAACACCAACAACAACAGCAACAACAACAACAGCAACAGTCACACACCCACCACCTACAGTCCCACCACCAGGAACAAGCACAACAGCAGCAACAGCAACAAACACACCAGCAACAGGTGGACTCACAGGTCACCTTCCAGTATAGCCTAACTGTTAATAATCCAGCAACAGGAGATATACAGATTCAGAGTGAGGCTTTCAATGCCAACCCCACAGACCAAACAGCTGATCCACCGGTCAAAAAACGCCGTCTGGCCAAAACGGAGTCCCAAGAGGTTAAGATGTACAACTGTAATTCATGTGCTAAGACATTTTCGAGGATTAACCACCTCCTGATACACAAAAGGACACACACTGGAGAGAGACCCTTCCAGTGTGGGGTTTGCTATCAGTCCTTCACCCACAAAAACAGCCTCACAATACACATGCGGGGACATACTGGTGAACGACCATACGTTTGTGAGACCTGCGGTGCCTCGTTCACTCAGAAGAGTAATTTAAGAGTACATTCAAGGGTACATACAGGAGAGAAACCATTTAAGTGTGACATGTGTGAAGCAGCTTTTACCCAGGCCAGTCATCTCACCGCACACAAGAGGACCCACACCAATGATCGGCCTTTTGAGTGTGAGCATTGCCAGCAGACCTTCACGCAGCGCAGTGCCCTCAAGCGCCACTGCATGACCCACACTGGAGATAAGCCCCACAAGTGCGATGTGTGTAATTCACGATTTTCACAGCGGGATGATCTTAGGAGACACCAGAGGGTTCACTCTGGGGATAAACAGGACAAACCTATCCCGTGTACGTATAAATTCTGCTCTGCTCCCTTCACTGACAGGACCTCCCTCGCCAAGCACATACGAACAGTGCACCAGGGGAAGACAGAGTCACCTGCAGACAGTTCAAGAAAGAACAAAAAGAAGAAACCAGTTACTAAACCAGGTCAGGGTAACATCAGCCCCAAGTCACCTAAGAATACCAGTAAAAGTAAACCAGTTGCCCCTGAACCGACACGCACTAGTAAGCGATTGCGAGAGGCTGCAGAGAAGAAGAAGGACAGACCGGAAGACTCAGACTTCATAATGGGTGACTTTGTGGATATCGAGGAGGACTTCAAGCCCCCACAGAAGCAGAAACCAATAAGGAAACTGAACGAGAAATCCGAGTATGTCAAATGCGAGTCCAAGCACAAAATGGAAGCGTGGTGCTTCTGCGAACTGCCCCATGGACCTGACGAGCCCCACACTGACTCCACTGGGGGAGACAGCAAATGTGGGGGGGACCAGCCCACCACAAGCACAGTAAGTCTCTGTTATATATAGATAATGAGTTTCAAAGGGTAAATTTAAAACAGAGTGCAAAAATATGAGCTGATCTTTATAGTTCTGCACTGTGACTTGACTCAGTTTTGTTCTTTTGCAGTTTATTTCACATAGTTCAGTGGCAGAGAAAGACAATGCTATGGCTTTACAAGTACATCCTTTTCATAGCATATCATCATGACTTACCATATTTTAGTGTTGATTTATTATTAAAACTCAGCATTCAAGTTGGAGAGACAGCAATTTTTGGTGAAAGTAAAAAGAGTAACCTATACAGTAGTTTTGATAGTCATTTATGGAAATTGTTGGATGTAATTAGCCTGCATTCCCACATTACAGTGTGTAGTTAGCAACGATGCACAGAGATCAGATGTGTTGCCCTTTTTTTTTTTTTTTTTTTTTTTTTTTTTTTAACAGAGCATAGTTATCAGTAACAGAGAAATGTCAGACATGCAGTATCATTATGACTTACACAGAACACCTGTAATTGTTGGATATGATCAGCCTGCTGCATCCCATATTACAGAGTGTATTCAGCAGTGATATAGGAAGGCCATACAGCCTATTGTCATCCCATGCATCAGGAATTATCATAAAAACTGGGGACTTATCCACATCTTCATTTACTCAGGTTTGATAATAAAGTCCAAAATCTCTCAGTCTTTTCCATGCAACTTGTAATGTCGTTGAGGGGAAACTTGCAGACCATCTGTATTGCTGTTGTTCCCTAACCCCAGACTGTCTGGCATTGGATTGAAGGAGCCAATTAAGTTGTTTTTTGAGAATTACTGTGGACTTGTTTGTAAAGATGAATAAGTAAATAAATACAATAAAAAAAAGAGATAACATCTAATAATAACTTTGTGTGTGCCCTAACAGCAACAGGGTGTTGGAGGAGGAGGGAATCTAGTGGCAACAGCTGATGCTAGTGGAGCGACTTCACTTCTGCAGCTGTCCATGGAGCAGGTGATGCATTGTTGATGCATTTGTAAATGAACTTAAGGGCGTATAATGTTTGTCAACAGTAGGCGGTTGTCTTCCAGTAATTTTATACAGTACAGTGTATGGCATAGGATAGGAGTACTTGCAGTTGTTAGTTGTAGCCTTAGCTCATTAAAGGTGAACCTTTTGAACTGCAGGCTGAAGTTGCCCTTCTTCCTGCAGTCTGCTATCCCCATTTCAGGGGACTGAGGGAAGGGGGGACTTTAGGGATGTTTATACAACCAGGCAGTAGACCTGCTTGACCATACCAGTGCCACTGCATGAAGGCATTCCTCTCCAGCACCTCTTCTCCAACAAAAATTATATTTCAACTTGGAAGCTAAACCAGTCATTGTTACAGGTGAGTCACACTGGGCTTGAAGGTGGTGGTGTGTCTGTTGGTGCTGCCGCCATCCCTGCTGCCACCGTTGCCGCCACCACCACAGCCACCCAACCCACTGCACAGCATCCCCACACCTCAGTCACCACCTTAGCCCCACCTGACCCCAGTGATGGCCTGGCGGGGGGACAGGTGGTCGCCAGTACAGTAAGTCTTGTGTATCTGTTACATATTTTTGTATTAATCTCTGCTTTTAACACAAGGTAGTGGGCCAGTTCCATCTTTGTTTATGGGACAGTACAAGCAACCACACAGGTTGTGTCCATGATAACTGCACTTTAGATTTTCCTGCCAGGGCTGAGAAAAACAAACAGTTGTCACACCAATAGTGTTGCAGCTTCATTTGTGATGCCATGGAGGTAGGTAACATCATCGTCGTCTGATGTCATCATCAAATGATGTGACACGTTTACTATTCATTTATGCAACATTTTTTATGCTGGTACACCCAGCAGGCACTGATAAGAAGGTTTTTCTTCTCATCACACGCCCTATAGGTGCAGTAGTTGCTGTATATCTATCGTTTTCGTTTTTGAAGGCTCCAACATTCTTGCATGTGTTGGCCTTGGTCACCTAATGGCTGCTCAATCTCTGGCAGCCTCCCTGTTCAGTCCATTAACCCTGAGGTCACACTTAATGACCTCATCCCAGGTCTTTTTTGGTCTACCCCTCACAACCCCATCCCTAATATTAATGCTTCTCATTTTCTGCACCCAGTTATCATCCCCCATTCTCTCCACATGCCCAGACCACTTCACTCTACTTCTCATCACAACACCAATACACTCCAGTCCCATCCTACCTCTCAACTTTTCTATCGTAAACCTAGCCCCCCCAGGCCTTGCACTCAGGGATGCATTGCACATCCACCTAATAATTGTCATTTCTGTACGGTTGAGCCTGCAAATATCCTCTTCCTTTACTGCCCAGGTCTCACTACCATACAGCATCACACTCCTAACACATGCTGCATACAAAGATCCCATAGCATGTAGGGAGAGCCCTCTCAGTGTTAGGAGAGGCAACAGCTCCCTGAACTTCTTCCAACCACTCCTCACCCTAGCCATTGCTATGGTATGAAACACTAATGAAGAAAGTTCATTTTTTATCTTTTTTTGTGCATGGAGAGGGACCTAGGATCGGTAATTGTGAATTGTGTGGGTTATAGTGCCATTGTTAACCTGTAAAGCTGATTAGCCAGTTTCACATAGTTGCAGAATCACTTGTCAAGAAAAAGTTACCATATTTTGCAGCACAGGACTGGCTTGCAGCAGTAATGTATTGTATTTGCCAGATGGCAGTTGACGGCCAAACAACAGCTAGACTAGTGAGTGGGTCGATGGTGAGTGGTGGCCAGGTGGTGTCGGGTGGCCAGCTGGTGGGAGCAGGCCAGCTGGTGAGCCAAGATGGGGCCATATTCATCGAGGCTGGAGAGATGCTGAGCAGTGGGGCAGTTGTGATTAATCCTGGACACCCAACCTTCATTAGCTATGACCACATCACCATCACACATGATGGACAGGTCAGAAAAAAATGCTTTCTCAGCTCTACATCAAGTTAGAGTAAAGGAAGATTTTTAGTGTCTCAGATCACTGAATTTCATTTATCTAAACTCTAACATAAGTATCTATATATAGCTCTCTAACTGTCTGTCTGTTTATCTGTCTATCTATCTGTCTGCATTTGTATGTACAGTATAGATCATTTTTGCCGCTCAAGTCATACCGAGTAAGTCATCAATTATGTTGTGTTTCATAATGGTTGAGAATTGGACCCATATTGAATAGCATGTATTACTCAACATTAGGTCAAGAATCAGCTCCTCAAGTTTCTCACACTTTCCTTGAGGTGCCATACATGTTGCATTGCAGTATGGATTTTATTATTTAGTTTGCATTGCATTTCAGGTGGTGGGAGTGCCTGTGGGTGGTACGGGAGGTGAGACCCTAATGATCCAGTCAGCACCAGTCACTGTTGATGCCACCACTTCCTCACCTTCTGCCACATTCCAGCCAGCCACACACATACAGGTAATATATATCTTTTTTAAGTAGGTTTAGATAATGATGATAATAGGGAGGAAGAGGAGGATGACAGTGATGATGATGATGATGATTTGATCTTTTACCTCTCGGAAGCACCAGTTCTTCCAAAGGAATTCACTATAGTAGTGCTTGAGACACCTTTGCACCTTTACAGCTACCAGAATTTTTATATTATTCATATACTGTACAAACCTTATTTGCAGAAGTGGCAGCAACTAAATCCTGATGATTAAAATGATGATGATGACATTGATGATAATGACTGTCTTTACAGGAGTCTGGGGAGCCCCAGCCTGTTCAGTATACTGCCCTCGGGAGTGATGTCATCAGCCTGTTCTCCCAAGTGGAGGGTGGGAAGGAGCCCCAAAATACAGATCTACCAGTGGAGAAGCCAGCTCCAGTCATAGCCAAGCCCCTGGACTGCTCCGTGTGTGCTAAATCATTTGCACAGAAACGTACGCTTTGGGCACACATGCAGGAGGCCCACCCAGACTTATTCAGCTGTTCTGAATGCTGCTTTGCTTTCACATCCTCAGAATATTTACATCAACACAGGAGCCAGCATCACCAAAAGCTCCATGTGTGTCCGAAATGCGGCATGGCATTCACAAACAAATCCTCCTTCAATAAACACCGGCAGCAGATGCATTCCGGATCAACACTTGGTAACGATGAGAAGGTGTTTGCGTGTGATGTCTGCAGTGCAAGATTCCACCAGCAAAATGACCTGAAGCGACACATACTGGGACATACTGGCCAGAAGCCCTACCGCTGCAAGCACTGCAATGCGGGATTCACACGTTCGTCCAGCCTTAACAAGCACATGAGGATACACACAGGTGAGCGACCCTATGTTTGTGAGGAGTGCAATGAGGCATTTGCATACAGATACCAGTTCAACAGACATAAAGCCACACACAAAACGGAGGAACAGAAAACAGACTATTCCATGCCATTTGTTTATAGTGAGTGAATTGTATGCATCCGTGTGTATTTAGCAGGTTACTGTAGAGAATTTAAATAAACCAGACTAAAATTGGAGGAAGAAGAAACAAGGTATTCCATGCTGTTTGTATATAATGAGTGAATTGTTTGCACTACTGTGTTTTATAGAGAATTTAAGTAATGTATGCATGGGTGAGAAGCCGTATGTTTAAGGGGAATGTAATGAGGTGTTTGTTTACTGATTCCAAGTAAGTCAACACAATGCAGTAGACAAATGGGAGGAACAGAAAACGGACCACCCCATGCCATTTTGTATAATAAGTGAAAAATGCATTGAGATGTTTGCTTACTGATACAGTACCAGTTTAGTAGACACAAAGCAACACATTAAATAGAGGAACAGAAAACAGACTGCTTGTATTCTGGAGCACTTGTATATAATGAGTAAAGTATGCACCAGTGTGTTTGTATATTATAGAGAACAAAAAATATATAAATAGAATACTGTATGTTAGTTTTTATTACAGTGTTTTGTGTTCATATCTCTTGTATTTGTGAGTAGCAAGGGAATATCTGATAATATGTGAGTTATTATATTGCCCTTCAGCACAATGACTTCCTTTGTAGTGTTGTCACTGGCACAGCCAGATCTCCACAAATAGGGGGGGTTTGGGATGAGGCCGAGTTCAGTTCTGGGGGGTTAGGGTGCATATGTTAAAGTACCATAATCTAAAATCTGAAATCTCATTCTAAGAAATTCTTTCTGGCTCTGGACCCTACTTCACCCCAAATTAGGGTGAGAAAGGAGGTCTGGGTGATTATGATCTGAATTTTAAGATGAAGGGTCCAGAGCTCCTCTATCTGTGCCACTGAGTGTGTTCTTGTTGCCTCCAGTTGATATTATGCGGTTCTGTCACTTGATGTAGTGCTGCTTTCGGGTGTCTGCCCTTTCCTCTTCTCCATCCTTCTTTCCTTCCATCCTCTTCTGTCCTTCTTTCCTTCATTCTTTCCTCCTCCTTCTGCCTACGGGTGACTTTACACTCCCTCTTCCGTCTTTCTTTCCTTCATTCATTCCTCTTCCTTCTGCTTGTGGGTGACTCTACACTGAGTGACAAGCCAAATGGTTTCCTGTACACCAGGAAACCATTTACTATGCTGGGTGGTAACCATATAACCAAATTTTGGCGGCTGGTGGTTTAGTGGGTAATTATTGCACTCCAGTCGGATTGAGCCAGTGAAGATTTATATCCAAGGGGTGGTTGGGGTTTATTGCTTACATAATGCCACTCAGGGATGAGTGAGGCTGGTCACTTTCATCTTAAATGTCAGGACCAACTGCCTAGCCCCAGGCTCCTATGCTCCCCATGGGGCAACGTAGGATTGGATGATGGATGGATGGATGATTGGAAACATCGTATATTGAAGGGATCAGTGAAGGTTACATCTGATCCCTCAATTCTCAAAGTTTCTACCAAGCTGAACAAACTACTGTAGTCTGGAGATATCAGGAATATATTGTATGTAACCCTTCCAGTTCAGAAAGTCTCCTTTAAGCAGGATAAAGTAATCTGTGTGCAGGAAGAGTAAACTACAAAAAAGTCATCACTGTACTGTAGGGGATACTGCAAAGCAAAATGTACAAAAATGCAAGAGTTACCAGTGAGTGTGTGTATATATGAACACTTGTATCAGCAACCAGTCCAGCTCATTAGGAAGTTCCAGGCATGTTTTCCTTAGTGGTTAATGTGTATGACAGCTTAATATTCTCATGTACTTTTTTACTTATCCTCTCACACTCATTTACCATATCCACCTACCTTCGTTGTGGCCTACCTTGCCGTATTCTCCTTCAGATTCACTTGCATAATGGTGTATCATTTTCACCACCCTGTCTGCATCCTTTCTCTCATTTTGTTTATATATTACCATACCATTTAAACACACACACATTCATTTACCAAATCCTTCCATCTTCTTGGCCTACCATGCCTCCCTCCTCCTTCAAACTCACATTCATCATCCTGTTTATGTCTGTTACTTCCCAGTGACTCTGCCATCTAAACATAATGTCTTTTTAGTTCCTTATCTCAGCAAATTACTGTCTTTCTTATCCTTTTCTTCTAATACAACCTATCTGTCTATAGCCAGAGGCCGTAATTCCATAAGGGGTGGCCATAAATGAATCACCTCCATGTTCTCCTGTCCTCTGCCAGTTGGCTTTCCCCCTTCCAGCTCACATCCTTCTCTCTCATGTATCTCTTTACTCCATCCCTCCACCTCATCTTTGCTCCCCCTTCCCACTCCACCTCACTCATACACTCTGCTAGTCAGTCTCTCATTCTCCATCCTCTCAACACACAAGAGAATAGTAAGATGTAATATGCACATTGTATCACTGAGGATGAGGTTCTTGACAGCCTCCAGAGCTCACTACACTACGATCGGCAATAGTGTGAAAGATGAGATAACAGTACTGCACAGTGTTCCTGTTATTAGTTACCTTTTCTGACAGTCTTCTGTGCTATTTTGCTCACAGAACATTATAGAAAAGAATATACCTGTTAAAGTTTTATTACAACCTACAGTGCAAAGCTGATTTGTTGGATCCCTCAGTTTATTAGTTTATGGGTAACACTGATATTTTTTAACACATGCCTAACTTGTAATGACTCACTGTTCATTTAACCACATAACTGCCATTGTTTTGTGGGCATATTAATTAATTCCATTCATCATTTTTTTATTTATTTAATTAGTTGGTGGGGGCCCTCACTGTCCACTCACTCGATGTAGTGCTGCTCTCGGGTGCTTGCCCTTTCCTCTCTTCCTTCTTTCCATCCTTCCTCTTCTGTTTTTTCTTCCTTCCTTCATTCCTTTTCCTTCTGTCTATGGGTGACTCTACACTGAGCGACAAGCCAAATGGTTTCCTGTACACCAGGAAACCATTTACTATGCTGGGTTGTTACCATATAACCAGATTATGGCACCTGGTGGTTTAGTGGGTGATTAAGGCACTCCAGTCAAATTGAGCCAGTGCAGGTTTTATGTCCAAGGAGTGGTTGGGGTTTATTGCTCACGGATGGCCACACGGATGAGTGAGGCTGGTCACTCTCATCTTAAATATCAGGACCAACTTGCCTAGCCCCGGGCTTCTACGTGCCCCATGGGGCAATACTGGATTAGGTGATGAATGAATGAATGAATTTTATTTATTCATTTTATTTGCATATATTCACTGCTAGTATTTGATAAACGCTACAGTACCAGAAAGCTTAAAAGAGCCACTTTTTTTTTTTCTTTTTTAAATAAGTAAATTAAGCATGAAGTTAGATACCAAATTTGATGAAAGGGTATGTGGATGTAGAACATGCAAAATATACAAAATATAATTACCCTGTGAGTGTAGCGGCTGAAAAAGGTAATGTCTTACCTGAGTGACCTATTATTCATACACTGTAGTTTTATTTTATTTATTTAACTAATTTGTAGTAATTTAATAACATGTCCCACTGCAGTACATAAGTGTTCTCTGCTAGTTTTCTTTTTCCATTAAATCTACGGTACATAAAAACGAAAATACCTGTTAAAATTCCATTGGTATATTCAAAGTGATTTGCCAATTTCCCTTGAATTCCGTGTATCTATAGTCATTTGTCTTAATCCTCTAATTAACAGCACAAATTGTATGGAAATAGTTGTGATATTTTAAAAGACATCTTTGAATTATGTTAAGGACTGACCATCCCATTAATTATTTATATAACTACTTCCCCCCCCATTCCATTTACTAATTTCATTCCATATTCTGTCTGTTTCTATCTGTTGCCAGAAGCCATAATCCTGTAAAGATGGGCTGTTTGTCTTTGAGTTAGCTGTTTTAGGGGGAGGTGCACTAAGCCTCCGTTAGCCCACTTGTTGACATGTAGGGAGCACGTATGGTTTGGTTATATGGTTACCACCCAGCTTTGGAAATGGTTTCTTGGCTTACAGGAAATCATTAGGCTTGTCACTCAATGTAAAGCCACCTGAAAAGGAAAGAATATTAATAAAAAGTGACAGGAAACATGGGAGAAATAGGAAGCCAGGAAGGTAGATACAGAAAAAGACCAATAAAGGTGAAGGAAGAAGTAGGGAGCACTACGTCAAGCGAGTGGATGGATTTTCCCTTACTGGAAATACATATACAAGGTGGTCTGTAAACAAGACTCCAGTTAAAACTCACTTGACAATATCTTGTGTGTGATGGGAATGGCTTTGTCTGCTGGTGTGGGTGTAGGTGTTGAGAATGGGTGTGGAAACAGTAAATGATGCAGGTGGAGTGGAAGAGAAGCATTATACTGTATATGTGCCATCCTGTATACTAGTGCAGTACTGTACATATACCAAGAACTTCAATAGGTAATATTTTTCCAGATTACCATGTACTTATTAGCAAAAAAGAATGTCAAAATAAGGCAACGTCAATACTGTTAATGGGGACTTCATTGTGCTGTGTTCTGTAGGCTATCATCTTATACACTGTGGTCCAGTCTCAAACACTGATGCTGGCTGGTACTGTATATTTATGCAAGTATAGTGTGGTTTGTCACCCATGGTCATCATGCCAACTATTTTTTTAAAACAATAGTTAATAAGGCCATAGGCATGAGTGTACATGTTGTAGGTTCTTGCATTAGGTTGTACTCTAAGTGACTTTTGGAGATCTGTAGCACCTCTCCATTAGTGATTTTTTTTCTGCATATTACACTTCACTGCCCTTTTCTGTGTAATTGATGCAGGTCAGGTCGTATTGATATTAATATTATATAGACACCATACAGGAGAATGTTAGAGGCTGTATCTCTCTTCATGTCTGTCCGTATCTATCTATCAGTCTATCTATCTATAGCCAGACACCTTAATCCTAGAATGGGTTGCCATATACTGCCTCCATGTCACTCTGTCCTCCGACATCAGGCTGTCCCCCCTCCATTTGACACCTTCCTCTCTCTCATACCTCTCTACCTCATCCTTCCATATCATTCTTGGTTTCCTCTTTCCCCTCCCCCCCTCCACCTCACTCTCATACTGTACATTCCAAGTCAGTCTCTCCTCTATATGTTCTCATTCTGCCCCTCCCCTCCCCCTCCACTTCTTTCACATACACTCCTTTAGCCAGTCTCTCATTCTCTCCACATGGCCAATCCATTTCAGTGTGTGAGTGAAATAAATCAATAAGGATGAAGTGCTACAAAGCCTCTTGTGCCACCTAGAGTACGAGCAATCACGGTCAAATTGTTTAGGGATGTGTTCAGCTCTGCATTTATCACTGGGAGTCATATTGTTACAACTGAGAGTGTTCAATTGTGGACAAGCCTTGATTTCATGCTGATAACTTCTGAGGCATGTGATGACAACAGAAAATGTCTGACCTTCTTGTACTGCTAGTATTGATATTAACTACACTTTGTAATGTGGAGTGAAGGCTGATTGCATCTAATGATTACAGCATCATTGTCATTGTCATTGTTATTATCATCATTATCATCATCATCATCATCATTATCCAGACCTTTTTTTCTACTCAGTGGTGGAGTGAGGTAGAGTATGGGAAAAAAAAAAAAAAGGGGGCGAGGTGGGGGTGAAAAACTCTATCTGCCAAATTGAAATGGCAGCATTCCCATTCACTCACTGTTCAGATCCCTGGAATCTTGACTCCACCTCACAGGCATAAGCATCCAAGCTTACTTGCTTCGTTCCACCTGTCACCTAGAGTCAGTCTGACAACTGCAGTTCACCAGGAAAGAACTGGGATGCCAACCCCTTGTCATATTTTCTTTCCCAACAAATTTTTCCAGCCAGTTTGATCTGCTTTCATTCCCTTGCTTCATCACTGCCCATAAATCTGTCTACCTCTGTATTGATAGCTACCTTAATCCCGTAATGAGTGGCCACAAACAAATCATCTCCGTGCCACCCTGACCTCTGCCATGTGACTGCCCTCCCTTCAGCTCACACCTCCTTCTCTCATATATCCCTCCACATCATCCCTTCATCTCATCCTTGGTCTCCCCCTCCCCCTCCCCTGGTCCACCTCACTCACACATACATTCTCCTGGATAGCTTTATTCTCCATCCTCTCCACATGTCCAAACCAACTGACAGTATTTCTTTTAACACGTTGTTACATCCACATCAATACTGTACCACAATGCATCTTTACTTCCTCATATGTCAGTAAGTCTTTCCATGTAACTCCACATACCCCTACCAAACAACTGTCTGTGAATATTTAAAAAATAAATGGCTTGATCACAGATATATGCATTATCTCTCAGTTTTGATATGATCGTAATGAATGTAGTACTGTTACATATCTTGGCTTAACTCCTTTAGTTCAATGATGTATTTTTTATTTTGTTGTGACACGATGAGTGTATTGTATTCAGCTCTGGAAAGACCAGTTTTTTTTTTTTTTTTTTTTTTTTGCAATAGTGGGCCTCTCTAACATCTGGGATACCAAGTTGTACTTGCCTGAAATTTTGTTAACCCTAGTTGAGAGGTAAGAATGAGTCTCCCTGGTTACTAGACAAATATAGCCGATGAAATTACTATACATGTCCTGGTGCATTAAATTTTTTGAACCTTAATTACCAAGAAGACTCATTCACACCTCATATATGAGGTGTGAATGAGTCTTCTTGGTTGCTGGTCAAATATAGCCTCCAGTCTGACTAACACCTGGCCATCAGTTAAACTGAAAAAGGGTTATGGATCTTTGTCAAGTGAAAACTAATTGGCTGTAGTGAAATAGATACCGGTAATAAATGCTGTATCTAACTCCTCCAAGTTTTGTATATAAAATGGCTCAAGTTGCAACAATAGGGTAAAAGCTACATGATTGTATTGAAGGGGTTTAGCTGCATTTGTCATGTATCATATACTTTATTCCAATACCCAACTTTGTATTGAGACCATTGATAAAGACTGTATAGAGATGTATATTGGTATTAAATGTATGACACCACTGCTGAGTTTTACAATTCCTGTTATAATGGGTTCTCTTATGATTACTATACAATTAGTAGTAGTAGTAGTTGTTATCATTGTTGTTGTCTTTGTAGTAGTTGTAGCCTCAGGTTCATGTAAGATGTGAACCCAGTGGACTGTAGTCTCAAGTTGTCCACTTCCTGCAGTCCACCATCCTCTTTTGGCGAATGCTGCTGAGAGATGGGAGTTGTGGAATGTCTTCAGGGTAGTTAGGATATGGGGCATGTCTATGAGGGATGGGGGATTGGGGAATGCTGCCAAGGAAGATGAGGTTTGAAGAGTGTCTGAAGGGAGGTAGGCCTGGGGAATGTCTCCAAGGAATGGTTTCCTACACTGGGTGGTATAACCAGCTGATGCCTGGTGGTCTAGTGGGATGAGGCACTCCAACTGGGTGGGGTCTGCAATGATTTACATTTGTGGGGTGGTTGGGGTTTAGGCCATTGCCCACATACTACCACTCAGGGGTGAGCAAGGCTGACCACCCTTGCCTTATATGTAGAGACTGATAAGCCTATCTCCGAGTCCCTGTGCTTCTGATGGGGCAAAGAAAGTGTAGGATCCTGGACTTGCTACCCCAGATAATTTATTTCAACCTGCAAAAAACCTCTCCTACTAAACAGTTTCATGAAGACTCTATCCCCCTGCCCCCTCAATCAAAAATTCTTTTCCAAGCTGAAAAGTATTTTGACCAGGATTAAAACAGATAAAATGTTCTCAATGAAAAGCTTAAGGTAAACTCCAAGGAAAGTTAAAAGGGAAGAATATAGGTTTGAGTATGATTATGCCTTGAAGGATGGAGAATGAGAGATCGACTAGGGGTGTTTATGCTAGTGAGGTGATGGGGAGGGGGATGAGGAGTCCGAGGATGGAGAGATGCTGTGGAGAGGTATGTGAGTGAGGGAAGTCAGGTGGAGAAAGGGCAGCTAAATGGCAGTGGAAATGGTTACGTGGAGGCGGTTCATTTGAGGACACCCCTTACAGGATTTGGGTGCCTGACGACAGACAATCAGACTGATCAGTAAAGAAACTCCAGTGGTCCTTCAGTGATTATTAATTAGTCCTTTGGAGCTGGTGAGAGATTCTTTCCCACGGTGGCACTGCTATTTCTAGTCTGCTTCACCACCCAGTTTTACAAACTTCCCTCGTCTCTCCGCATCCCCCAAAGAGGCAGGTGTGTAGCAGCAAAATAACAGCTTCAGCATGAGTTTACTAATATGACTGGGGCATTTCAGTACATAATAAAGCAGCCCCCAAATCAGGTGTACCATCCATCCCCAGATAAAAAGAACAGTACGACAAATGCCCCATAGGACAGATCTCTCTCATCTCCCTTTGATTCTTTTCCTGTACAATGCCAAGGTTGATTTTCCATAATTATTATTTTGCCATTTCCCATTTTCATTAGATATTAGAGACGATCCTACTACTTTATTCCGGGTTATAAAATATCAGTCTAGAGTTTTGAAAGCTCATTAACAAAAGTATCATAGGATCATGAATTTTCATAACACAATATTAAAAAATAGTTAAGTAAGATATATTGACATTTTAAGACTGTAAATATCATTTAAATAACCGGAAAAATATCCATAATTCAACACGCATGGTGTATCATCTTTCTTTTTAAAAATGGCAGTGAAGGGTCGGGTTGTAACGGAATAGCGGATTTTAACTTCGCCTTTGCTGCCGTTTAAGGTAGGTAATGCAGTTATGGTAATAAAGCAAAGTCCTGCAGAGCCTTTAGAATGGCCTTATGAATGATAAAGTTTGCAGGTCTAAAAGATGGCGATGGTTTGAATGGATAAAAGACTGAGGTGTTTTCATGTAAGAGATGGTTTCCACGTCTTTTATTTTAGGACCCATGGTGAAAATCTGGCACTCCACCATGGTTTCATTAGGTGAGAACTAATTGCAACCGAGGTGCTTTTATGAGTATACATGTATAGTTTTGGTGAACCTATTATATTTCATTATTTTTAAGTGATGATTCATGAAAGTTTTTGAAATTTCGTGGTGTCAAATGCAGTAATACCATCCCCATCCCATCATTTTTGGATGGGGAGGGGTTTGAAAATCAGGGAAAGTTTGGGACTAATAAGTCGGGAAACGTAAGATTTTAAAGTTATTAAAACATGCTAATTCTGTACTGATGGACATTCCTCTTTGATATATTTTTGATTTTGATGTTTGTATGAGATTTCTGAATTGATGCTTCATTTGTAGGGAGTAATGGTAAGGCCAAGACTCCTGGAATCAAGTGAAACCTATGCCTACATAACCTAACCTAGACCTAATCAGGATGTACTGTAGGCCTGACTGAGCCCGAGTTTGTTTACTGACCAGTAAGGTAATTGCTGGTGTATATCGTAGGATTTTAGATTGATTTTAGCACCGTGGCGATGTATGGAAAGGGCTGGCGGGGCCTGGCTGGCTATGAATTTTTTTTTTTTTCCTCCCCTTTTAACCCCTACACGCCTGGGGTTTTCTGATGTCGCACGCTCCTCCCTGTGGGGGATTTCGTGATTTATGAGAAAAACACCGTTACCTCAAACCCCAGTATCTGCCAAACTATAAGAGCTAGAGAAAAAAATAAAGATACGTAGGACTCACCAACTCTTCCTCTTTCAAGTGAAAGTATTCCGACGTCTTCAGATGGTCCCATTGATGAGCAAGGATAAGTTAAAGTTCAAAGGGTGACGGGAAGATGCTTGCAATAGTCTCATCATTTGCCTCAGAAATTAGGCTCCTATCCCTTCCATGAAGCCCCTCAATCCAGCCTTCCAAGTGAGTTTTCTTGCCCATTATGTACAGTATGTACTTTATTTTAATACTAGCTTCTTTTCAGGTGTGATCAGTAAATTTTACACTGCATACCAGTAAGTGGATTTTAGAGGGAGTTGGCATGGAACCTGGTGTAACAACCAAACTGAAACTTAACAAATTAATTACACCGTCCAGGCTGAAATTCGATCTCAGTCCCTCGCGCTTCATAGGTGCGCACATTACCTTTGAGCCAAAGAGAGGATCCCCGCTTTGCCTTTAAGCAGCATGGGCTTTTATACACCCCATGACACTGAAACCAATTAGCCTACAGGATCAGTGCCCCAACTTTAGCGGTTTCATGGTTTGAGGTACATTTCACGGAACCAGTTAATTGCGAAGCGCGTGGCTCCACTGTACGTTAAATGTATACCTTTAAAAAGTGTCCGGAGGGCCCAGAGTTATCCGGTAGGTCTGTGTGGTCTTTCCCATTTACTAGATGGTATCCAATTGGTATGACAGTTTGCCCAGGGGCCCTCAGAGTGTTTGCTAAATCTGGTAGCCAGTCTAGCAGGGTACGGTAAAGTGAGGGTTTGCTGTACAGTATTCCTCTTCATGAAAAGAGATTAATTTGGTATTTGGTGTCAGCTGGGCCATGTCATTATTGATATGTTCTACAACTGTATTTTGTGAAATCAATAAAAAAAATAATAATAATAATAAAAACCTATTGTGTCATTGTAAAAAGCTAGTATAACAGTCTCATAATGGTGTGTGTGTGTGTGTGTGAGAAGTTCAGTGAGTGTCAGTGCATAGTAAGTATGCTTAGGAGAATGAACAAGTGAGCCAGTATCAGCCCATTCCATACAGTATAGACACCGGTATTGTAAATTGAGGGACATGGATGAGTCCACATAATAGGTGGCATTGGAACTTCAATAAGCAATATTCCTGTAGTGTATTGTGAATAATAAGAGAGATGGATTGTTGAAGACAGTATTAATATACTGTATACAATTGCGGCAGGTGATGATTGCTGATGTTGGACCTGATCTTCCACATACAGCTGTAATAACAACTAAACATAAGGATGGCATTACTACACCTGTGGCAGGAGGAAACACTTCTGCTGGTAAGAGTTTGGTGCTCCCGCATTTTGGGGTAATGTATTTTAATTTACCGGTAGCTTATTTCAGGTAAGGTAGTAGGGCGGATGGTTGGGTGTTACTGACCCAGGGAGGTACTACCATGAGAGTAAAATGTGGCTACAAATGTGGTTACTAGCCACACAGTCAGTACTCCTAGGCTGCATCCACAATTTTTTATTTATTTATTTTTTTATAATGGGGAAATCAAGTTGAGATGATTGTTAGACATGGTGTTTCTGAGCTTTTCTCTCCCTTTGTTAAATGAGAATATTGATGATGATTTTGGATCAGTTGTTGACTGTATCATACGTTTATGTGAAGCAACAGAATGTGGTGAAAAATTTTGGCGTATCAGATAGAGCCAGGATTCTGGGGGCTTGAATGATGAGTGAAAGGAAGCATTGCCTATTGGATTGGGCAGACTTGGGCTGTCTGGATGTTGCTACTCCTCACCCTGCCCTAGGGTGGGAAAGGAGGTCTGGATGATGATGATGATGATGATTTTGGATCCCATTCTCTCTATTGTTTTGTGGGAAATTGGGTGGTGGTTGTGGTGATTGTGGATGCTTTCCTTCTTTAACATGAGAAATGGGTTTAAGTGATGATGATTGATTACTAGATTCTTCTCACTCTTTCATACTGTCGTACTTGATGATGATGATGATTGTGGATCCTTCTTGTAATATGGGATTGGATGATGATGGTACAGTAATACCTGGTAATAATACTGGTAGATCCTGGATCCTTCTTCCTTTTGGAGGGTGGAATAAGATGATAATAGATAATACTAATAAAGTTATTGAATCCATCTCAGCCTTTTGTTATATGGGATAAAATGATGATGATGATTTTGTTGCTTTTAGATCCTTGTGTAATGGGAAACTGAATGATGACAGTGATGAGATATTTTGCAGGACAGATGTGATTGATGTCCAGAGGGAACCCAGAGGTGGTGTGGAAGAGAGACAGGTGGAGGACTAGATGAGGGAAGAACTACGCAGATGGCCAGTCATCAGAGAAGAAAATAGAGAAGGTACTGGGGTCTGGTACTGGAAATCTAATCCAGTCCAGTGCTAATGTTCAGGTGAGATGTGACAGTGTGGTAAAGATGGTGCCATGGCACCATCCTGCCTCCATCCTACCGTTCTTAACCAATTACAGTACTACTGAATCCAGATAGTGTTTACAGCCTACAGTGTTGGTTTGTCTTCTTCACCCTGGGCTGACCCACTGAGTTCTATAGCATGGAGTGGCCATCTCCACAACAAGTGTGTGACTTTGGCTGCCACATTGAAACACCTTCACTAGTCACGTCCACAATGGTAATGGAATCGGAGCACTGTTTAGCTTACTGTTTTTGTTTTGTGGGTGCTTGTATAAGCTGAGCAGTGGGCCATGACACTATTTTTTAGCTGCACAGTGGATTTTGGCACTATATTTTCAGAATTCATTGGCTGATTTCACAAGGTCCTGGCGTTGGTTGTAGTGCATGAACATCATCAGCGCCACCCTGGGCCCCTGGCAACGGGCACACAAACTGTGCTGCACTACCCATGAGAAAGCCTTTCCATACTATAGAGCTCAGTGGTCTGACCCTGTTCATGTGCACTCTACCACAGGGGGACACTGGTTCCCTGCATGGTTTATGTGATGTATGTCCCATTCACTGCTAGTATGTCCCTTTCACTTTTAAAAGACCTGTTCCCTTCACTTCCCATTTCACTAATACAGTTCAACCCCCATAGCCTATTTTATTTAATGATTTATTTACATATCCTTTCCTTCCATCCTCTTCTTTCTTTCCTTCAGTCTTTCCTCGTCCTTCTGCCTACGGGTGACTTCACACTCCCTCTTCTGTCTTTCCTTCCTTCATTCTTTCCTCTTCCTTCTGCTTGTGGGTGACTCTACATTGAGTGACAAGCCAAATGGTTTCCTGTACACCAGGAAACCATTTACTATGCTGGGTGGTAACCACATGACCAAATTTTGGCGCCTGGTGGTTTAGTGGGTAATTATTGCGCTCCGGTCAGATTGAGCTGGTGAAGGTTTATATCCAAGGGATGGTTGGGGTTTATTGCTTACGTTATGCCACTTAGGGATGAGTGAGGCTGGTCACTCATCTTAAATGTCAGGACCAACTGCCTACCCCCGGGCTCCTGCGCTCCTCATGGGGCAATGTAGGATTGGGTGATGGATGGATGGATGGATTTATTTTAGAACTCATTTTGTTGAATCATGGGTTCTTCTATGGCAATTTTGCTGATTTTCTTTTAAGTTGTAATTAATGCCCTGAACCTCTATAATATTTCAGATGGTTTTGTCCTCCATTTGTGTTAGGGTAGTTTGCAGTTTAGGTTAGGTTCAGGTTAGGTTTGGTTAGTTTAGGTTGTTAGAAGGTTAGTCTGATCATTCACACTTGGTTACATTGGACAGGCCTTGCACGTTAAGAATACTCACTCGTGCCATCCTGGCCAAAACCATTTTCCTTACAGCCATCAGTAGTCCATATCCTCTCTTCTAAATTTTGCCAGTGGTGCCAGTGGACAGTTTAATGCATTGGGCCCCACGCATTAAAACACTCACTTGCCCACACACCAGCCAAAACTATTTTCTATACGGTAGGCAGATTGCTTGATTGATTACAGTAATAAGATCTTGGCAGCATAACAGAAGTTACTGCCACCACATCTCAGTACACATAGAACATACAGTACTGTACTTATTACATCTAACATGAAAATTCTAGCCTGCCAAAGTATGTTAGTGGCACAAGTGAATAATCTAGTGTGTGAGGCCTCGTATAGTGAATGACGTGGAGGACCGCCATCTTACCACTACAGGTTTTCCTTTATATTCTGACAGGATATTATACATTTGTTAAACTTAATACCCATCTGCGGCAAAATTACTAGAGAACAAACCCTCACTAATCTGATGAAACATGACCAAAAAAGACCTGAGATGAGGTTATACTGTGTGACCTGAAGGACAAGCAACTGAATAGGAAGGCTGCTAGAGACTGATTAGTGTGGAGAGCTGCCATTAGGTGACCAAGGCAGATGCATGGATTTTGAAGCCTATACAGGTGTAAATAAATGAAAATGGAGAAAAAAGGCTAATGAAAAATAAAAATAACATAGAAGCTGTGTGGTATATGCCAAACTACCCTTTTCAATACTACAGGTCAATCCCCTTTGCTGTCTCTCCCTGTTACATATCTGTCCCTTTCATTGCTCTTTTCATTACGAGAAGACAATAACCTTCACTAATGCTTCCACTTTTAGAACCTTCACTGACCCTTTCACTACTACAAGCCTGTACCCTTCACTAACCCTCACTTTACTAAACTCTTTACTGTCCCTTCCATTACAGCATTCAGTCCCTTTCACTGCTACAAGACAATCCTTCATTAATCCTTTCATACTCAACCCTTTCACTAGTACAAGTCCATTCTATTCACTGTTCCCTTCACTTATATAGGTCTGTCCCTCTCATTAATACAGGTGCATGCCTTTTGCTGCTTGATCTGTCCCTTTCTATACTAGATATGTCCCTTTCACTACTAGATCTGTCCCTTTCAATACTAGATCTGTCCCTTTCACTACTAGATGTCCCTTTCCCTGCTAGATCTGTCCCTTTCCCTGCTAGATCTGTCCCTTTCACTGCTAGATCTGTCCCTTTCCCTGCTAGATCTGTCCCTTTCCCTGCTAGATCTGTCCTTTTCACTACTAGATCTGTCCCTTTCATTACTGAATGTCCCTTTCACTACTAGATGTCCCTTTCACTGGTAGGCCTGTCCCTTTGCCTACTAGATCTGTCTCTTCACCAACTAAATCAGTCTGTCTCACTAATAAATCTTTTTACCTACTAGAGTTGTCCTTAAATCCATCCCATTACCTACTAGAGTTGTCCATTTAACAATGTCTGTCCCTTTCCCTAACAGATCTGTCCATTAACCTATGTCTGTCCTTTTCACTACTGAGGGCCCATCCCCTTCACTACCCCTTTCACTCCTACACATCCATCCTAACATCTTTCAGCTCAAGAATAAAATATGATGATGTCCTTAAGCTGAAGGACTAATACAGTGTTTCTGTAATATAAAGCCAACTAAAGAGCAAAAAATGTCAAAAACAGAAACTTACAAGTGCTTAGTATAAATATATCCTACCCTACATCAAGGGCAACCTACCAGCCTTACAGTGCTAACAGCCAATCCTTCCCATTTTATCCCCTTCAAGGTGTATGAGTCCAAGGCAAAGCTATCACAGACCAATACCTTAAAGGGTGGATGACCAGCCTACTTCCTTTGGTGGCATTACATGACTAAAAGCCTTGGGTAACCCTCTTGGGGATCAGATCTATGGAAATTCATCACTCCAACCATCAGTCCACCAATACAACACGTCAGGGGATTAGAGTGGTTATGCAAGAGTGAACATACTGATAAAAAAAAAAAAAAAAAAAAGGTATTGATCTTTTGCTGCTTTTCACCCATTAAGTCTTATTATGAGCTGGGTGTGTCTTTATAACCATTCCCTGCCCAAGTTTGCAATTTGATTCATGTCCTTACACACAACAGACCACATCCCTTGCCACTTCACCACCCTCTCCCGTTCACCAACATCATCTGTGTGGAAAAGACTGATATTTTGGAACATAGAAAAAAAAATACACAAGCAATGCTGTATTACCCTTCAAGATGTCTGGGCCTGATGCCTGGCTACCAGAGTGCATTACATTTCAAGGCATATACCCAGATTACTTCTTTACATTACTACACAGGTGATAAACTTCCAATCACCTCTTTCACAGTAAGCCTTTGCACATGGATAAAAAGTGACTCTAACTGGGTAATTCTATATCCCATTCACTGCTAGTCTGTCCCTTTCATTATCCCATTCACTGCTAGTCTGTCCCTTTCATTACCCCATTCACTGCTAGTCTGTCCCTTTCACTAATGAAAGGGACAGACTAGCAGTGAATGGGTTAGTGAAAGGGACACGCCTTTAGTTATGAAATGGGCAGTGAAAGAGAACATCTTAATGGTGAAAGGGGCAGACTAGCAGTGAAAAGGGCAGTAAATGGAACTGACCTTAAATAGTGAAAAAGGCTGTGAAAAGTTAGACATGTAGTAGTGAAGGAGACGTGTATAGCAGATACAGTGAAGTGGTGGATGTTTAGCTGATGTAGGACAGAGTAGGGAAAATGGGCATATAGGACTGATAGAGACGGAACTGTAGAATGATAAGGGCAGCTATGAAAGTGATAGGGAGAGGACTACAGAAATGATAGGGACAGGACTACAGAAATGATAGGGACAGGACTACAGGAATGATAGGGACAGGAATACAGGAATGATAGGGACAGGACTACAGGAATGATAGGGACAGGACTACAGAAATGATAGGGACATGACTACAGAAATGATAGGGACAACTACAGTAGTGAAAGGAGCAGCTCTAGTAGTAAAATAGACAGAACTGTAGAAGTGGTAGGGATAGAACTAAGTGGTAGGGACAGAACTATAGAGGGAGGGAGGGACAGAACTGTAGAAATGGTAGGAACAACTGTAGAAGTGGTAGGGACAGAATTGTAGAAGTGGTAGGGACAGAACTGGTAGTGGTAGGGATAGACCTAGCAGTGAAAGGAATGGATCTAATATTGAAAGGGACAGAAATACAGAAGTGACTGGCAGTGAAGGGAACAGCTGAAGTAGTGAAAGAGGCAGTGCAGGAAAAGCCTCCACAAAGCTGAATAACATATATTGAATACCAAGAATCAAGTATAAAAGATGTCCTTACTGAATGGGTATAAGTTCCAATGATTACCTTTAGATTGGATTTGTCAGTATCCCCCAATGAACACCATTGTGTAAATTATAATGAAAAAATTCCAGTAAGTATCCATAAATTATTTTAAGCACTGGCTGTATACAGTTGATTCATAAAGAGTATATTAGTGAGCTGTTTTTTGGCCCATAGATTGTTGGTAGGGCATCCCAAATGTAGAATATGATTACAGTAATTACTCTATCTTTTACATTTTTTCTTCTATCAGGTTCATGGTAGATTCCATAATAATTGCCAAAGTTCCATTGCTGGCTATTGAAACTGATTTGCCTGTACTCACTTGGCAGTACCAGCTGTTAGATATAACTAGAAATTTAAAAATACAGTGGCCAAGCCAGGGTAGGTGACCCTAGGAGACCCCAAATGGGATAAGGTGTATTCCTCTTGGGATTTTAGACTTACCAGGTATGTTTCAGAGGTTTGCTGGCCAGTGTTATCCATCTGGCTGCACCACTACCTGTACCAGTTGTGTGGAAAAGTGATATTTTGGAACACATGACTTTAACAAGAATTAGCTGTATTAACTTGGAACAGTATATAGAGGGTTACCAGAGAGTATGGTGATGCACTGTATTCACTGACTGTTGAGAGTCCATGTAGTATGGATTTTTTTTTTTTAGTTTTGTTGTTAATCCCATAAGCCCAAGGACATCATTTGTGCTTTATTCTCTGCCCAGCCGGATGGTTTTATTCAGAATTTCAGGTAACACACTACTGTATTGCAGAACTTCTGCCTATCAGAATTCTTTTATTCCTCCAACTGCATCTCTTTGTAATTCTTTTGCCCAGAGTTGTTTCCCTCCAAACTTCAACCAGCAGCTGTTCAAGTCCAACTGTTCTAGAATGTTCTAGAATGGAGGACACTAGTAATCTGGTGTATGGATTATTTTTATTATTCATAGTTTTTACTTCCTCTGTTCTTGTATTAATATATATATATATATATATATATATATATATATATATACACACACACACCGTTCATTAACCCTGTGCTACTATGGTGCTTCCCAAAGCTAGGTAATATACTCTGGTAATAGCAAGAATAAAGTAAAAATGTCGATGCTAGTCATGAACAAGTGATATGGAAAGGATGTTGAGGCATAATATTGTCTTAGGGTCATTGAACTTTGTGAAATAAGCTTCAAAAGGACTAAGTTTGTGCCAGGTCAAGGTGAAAAGAGTATACCATATTCAGGTTCTGTTGGTACCTGTAAAGTTGATCGCTTGTTTCTCTGTTTACAGTATCAGTTGTAATATTTTGGAACATCGACTTTCCCACGAGGACACTCCGTACTAATGATGCCTCTTTGGCTCCACTTAGTTGTATTTGATTTGTAAATTCCGATTGTCGTCATCAGTGTACTGTAAACCATGATTTCTTACATGAGGCCCATAGTATCAGTGTATGAGTCCCAGGAAAAAAAAGTACAACTTTCAGAATGCATTAACTTGGACCTAGTTACTGTATTTATTTATTTTGGGGGGCTTAAGAAATAACGGTCCAAAGTCATTGCATTACCAGTATTACTCAACTTCAACTACATTTTTAAAAATCAGCTTGACACACTGTCATCAGGGGCATCATATTTATACTCGGGTATCCCCTTTTATTAACCATTAAGATGATGATGATAAATTTATGTAAATCCTAGAGACCAAACTAGGCGGGGTAGAAGATTTGTCAGGTATTTGGTCAAAGTTCACTGTACTGTTAAGTTGCATTTCAATTTGCCAGTACCTGTCATAATAATATGCAGGCTTGCAACTGTGGAAGGATAAGGTAATGATAAATCTTGCATTATTTCATCATTCAGGTGTCAATACCAATAAATAATCAATGAATTTCAAATTATTCTTTCAGATATCATGCTTGTCCTTTTGATAACTTGCTGTTTCTTGAATTGGAAATACTGACACCCTTTTTATTTAGTTGCATCTAAGTGATTTAGCACCTTCTTTTTTTTTTTCTTCTCCAACAGAGTAATCTGTAGTTCCGTATGTCATATTTCATCTTTCATATATCTTCAGTTAGGTATTTCAGTACCTAATGTATTCCATGTTCATCTCTTATTCTTCTCATAGTATAGGTATTGTGATCAAGTTCAGTAATATGTTCTGTTTTCTTCCCAAATAAATATTGTGGAGTAATAAAAGGCTGGAGTACAATATTCTTTTTATTTAACATCCATCTCGTACAGTGTATTATTACATGAGAGTATAAAGAAGTAACACCATCCAAGAACACTTCAGAATACACACAAAATATGTACCTGTGGAGGAGGGAAGTCTTCAACTGCCAATCACCAAAGCTGTAAGTAAAAAAAAAAATGTAATAGAAAGGTAAAGGGTAAAAGGAAACTTCCATTCAAACAGTCATACTTGGTGGTGTGGTGTTACCCTGACCGGCACCTAAGTCTATTCCACCCCTTCTGGAACCTTCGAGAAGCTTCTAGAACATTCTAGAAGCTTTTGGAAGCCACAGTGACCCCAGTGGTCTGGGTGTGGGGTGAGGGTGGTAGTGGAGGGGGGGGGGTGGCGATGAGGGGGTACTCTCCGTACCCCCCCCATCGCCACCACCACCACCACTCTCACTACCACACCCACCAGTGAGTGAGACGTCAGGTGGTGAGGTGAACCAGTTGTTATGAGTGGTGTGGTGTCGGTGTGGTGGTTGGCCTGGCAGTACTGTGCAAGTTAGCCCTATACAGCACTGACCCACCACCCACCACAGCCTCACTCCACAACACACTGATGTGGTATGGGTATGATGGAAGGCCAGGCAGTACTGTACAAGTTACCCTATACAGCACAGTCTTAACCACCCACCACAGCCCTCACGCCACAACACAACTGGACTCCACCACCACCACACTGCCGCCTCACAGGTTGAGGCCACTGTGGCTGGCCGGGGTTCCTGGTGCTGGCCAGGGAGGGAGAAGGAACAGAGGAAAAGCTGTGAAAGTGGAAGGAGGAAGCACAGGAAAGGGAGGGTAGAGGGACAGAGTGCCCTCCCCCTGCCCAATCCCCGACCCATCAGGGAGAGGACACTATGTCCCCGGGTCCTACCTACCCACCCCTTCTTGAGCCCCCCCCTTCCCAGCCTCCCTCCATCCCCCCTCCCTGCACACCACTCCACCACAGGGGAAAGGTTAGGGGTATACAGTCATACAGGAGAGGTAAGGTATAAGGAAAGGTATGGTAAAGGAATGCACACACAACAAACAGGGGAGGTAAGGGGTACACACAACACACAAAAGAGAAGAGCACACACACAAGAAGAAAGCAGAATGAGTGAAGAGAGTGAAGGAAGGGTGATGATCTTGGAGTCAGCTGGCATTGGTCATCATCTTGGTCCCCTGGGTTGATGTTCTGCCCTCACACCTGTAATGAAAGGGACTGGAGGGGAGGTGGGGGAGCCAGGACAGTGAGAGGCGCCAAGATAAGGTGGGGAAGAAGGGAAAAGTTAAAGAAGAGGGTTTGTGAGAGGGTAAATGGGAGAGTTATGAGGTGAAAGAAGAGAAATCTCAGGAAGGTGTGGGGAAGGACAAGGAAAGGATGAGGATGCAGCCATCTGGAAAAGAAAGAAAAGGCATTGCAATATCTAGACCTGTAACCAGATAAATAATACATATAACTCAGTAATGTCCTAATAAGAGCCAATCACTTAAAACAATGCATAAGAACTATTAAAAGCTTGAGAAGTGAATGATACACAGCAAACTCTTGGGTAATTGGCTGCCTTATTTCTAGAAGTCACTTGTGTTAACTAAAACCAAACTGATCAAACACTGGAAAACAATTATAATGGCCTATCTAGGTCCAACCACTCAGCTAAGCACATCTCTTATCTCTTATTTCTCTATCATTCTTTGCCAAAATGATCCTCAGCACCTTCTTAACACACAAATGTTTTAAAAATACACTGTAATAATGGTACCTCTGGCTACTACACCACATTTACTATGACATTACAAAGATCCAGTATCCCCTTTCAGTTCAGGTAATGGCAGTGTAGTCTGACTGATGGTTTGATTTGCACAGTTAAGTAAAGACTCAGTCCTACCTCATAACAAGGGCTCACTGAATTTCATGCTACCACAACTTAATATTCAGGCTGTGTGAATGACCAAGTTTCTTCAAACTAAAAAAGGCAACTACAGAATGAGTACATGTTGAGAGGACTTAGAGAGAAGGGGGGCGGAGACTGGCTGAGGAGAGTCACAGGTGTGAATGCGGAGGGAAGAATGGCCAGAAGCAGACCAAAAACGAAGTGGGGTGAAGTCCTGTGTGGAGGCCTTCAAGACAGGGAGCTGAACTAGGAAATGGCTTAAGACTGACACATGGAAGGCTGCAATCAAGTGAAAGACCTCCACATGCTATACTCTTGTTGCTCTGACTTGTCCTAAAATTACTGTCTTGAATGCGGAGTTGTAACAACAGTTTAATGCTTCAATAAGGTGCCAGGCAAAGTCGTGCTATGGTCAAGGTTATGCATAAAAAAAAAAAAAAAATGTAACAAAGCTGGAGCCTCAATTTGGTGTAATGTAATGTACATGGCATAATCTACCTTCACAGTTCCGTCTGAATAAAATTATATCTAGAGCTGGTGGCAATACAAAGCTGAGGGAGAGTGGCCATGTTTGGCTTGCCACAGGGGTATGGGAAGTAACTCCATTCTGTGCCTTGTTTGTGATAAGTGTACCGTACTGAGAAGGTTAGGTCATGTGAAGAGAATGGATGACAAGAGAGTGATGAAAAAGGTATATCTGAGTGAATCTGAAGGAAGGAGGGGGCGAGGTAGGCCAAGAAGAAGGTGGAGGGATAAGCTGGATGAGTGTGAGGAAAAGAGATATGGAAGCTGGTGAGGCTATGGGACTGACAAGAGACTGAGCTGGCTGGATGAATTTTGTGCGGAGAAGTGCATAACCAGGGATTTGGCATCCGCTTTTAACGTGACAGCATTCAGACTGACTCTATCAGATAGGTATATGTGAAGCTACAGAATGTGGTGATATTTTTTTGGCCTAACAGAGCCGGGATTCTGTGGGCTTGAATGATGAGTGAATGGAAGCACGGCCCATTGAATCGGGCATATTTAGGCTGTCTGGATGTTGCTAATCCTCACCCTGCATTAGGGTAGGAAAGGTCCAAATGATGATGGTGATCATAATGATGATAAGAGATGTAGTGGTATAAGAGGCAAACTGCAAAACAATGTTGATTTCATGTGTGCGGTGTGTCAAGGAGAGCACGTAGAAATTGTCAAGCATGAAGGGATTGATTTTGCTGGTGAGTCTCTTGAGTGTGTGGAAGAGTTTTGTTATTTGGGGGACATGCTATGTGCTGGAGGTGGGGCTGGAGCTGTGGCAAGGGTAAGAAGTGGCTGGAAGAGGTTGAGGGAGCAGTTGCCCCTCCTAACACTGAGACGGTTCTCCCTCCATGCTAAGGAATCTTTGTATGTACCATGTGTAAAGAGTGTACTGCCGTATGATAGTGAGACCTGGGCTGTAAAGGAAGAGGATATCCATGGGTTCATATGTATATAAATGACAATGATTATATTGATGTGTAGTAGTGACCTTGAATGTCAGGCCTGGGGGTGTTAGGTTTATGACTGAAGTGTTAAGAGGAGGGATGGGACTGGAGTGTATTGGCGTTATGATCAGGAGGGATAGATTGAGATGGTCTGGGCATGTAAAGAGGATGGAAAATGACGACTGGGTGTGGACAGTGAGAGGTGTAAATGGTGAGGGTCAGGTTGCAAGAGGCAGACCGAAGAAGACCTGGGATGAAGTCACAGAGTGTAACCTCAGCGATAAGGAACTGAATAGGAAGGCTGCCAGAGTTCATGCAACATGGACAGCCACCATCAGAAGACTAAGTCAATGCAAGCAAGCATGTTGGAGTCTTTATGAACAAAATGAAATACAATGAAAACCCTATCTCTGTCAATGTGTATTTCAGATGGTTCAACTTTTCCACTGTGTATTTGTTGAACTGGGAAGAAGTAAGTAATAAGGACTAGCACCAAGCCCAGGACTATATGACACTAAAACCACTGCATAACAATGACGGGTATGCTGTGGTGGTAAAAAGGTAGAGGGAAAGGAGGGGAAGACACTAAATGTGAGGCAAGATACGGGTTTGAGATAGGAAGCGCATGAGGTGTGTGATGGAAAACACGAGATTCACCAAGAAGATCGGCTAAGGTAGGGGGACGTCCAAGGGAGTCAAGGAACGGAAGTCTGTGCACGGCGCGGAACCAAGGGCAGTCAAGTAAGTGATGGTGGACTGTGATTGGAACCTGACAACACTGACAGATCAGAGGAGTGCCTCCTGACATTAGAAAGCCATGTGTGATCTGCGTACGGCCAAGGTGCAGACGAGCTAAAACTGCTTCCCAACGCCTGTCGCAATGGGAGGACGACTGCCAGGGAGTGACAGTATATGTAATGGAGTGGAATTTGTTATCAGTTGTAGACATCCATTCTCCTTGCCACCGCTGGCCATGGAGACGGGTAACAATCGGGAAATAATCAGTTGCCAGGATAAGACGAGGTGTGAAATTTTTTATTTTTTTAAAGGGATTAATTCCCGAGCTAGACCTCATCAGATCATATAGCCCTGCTAGGGTTACAGGAGAGCGCTACCCCTCCCAGCACGGCAGCCACCGGGTGGGGAGCGAACTCACAACCTCATGATTGAGCCCGACACCCTACCACAGAGCTACCGCGCTCCCCTGACGAGGTGTGAAAGAGCGGGAGGTGACAGCTGTACGTGCTAGGCAGGACTGGGAACTTCGTGCGTCTTCATACTGTATATAATATGATCGACCCAAGCCAAGGGTGACATCAAACTGCCCTGCACTTAATGCTATCCATCAACTTATCTATTACCAGACTCCTTAATCCTGTAAGAGGTGGTGACAAACAAATCGCCTTCAGGTCACCCTGTTCCTTGCCACTCTGCTGCCCTCCCTCCAACTCATGCCCCCTCCCTCATATCTCTCTCCACACCATTCCCTACAACTCATCCTTGGTCCATCCCCTCTCCCCCCAAAAAAGGTCCTAACACATAACCAACATTAATCATTCTCTAAGTAGCAACCATTATCCACTCATCCAATGTAGTGCTCCCTATTCTTCCTTCACGTTTATCATTCCATTTCTGTGTCTGTCCTCCTCTCTTCCTACTTTTCCCTTTCCTTCCTGTCACTTTTAATTACTCTTCTTTCCACTTCTGGTGGCTCTATAATGAGGGAAGTCTATGATCTCCAGTAATCAAGAAAATACCTGACAATGCTGGGTGGTAACCATATAACCAAATTACAGGGTGAGGTGTTGCCTACCATGATGCCCCTGTTCACTGAGTGGAGAGATGCAAAAGCAGTATCCACCCAGGATCCAAACCTCCACACTTTTCCCTGTGCCTCACCACAGCAAGGTGCTGTCCATAAGGGAAAATAAGTTCACTGCACAGGACAGTCCTGCAGCGGCAACTGCTTGCCTGTGGTTGATGGGTTTGCTTGGCCAGACAGACTGGGGTTGATCAACAACTGTTTGATATCATCATCACCATTACCTTGACCTGTCTTCATCATTCTTATCCTAATCCTTCTGATCATCATTCCATCACCATCACTCTCATCCTATCATACTAAATTATCATCATTATGCTAACTAAAACAAACAAATAAAAACAACAAGAACACAACTCACCTGTCCTTGGCATGGTGTTACTTCCTCCACATAACGTCAAATATCACGACATAGCAAAACATACGAGATGGATGGATGGATGCACAACACTGAAGCAGGCTCACTCAGTATGGTTCACCAGCATTCAATATCTACCACAGCAACAGACACTACAAACATTTATCTAGTACTACAGGACGCTGCATAGCTCTTCTTTCTTTCATCTTTCCCATCCCTTTATACATTTTATCATTTTCTATCTATTTGCTGCCAACTGCCATAATTCCACCCACAAATAAATTGCTTGCATATTAACCAGTCCCCTGCCATTTACCTACTCTCCCTCCAGCTCACACTCCTCTCTCTCATGTACAGTATCTCTCCACTCCATCCCTCTATCTCATCCTTGCTCTCCCCATCCTCCTCACTCACATAAATTCTTCTAGTCAGTCTCTCATCCCTATATCTCATCCTTGGTCTCCCCGTCCTCCTCTCCCCCTTCACCCTCACTCACATACACTCTTCTAGTCAGTCTCTCATCCCTCTATCTCATCCTTGGTCTCCCTGTCCTCCTCTCCTCCTTAACCTCACTCACATACACTCTTCTAGTCAGTCTCTCACTCTCCACGCTCTCCATACGGCCCAACCATCTTAAAGTATGTCTCAACACTTTCAACCACATCCAAATCAACACCACAACACTCCTCTACTTCATCATTTGTCTGTTTGTCTCTCCATGTAACTCCACATGTTCCTACAGAAATGCATTATAATCTGAGTGAACCTGCTTTAACAAACACAGCAGGCTATACAATAAAAAAAATAAAACATGCGGACAAAGTTGAGTGCTGATCTTCGTTCTTCATCTCAGCTTCTTTCTTCTCCATGCTGTGATTTGAAAACATGGTGGTGCACTGTCCTCAGGCTTCATGTCATCCCATCATCTGTGAAGGAAGAAAATCATAAAGTTTATAAAGGTCCAAAATGTCTGCATGCTTGGGCCTTGGTTGTCTAATGGAGGCTCTCATGATGTTTGATCTCTGGCAGCCTTCCTGTTAAGTCCCTTCTCCCTGAGGTCACTCTATGATTAATGCCACCATTCCATTTGGCTTGGGAAAGATGTCTCTTGGCTGAATGTGTTAAGTACTGATCTATACTCATTTTACTCAAACTCAGCCTAAAATTGTTTCCTCCCCATCCTGAATGCGGGGTTTTAACAACTGATTAGTGGGAAAAAAAAAAAAAAAGGCTACTCATGAAGAAATCCAATAAGAGGATTCAGAGCCATGACACTGTCTAATTCTACCCCTCTGCTACATGAAATAAAAGCTGGAAAAAGACAAAAAATCTGGGCCAAGCTTATACAGTAGCAAACAAACACAAAAAACTTGATACAGTACAGTACTAATATACAGTATATAATTATGAAGAGGATGGAGGGTGAAAGACTGACGAAGAGAGTGAATGTGAGTGAGGTGGAGGGGGGAAGAGGGAGGGGGAGGCCGAGGATGAGATGGAGGGATGGGGTGGAGAGGTATATGAGAGAGGGGGGTGTGAGTCGGGAGCAGGGCAGTGAAATGGCGGGGGACAGGGCGACTTGGAGGTGATTTGTTTGTGGCCACCCCAAACGGGATTGAGGCGTCTGGCAATAGATAGATAATTATGAACAAAATGTGGAGAGGCTGCAGAGTGAGAGACCGACAAGGAGAGTGTATGTGAATGAGGTGGAGGGGGGGGAGGCCAAGGATGAGATGGAGGGATGGAGTGGAGAGGTATATGAGAAAGGGTGGTGTGAGCCGGGAACAAGGCAGTGAAATGGCAGGGGAGAGGACGATATGGAGGCAATTTGTTTGTGGCCACCCCTTATGGGATAAAGGTGTCTGGCAATAAACAGATAAATAGATGAACACAATTCAAAATACAAATATGAATCATTGAGGGTACAGGCAGGGAAAAAAGGTATCAAATCTATACATCCTAACAGAAATCCTGAACAAAAAAATGCATAATTAAAAAACTATATAACTTTCGCTTTAACTTGGCCTAAATTTACCATCTCTACATCCTGAATGCTGAGCTGTAACAAGAGATGAAGACTAGGATATGGTGATAGTCATGAAGAAGTGCTGTACCACAAAAAGGATGCAGAACTGTATTGGCCTATCCTCTTTACTGCTAATACTGAACTATGCAAAATTAAGGGACTAAAGGATTAACAATTTGAGCCAAGTTAAGGTGAACAAATTATAGGAAACCATGAAGGAATGAGCTAACCTGAGATGGGAGCATTTTCTTCACCAGCAAATGCAATAATGTAATTCTGATGGAGTTTCAGAAGCATTTTCTTCACCCCCTCTTAGTTTCATGGTTCCTTCTCATGTGTGGGCTTCAGGATTTTCTTCACTGGCAAATTCAGCCATGTATTTTTGTTGTGGTGGAGTTTCAGCAGCAAAAGAAACATCAGACCAGTCCCCATTGCAGTTTCATGGGTCCTTCTCCAGTATGGGCTTCCAGATTTTCTTCACTGGCTATTCCACTCATGTACTTCTTGATGTCTGGGAGTTTCAGTGGCATTTTCTTCACTGAGCCACTCTGTACTGGGGCTTCAGGGTTTCTTTTTCTGCAAGTATCCTCGAATAAACTCCTTCCACTGTGAATATGAAGTAAACGCCTTCCCCAGTGCTTCAATCGGCTATACGGAGTCTATCTCTGTGTAAATCCACTAGCTGATGTAATTCCTGATGCAGCAAACTTCACTCCGGTGCTCTTGATTTACCTTCCACGACAAATCAAAGCCAGACATCTCCCCTACTGCTTCCAGCGGTTATACGGAGTCCTTCTCTGAGCAAATCCATTGGTTGATGTAATTCACGAGGCAACAAACAACTCTCTGTCCTGATGCAGCTTCTGGACCTGTGGAGCAAACACACATTTTAGATGCCACACTTCAAAGATGGATGGAAGTTGAATGCCAGATTAGTGACACCTTTCTGAGTTAATCTGATAACCTAGTGTTTGACAAGATAACTTATAAGGTGTCTCATGGTCAGGGCAGGTAAATGACACAACCTGAATCTGAATAAATCCAATGGTATTAGAATAAAATGGGCATCCTCACACAGAAGCAGTTAAAAAATTCGACTCAGGATTAACTTTTGTAAACTGTGTAAACCAACCTGGCAGAAAAATAAAAATACAAAATACCATATATAAATAAATATGGAATCATTATTTTGGTGTGTGTGTAAGCTTAAACTAAAAAACTGCTCTTAATGTGTACTTAATAACCACAACAACATCTTGGAAGCACACGAACAATTTTTCTACTGTGTACAAATTTGTCCCTAGTAAACTTGTACAATACCTAACCATTACATCACAGTGCAAAGCCTCCACTCCTCAAACCTCACACCCTCACCAGTCACCACTACACCACACTTTACCATCCACACCATCTCTAAGCAACAAAAACACCAAAAAATGCCATCATAATGCATATATCATTGGTGCAACGAATGATGTATCACATATCCACCCGAAAACTGGAGAAATTCAACTTGGCCTACACTTTCCCTCAAGCCATGAACAGCAAAATCCGTATTAGCGTCCTTAAACATTACTTACAGCCACTCAAATGATACCCATAATGCCCATTCTTTAAAATGCTTACTCCACTCACCTCAAATAGGTGCAAAAATCCCGATGCTCATTCACAAAAATCGTACACTTCACCGATCTCGCCATGCTCTCGAGAAACGCAGTCCACGTCACACATTCGAGAATCCTCAAGATTTATTTTCGTAAACTTTAAAAACAAATGCAATTTAGAGACATTAATTACTATCTCTACATATTTTCAAATATTTATGAATTGACTTTATGATACTTCAAACCCATTCATATGTAGAAGTAGCTACCAACTGTTTATTAATTTATTATTGTAATCCTGATTTGATGTGCGCGTCGTCTCAATGTTGACATCCTTTTTTTTTTTTTTTTTTTTTTTTTTTTTTTTTTTTTTTAAATTGGTGTATTGGCATAAATATTTAAGCAGTTCATTAGAATGGAATATAATAGGCTAACAGTAAACTGGGTAATCAACAAAAGCGACTGAACACTCCATCCTACTGATTTGATTTCTCCATTCTCACAATCCTTCTTCTTCCAGCCATTTCCCAGCCACTTACACTCACATGACTTTCATTCTCTAATCTCTATGTTCAACAGTTCCTTAAGTATTCTCTCCTGCCCACTTTTTCTCCCTTCTCCACTGTCAATCTGCCATTTTAATCTTTCACTCCCCTAACCCCGTCAAACTCTCTTTACCTTCTTCCAGATTTTCTTATATTCCCCCCACTTTACACTCAAATTCCTTCCAAATTCCTAATTCACTCTCCTGTTACTAATCTTTTCACCTCTCTCTTGCTCTCTACTCACTTCCATCTCTCAAATTCCTCCATGCCTCTGCTTCCCATCCACTCTATGCTTTCTTCTTTGGCACCACAACTTGCCTCACCACTTCATTCTACCATGCTGTTCCTTGCAGCCTCTTTCGTTTTCTCTTCACCCCACACACCACCTCACATGCTGCACAGATTTCTGTGAAAATCTTGCACACACCTTCCATATCCTCCATCTGCTCCAAATCATATTTACCCAATTGCTCCTCCACTTCTCTTTTATAGTCTGCCTTTTTCCATCCTCTTGCAACTTTTCTACCCTCCTTTCACTTTTCAGTAATTGAACATGAGATTTCAATGTTAAAAAGGGTACTTCTACTTGTATTTTCATTAGCTAGCCAGTGCAGCAGCTTATATTTTCATTTACCTAACATTTAACACTTTATAAACTTTTGATAAGGAAATGACAGTTTTACCTTTGTCTCAATATTTGGACAAGAATAATTTTCTTTAATCCATTGTTTGTTAACTCACTGACTGAGCAGGATTTCACAGTTAATGCCTTGTTCAATGATGTATTCTATATTTTTGCTGCCTCAACACCATTATATTGAACACGAAAGATCATTCACACTGGGCGAATTATCTGGCTGTCTGAAAAGTACAGTACCTCTCCTAGCATCTGTGTCTGTGCTTTTCTAACTCCTTCCCATATTTCTCTCCAAATCTCCCTTCGCCCATAAATGGTGTAGCTAGCCAGGAAGAGGTGCTATGGAAAGCATACAGAGCCACAGCATTTTCACATGATATAAGCTGGATATGTGCAGGTCAGAGTAAGAGAAATATAGCAGTACAGAGGGGAGTGCTCTCCAGTAGTGGCACCAGTATAATTAAGCAGTGAAGCTGCCTGGTTACACAAACACTCCTCTGCTCCCACAAACACCCCTCTGCTCCCTCCCTATCCCCCAAAAGGAGGATGATGGACTGTAGGAGGCACCTTTGCCCTGCAGTCCACTGGGTTCACATCTAAATGAACCTCGGCATTAACAGCAACAGCAACAACAATAACAAACTAAAAATGACATCAATCTCTTGCATTATGGCAGTGGCAGTAAACAATAAGAATGATCACCTTTTGATTTATTATACTGCAAACAGGAAGTAACATTTATACTGCAAACAGGAAGTAACATTTATACACTCAATAACAGAAGTACTGCATTCTGTACCAGTAGTAGCAGTTGCAACCCCAAGCTCATCATAACATGAATCCAGTGGTCTGCAGGTTGAAGTTTTCCTTCTCAGGCAGGCCACTACCCTCTTTTTGGGAGATAAGAAGAGAGCTGAGGGACATTTCCATAATAAAGCAGTTGACCCACCTGGTTGTGTCAGTGCCACCACATTAAGGTGTCCCTCTCCAGTATCACTACATAGTGTAATATACCTTTAACAGGATAGAGGGGAGCAAAGAATATTCCTTGTACTGTACAGACAAAAGCTATAAATGGCATCCCCCTCAGTACAGTGAAGCCAGGCACCAGTAATGTCTCATCTTCTACTGTCTTCCCCATGATCTCATTGTCAATTCACCCACACTCTCGCCCTCTTTTGGTGTTTGTTTCACCCTAGGCTTCTTTCACACAGATTGTTTGCTGGCACAGGTGGGTGTAGGTGGAAGTTCTGGATCACTGTAGTAGTAATAGTAGCTGCAACTCCAGGCTCATTTGAATGTAAAGCCTGTGGACTGCAGGGTGAAATCATCCTTCTCCTGCAGTCCTTAGTGGGGGAAAGAAAGGGAAATGAGGGACATCTGTATGATCAGGAAACAGCTGTAGAGCCACCAAGACATATCAGCGCCATGAAGTGAAAGCATACCTCTCTGGTACCCTACATTACTGTGACCCACACAAGTGGCTCCAAGAACTTCTGCAAGTAACAATAATGCCGAACTGGCCACAAACACCTGTACCACAAGCACTTGAAGCAGACCCAGCCATAGAGTGAACAGACTGTTCAGTGACTCATGGCTCTGTCTGCCAGGGGATGGATAATGACATACTGTAATGCTTTAGTGCACCTGTATTATACAAATGTTTCATCATCATCATCAACATCATCATACTCATCATCACTGGTGTTGTCACCACCTTGACTTTTTTTTTTTCCACTAACAATTAATTATACACAATAACTTTATGTACAGGCAGCCCTCATTTATAATTAAGGGATGTACTTCAAAATGCCACAAAATTTTAAGTAAAAATGGTTGTGCAAATTGAAGAAACTTGCTGAATCAGCTTTACTGGGGGAAATTAATACATCAACTTCACAGGAGAATGAGACTGACTAGGAGAATGTATGTGAGTGAAGTGAAGGGGGGGGCCTGGGGATGAGACGAAGGGAAGGGGTGGAGGTGAGTGAGAGAGGGGGGTGTAAGTTGTTTATGACCATCCCTTCTGGCATTAAAGGTGTCTGGCTATAGAAAGGTAGACATAGATAGACAGACAGACAGATATAGATAGATAGATAGATAGACAGACAGATAGATAGACACCTTCTCTACAAGGGTGCTGTCTTAAATTGAATATTATTGTCTGGTAGCTACAAAAATATGTTACAAAAAGATAACACTGGACTAAATGAGTTAAGGAAAAGCTGACTGTAGCAGCAGCAGTAGCAACTGTAGCACCAAGTTGGTATAAAACAATGAGCCCAATGGACTGCAAGCCAACGGTATCCTACTCCTGTAGACCACTATCCTACTTATGGGGGATAGGAAGGATGATAAAAGATGTCTGTATAACCAGGCAGCTTCACTGCCAAGTCATACCAGTGCCACCACATGAAGGCATGTTCCTCCATTGCCAGGGCTGACTGTACTACAAATACTGTATACAGTACCCTAATCTCCTTGAAATAGCAAAATCTTCTAGAATAACAACATGAAAGGCACACTGGTAACTGGCCGGCACTAAGGGTACTTGAATTCTCTCACTTGAACAAAACCTTACAGTGTTAGCCTGAATACAATACACCGCAGTGCACCACCCCAAACCAAAACATGTCATTTCCCAAAACCACTTTCCAAAATACTTCTTCATAATATGGAAGGGTGTCAGTATCACATGTCCTCAAACAATCAGTGCTTATATGAAGATAAAGTTCATTTCTCGACATGTATAAGAACAAATGATAAATTACCAATGCTTGGTACTTCACTGTATTTACAGCTCACCGTACTCTGGACTATTTATTACATAACTTTCTCATAGTTACAATTATGAATCCATTTGCCAAAATATTTCAGCCTATGGAACCAAGAATTTTGGGTTTACGGGCAGCTGTACAAATTTTATGGAAATTTTTTTTACTGCTGTGTTTCTCCCTCAAAGGAACATAATGCATGAAAATTCAAAACTTCAAATTTAAGGACACCACTAATGTTTGTTTTCACCTGACTGAACATGGCCACTCCACAGCTTAAACACTACAGCTGTGGCAGCACGAACTTTGACAAGCCTTGGTTATGAGGCAGGAATGAGTCTACCTGGTTACTGTCCTCCTTTTACCCTAACCTGGCCCAGATTTTTGTCCTCATGCAGCTTATTTTCTGAAACTCAATGCTATAGCTCTACATACTTTCCATGTCACTTCCTCATGACCAGCATCAGATTCTAGTGTCAATCTACTGATACAACTCAATAGTCAAGATGAAGAAGTGATGATTTTAGGCCACATTAGAGTTAAAGGAGAAGAGTAAAATCAAGCCTCTAATATGACTATATTTGGCCACCAACTGAGCTGAAAGGGGTAGGAGCTCTTCAGAAGAAACCTAGTATTATGTACACTAGCTGCAAACAGTATCAGGGCACTGCAGGTCTAATGCCATCTGGACTTATACAATCATGTGGAACTGACAGCCTAGTATTGCCAGTATTGATTATAGAATGTACCACCATTCCCTAAATATTATACAGGCTAATGGTGGAGGCTGGTACTATAATCATCAACCACCTGGGCTGACAATGGGTGTGAAGACAGAACCATATTTCTCAGTATTCTTCAATCCGTGTGTCATAATACAGGGCACCCTATAAATCCATAGACAATGCTCCTCTTCCACTCCAAGAGATACTTTCTTGTGTGCTGAGAGAAACAGCTTAGTCAGCATTATCAATGTCTAACTTATATTATTTATTCATTTCTAACTTCCACTGCCACATCCACACTCCAATCTGCAGACTGAGCCATCCCCACAACACAAGATAACATCAGGAGAGTTTCTAGTTCAGTGCTGTTTACAGGCCATCCTTTTTACAACTACTGTGCATCAATACATTTTTGGAGCTAGCATACATGCAGGCTTCTTAAAAAGGGTATATGTTGGAACTATGTTTACAAAAAAGGAGATACATTTTATCAGGGTATGGTTTTCTCTTGCAGTGGGCTGCAACTGGCAGGTCAACATTGTTCTTTGGCATGTACTTAAAAGTATTTTTGATATCCTTAAACCTAACAATATTTATCTGAATATTATGGGTGGCTTATGAAGCTTCACAGCACCTCTTCCATATTCAGCAGTAGTAGTATTAGTGGCCGTAAACCCAGGTGTATCTGAAACATAAACCCAACAAACTGCTGACTTGAGTTGCCCTTCTACTGTAGTCGACCATCTTCCTTTTCAAAGACAGAAAAGTAGTTAAGGAATGTTTATATGACCAGGCAGCTGAGACACATGGTTGTATCAGTGCTACCACATAAAGGCATCCCTCTCCAGCACCCCTTGTTTTTTTCTTTTTTTACCACTTTAACATTCTCTTATATGTTAATTATATCATCAATACTGACACAGTTTGCATCAATAATACATAGGATGATACACAGACGTATTATGCAGAATGTACTGCAAAGGAAGAGGTGTTACAAAATTCCCAGTCACTTAGAATACAACTATATACACTACCAATATGTATCTAACTACAGTAGGACACAGCCACAACATGTAAACTATGTAACACAAAAACACTGGTGCATGCGACCTCTGACTCATTATCATCATTTCACTATCAGTTTCAGTTTTATGTCTATTTTTCATGTAGCACAGGTCAGACAGGTTCATGTAATAGGATTCCTCCACCTTGCTCTGTTCTGTGCCAGCTCCCTGGTGTTGTGCAGTAATATCTCTACGTCTGAGGTCAGTACACATCGCCTCATCCCATGTCTTCCTTTCTAACTCTCCATCGACAGCAAAGTACTTCTTATACTATTACACCTCCTCACCTGTGGCATAGCTACAAGGGGGCCTGGTCACCTTATCAGACCTCTGACACCTCCCCACTACCACCCATTTGAAATTCTATACTGTAACCTGTAACTCTGATCTGGAAATTAAAAAAAAATGATGTACAGTTTTAACTCTAGCTGTGTTAGGCACCTCTAGAACATACAGCACTGTTAGCACAGTTATGAAATTAATTTGAAATTGAGTTATACATACACTGCAGACCCACTGCACCCATTCACAACACAGCTTGGCCCCACCTTGATTCCCAGTTGCGAGACCTGGTTATGCCACTGTTCCTCAGCCAAATCCCCTGGTCCATCTGCTAAACATATGCCAACCATCTCCACCTCCTCTTTTCTTTATCTTACTGTGCTCAGTTATTCAATTATACTTATCTCTTACTAAGTCACAACATAATACTTCACCCTCAGAGGTTAACATACTACACTTTTACTGAATATAGCTGACTGGTGACTGCCAGATTAAAATAAGTACAGTTTACAACGGAAGCTAAATAAACATGCAGTTATTCTGATTTACATAATAATAATAATAATAATAATAATAATAATAAAAACAATAATAATAATAAATAAACAAGTGGCAGAAGCATAATTTAGTTTACGGCTGTATATTCTATTCTGACTCATGAGTCTTCATGATTGTAAATAAAATACGGTGATCTGGCAGCAGCTAGCAGAACAGATGCTATGGTTGATACAATAACAGATACAACAGAACAATACAGATCCATTAGATACAATAACAGATACAACAGAATAATGATGCAACAGATACAATACAAGAACAGATATAACAGGATAATAAAGATAACTCAGATACAATAAAACATACAAGAGAATAAAAATACAATAAGTAACAGAAACAGAAAAACAGGGATGACTAAAAGACAATAACAATAAAACAGATACACTAATAAGGATACAATACAGATAACATAAGTCTGGATGGGATATGGATATACAAGGTGATCTGAAAATAGCACTCCAATAGAAACTCATCTGGTAGTATCTTTGGTGTTTGGAGGATGGCTCAGTCTGCTGGAGTGGGTGTGGGGTGGCAGTGGGAGTAGGGAATGAATAAATGATGCAAGATAGACAGAGATTAAGCTGACTGAGCTGTACTCACAACACAAAAGAAATCAATTAGTGGAAGGAAGAGGAGTGTTATATATGAACCAACACACACACACACACACACACACACACACAGCTTACCGTACATACAGTCATTCCTGAGGTGCTCTTTGTGCGAAATCCATAAAATCAAATACAATCACTGTACATAATAACCCTAACACACATTTATCACATCCTGTATTGGTTATGATGACTTAAATGGCAAGTATTAGTGATGTGCAGAAGAAAAAATACCATAACACAGTGGGCTGAAATGCAGTACATATATCATCATCATCACCATTATCATCATTATAATTATCAACCTCCTCCTCCTCCTCATTATCATCATCATCAAAATCTTATTTCCCATACAAGAACATGAGTTGGCCCTCAAAATATAAGTAAAATTGGATGATAGATGGATGGAATAAATAAATAAATATATACAGTACATAGATGTACTTACTTTGGCTTAACATTAACCCTTTTATGGTCATGTCAACCCCAGTATTGTATTCCAGTTAATGTCAGATAGCTGTACAGTAATATGAAATTTGACTCCTGCATTCAAGATGGAGTTAACTTAAAAAGAGTATTGTTCTCCTACTCATGTTTTCCCCTTCCTACCTCTGAATCCTTCTCACCAGTATATGGTTTACACAGATAACACTCTCAAGCTCCTTATGACTCAATTTTAGCTGAATAAAATCATTTGACATTAGTTGGAATAGAATACTACAGTTGCTTTAACCATGAGAGGGCAAATGGCACTTTTATTTTACTCCAAGGCTCATATGATTTCCTTTTAACTGAATACAATCGTGTGACGTCTGGTGGAACAGCATACTGGTACCAGAGATGAAGTGAATGATGATGATGATGATATTGGTTCTCCTACTGTTGTGCTTTCTCTTTCCTTGTTTCTGGATTATACTTCACCAAATCTCTTGGGTGAGAATTAAGATCAGAAGAGGAAATGTGGAGGGAAAGAAGGAAAAATGAAAAAAGAGAGAAAGGAAGCAAGGAAGGGAGAAGGGAAAGCTGGAAGAAAGGAAAGGGAAAGGAAAAAGAGAAAAAGACTATGAAAGAGGTGAGTGTAGGACAGCTTTGGTTCACTAATGGGGTGCACTATTGGTCTGGTGATTCTTCTCAGGCACACTCTTTCCCTGCTCAGTGGTGTAAACAGCATCAAGGTAGCACCACGCCATCTCACCCACCAGGGATCGGTCCGGGATGCTTTGGGCCATCCCATACAGTGCAGCCTGCAAGAAAAATTGGTGATGAATACTGCTGAGTTGTTGTGGCATTTGAATGGGATGCTTCATGTGGTGAACCCCAAAATATCTGAGAAGTTGAACTGACTGGCTATAAATGCTCCTCAACTCCCTCCTTATCCTCCAAAAGGAGGATGGTGGACTGCAGGAGAGGGGCACCTTCAGCAAGTAGTCCACTGCATTCACATGCAGATGAACATAGGGCTGCTACTACTACTTACTACTATTACTACTACTCCTACTACTATGTTGTTGTGGCCCCAACAACTCCTACACTGCAAAAGGCCTTTCCTATGTTCAATAAAACTCTACTTTTGGTTTGCTTTCACCTCACTGAACTGGGACAATAACTGGGGTTGCATGAAATTCTGTAAGCCCTGGTTGTCAGTATGAATGAGTCTCCTTTGTCATGACCCAAATCAACTCTCCAGTCTGACTATAGTCATCCTCTGACTTGCAGGGATCTCTTGTGGATTAGACTTGTGTCGCGACCAAAACCACAACTAATTCAACTTAAGTACATTTTTATTCAGTTGGTATAATTCCATCCATCCATCATCCAATCCTACATTGCCCCACGAGGAGCGTAGGAGCCCGGGGCTAGGCAGTTGGTCTCGACATTTAAGATGAGAGTGACCAGCCTCACTTATCCCTGAGTTGGTATAAACTTAGCTCAAATGAAACACCTAGAGTTCCTCAAAACCTTCAATGTTTGAATTGTTAGTACCTTATATCTCCAATGACCGACCAGTTATTATCTGTATTCAAGTAATATAAGAGTAAACCAACAATTTTAACATATATAGTAAGACAACAATAAAAATAACTAAGTGTGACAGTTAAGTTAGAGCAATGTGCTATAATATGTGAGTGCATATAACACAAGGGTACTCACACTACCACCAACATCCTTGGGTGGGTTCTGCAGTATATCTTCACTAATCTCCTTAACATCACTGATGAACCTGTCCGCTACGCCTGGCTGTGTGTGTAGAACTGTCACTGCAATGTGGATGCTGAAAATATTAATGGTAATGGTGAAATGACAGTGAATCAAGCTGGTTGGGATAATTCTGCAGAGGTGTGTAATGAGGGTTTGGCATCTCTGTTTTTTTTCCCAGTGATGAGATAGTTTGTCATACTGACTCTATACAATAGGTGGTGTGAGGCACATAAGTGTGGGTGTTTATGTCTGTGAGGTGGAGTCAGGATTCTGAAAGCTTACACAGTGAGTGAATGGGTGTGTGGTTCAAGCAACTGGCCAAACTTGGGTTAGTTTCTCAGTCTGTTAAGTTTTTTATCTGGATCTCTGGAACCTACTTCACCCCACACTAGGGTGGGAAAAGAAATTTGGATGATGATGTTGATGATGAAATACAGGGTGGCCCATACATTATAAAGCCCTTTGTGTATTGCAGGAGTGGTTTAGTGTTACCAGTATCTATCCTGCATAAATTTCTGCTTCCCAAACCCCTTTATGTGCTTCACAGTGTTTGTTTTTTTTATATACACTGCCTTCCTGTTTCACTCTTCTTATCTCCCTCTGTTTTCAAATGTCATTCCTTTCCTCCCTCTATACAGTCTTCCTCCTTCCTTTCCCTCTCTCAACACACCCTTTCTTTCTCTTTCTCTCTCTCTCTCTCCTTATCACCCTTTCTCATTAAACTTCCCTCCTACCTTTCTCAGCCCTTCCTTTCTTCACATTACCTTCCTCCCAACCTTTCTCTGTCAACATATCGCTCCCTTCCTCTCTTTATCCCTCATCCCATTTCTTTTCCCCCTCCTCTCTCTAAACACCCCATCCTCCCATACTTGCTCTCCAACTCCCTTCTTCCTCCACCTCTTCTTTCTTAACACATCTCTTCCTCCCTCTAACTGGGTATTCTATCCACTAAAAATAAAAATGAATAATAATAAATAAATGAATAAATAAAAAAACTCACCTAGCTGGGAACTGCAAAGCGTTGAGGTTCCATCCGCATTTGGTCATGCGGTCAGACAAAAGGTAGATGTTGAATTTCTCCGAGCCCAGCGCCACAACCGACACCTCAGGATTTCCATACACAAATATTCCAGGGATCTTACGGCACCTGGAAGATCAAGTGTGGCTGGGATTAATGTCTGCGGCAGGTAGATGTGCTCAGCCAGACAGAATGGGGTTAAGCAACAACAACAAGCAACATACTGATGAGGCTGGGGTCATAGCAACAACATGAGGGAACAAAAACAAGACTCACGCATCAGCAATCTTCGTGGTGGTGGTAATAATGTTGCGGGTGTGTTCAATGTAGCCTTCAAGCCCATGGTACACCAACGCAGCCCAGCATGCAGCAACAATACCTGTAAACACATACCATATACTCATTTTACGTTTTCATGGCATTACAGTACACCTGCGTATCTACCTACTGCCAGGGACGATCACTAACAAATCACATCCATGTCACCTTGTCCTTTATCTGGCTGCCCTCTTTCCAGCTCACATCTTTTTCCTTCATACACCTCTTCACCACATCCCTCCAACCCATCCTTGGGCTCCCTCCCTCTTCCCTCCATGCACCTTGAATAAAATCATCTGGTAGTAACAAGGGTAATATGAAAAAGATGTCACTGTAACGAGAGGCTGATGCCCCTGGAGAGTCATAAAGGACTGGATGACAGATAGAGAGATAAGTAATGCAAAATAAATCACAATGAGGATGTTGGTACATAGATAAATACAATATGCAGAATAGATCACTATACAGGAGGTGCTAGGAAGCCTTCACTGAGGGGTGAGACACGGTACCTCCTGAGCGAGATCCACCGATGGTTGCCGTAGCGTAGATGCCGCCGGGCCAGTCTGGGGTGACGAAGAATTGATGGTGACGCCAGGACATGTCTCTGTACATCACCACCGATGAACCCTTTGGTGCATAGCCGTACTGCAACACAAAATACGACTCTCAAAAAACTTCACTACGCCCTCATTGTTATGCAGCTAACTCTTATTGTATCTTACTGTAATATTTATGGCCTCACGCTTATGCCACTCCTCCTACATCCTCACAGTTATATGTATAACTTCACTGTTATGCAGCTACTCATACTGCAATACCTATGCCTTCAGTGTTATGCTGCTACTCATATCATATTACCCAGCTCAAATGTACTTTTTTCATTCTAATCCCAGCTACTGTAAGTAAATATGCTTTTATCAACATACAGAGCATAACAATGTACACAAATAAAGCTCAGTACGACATACTGACACTCTTTCTCTCTCAACATGACAACAAAATGACCCCCTCTTTCACCATGACTAAATCACAATATCTCTCTCTCTCTCTCTTCATCACCCACCTTATGAGTGTCGGCAGAGATGCTAGTGACCCCTGGCAGCCTAAAATCAAAGAGTGGCAGTGGGAATCCAGCCTTATCCATGAAGGGAATGAGGAACCCGCCAAGACACGCGTCAACGTGCACCGGAATGTTGTACTCTTGTCCGAGCTTCGACACCTCCTCTATTGGGTCTATTACGCCGTGTGGAAACTGTGGCGCTGATACTCCCAGCTGTATTAGATTTAAGAGAGATCTGGTTAGGTTATACAGTATTTAGAGAGACTGGGATAAGTTTGGCTTATGAGGTTATTTTTAGTTATTTATTTATTTAATATTTATTATTATTATTATTTTTTTGGTTAGGTTTAGATGGATTGGGACAGGCTTGGTGTGTTAGGTCAAGTTAGGTTTTTATAAGTAAGATTTGTATGGAATGGGATATGGTCCATGTATCAGGTTAAGTTAGGTCTGGATAGATTGGGATATGTTCAGTGTCTTGGGTTATATTAAGTTTGTGGCCGGTATAGATGGACTGGGATATGTTTCGCGTGTCAGATTTTAAGTCTGGTTTGTTTCTATTAAGTTTTGATGGACTGGGATATGTTTTGCATGTCAGATTTTAAGTCTGGTTTGTTTCTATTAAGTTTTGATGGACTGGGATATGTTTAATGTATTAGGTTATGTTAGGTTTATTTAGGTTAGGTCTGGCTCAACTCTTGCACTTGGGTTCAAAATGAGAGAAATGGAAATAAGTTATCGAAAAAGAGCAAGTGGTATCCTTCACTGAATGCTCAAAAATACAAAAAAATAAAAACTATAAAAATATCCTAATGCAACTTAAACAATGTCTTTATTAAACAAAACAATTCCATACGAACCATACAAGTGTTGCGTGTGATCATTCTCCTCATGGCCTTTAGATCTACCTTCATGGTCTTGGGGTCCAATGGTACATGACGGATGCGCATTGACAACAGCTGAGCCCCTGGGTGATAAAATGTGCTATAGTACATTTTATACTCTTTTTACTCTAACCTGGCCTAACACTGCCATCTCTCCATCTTGAATGCTGAGTTGTAACATCAGACTGATTCTAAAATATGATACTATATTCTTCTTGCTTTACACACATACATACATACATCACCCAATCCAGCACTGCCCCATGCGAAGAATAGGAGCCTGGGGCTAGGCAGATTCGTCCTGACATTTAAGATGAGAGTGACCAGTCTCACTCATCCCTGAGTGGCATTACATGAGCAATAAACCCCAACCACCCCTTGGATATAAACCAACACCGACTCAATCTGGTTGGAGTGCCTTAATCATCCACTAAACCACCAGCTGCCATGGTTTGGTTATATGGTCTAACTTGGCCTAAAATTACCATCTCACCATCCTGAATGCTGAGTTGTAATGATAGATCAACACTAGAATATGGTACTAATCATGAAGAAGTGCTATATCAAACAACATAAAACCATAGTTTTGTCTTTTTCTATCACTGAGTTATGTGAAATAAGGTGCAAAAGTCAAAGATCTGGGTCAAGTCTGAGTGAAAAGAGTATTGTCTCATACAAGTTACTGTATATGGAAAATATGCAAAACCATAGCATTCTATTTTCATCCACTGACCTACCTAAAGCTTGCTGCAAAAGGATGAAAATACAGGCCTAGTTTAGGTGACAGAACTATCTGTAATGTTGCTGCTAGAAAAGCGATACATTCGTGTGGTGGCTCTGATGTAATGACTGTCTGGTAATATAAATGTCCCTCAACCCCCTCCCTACTGTATACCCTGCAAGGGGGCTGGTGGCCTCCAGGAAAAGAGCAACCTCAGCCTGCATTCCACTGGGTTCACATCCAAATGAACCTGGAGCTATACAACAACCACACCAACTGTATAGTTTCTCCTAACTAACCTAATCAAACCATATCCAAACTTTCATCACCCATAATTTAACCTAAGCTAACATACACACCCTTGTCAAATGCAGCATGGGCAGACACAGGCACCAGTATTTCTGGAGACTTGATGCCCTTCACATTGATGGCATAGTCTCGGTATGCCTTACACGCCATTATGATGCTCTCTGTGCCTCCCGTCGTCATCTGTAAAACCGTCATCATCATTATCATCATCGTTATTGTCATCCATAGCATCAAATAATCAATCATTTCATATGTTTTATTTATAAATGCTTCAACATGCTGGCATGCATCTGCCTTGGTCACCTACGGCAGTATCCATGTTGCCTAATCCCTAGCAGCCTCTCTATTCAATAGTTAGAATAAACAAAAGAAGGCGACAGACCACAAGTCCCACCTAAACAGCCCCAAGCCAAGATGGAAGGAACAGGGACAGTCCCAGTCCCACCCCAGCCCAAAGCCCTGCTGACGAAGCCTGCCCCATACCTCCCATTTATGATTGCCAGTAGGTAGTGGGGCAAAAGTTTTCCAGCTGCATGCCCTTGTTGGTGCCAACTCCTGCATCGAAGCAGGATTAGATGTGATGTGTGAAGTGCATGTTGTGTAGTGCAGTGGACAGATGGAGAAAATCTTTGGGAGAGTATACTGGCTTTCTCTCCATGTTGCTGACACTATGAAAAAGGTCTGCAAAGATGCTAGTCCTGAGGACTGGTGAAACAAATGCTCCAGCTCTCCCTTTCTCCAGCTTTCCCATCCTCCTTGGGTATATCAGTCATTGGAAAATAATGACACTGTACCTCCTTTTAAATGATCTCTGTATTGGGCTTGACCAAAGTACAGCTGATGTGTCCTATGGACTGTAAATTAAACTCCAAGTGCTAAAACAGGTAAACTATTTCCCAACAGTTGCTGAACATTGTTGGGAGAAAGAAATCTAAGATGTGTAAGAGGATTTATATACCATGGGAGTCTTGGCTTGGATTTGGACTGTATTTATTTGTTGTTGAGTTTCTTGTCTGAGTGATGATTATGAGGCTGGTTACCAAACCTGTAGCCACATTTCACTCTCATGGCACTTATTTTACTTTAGCCTGGCCTAAAACTGCCATCTCTCCTTGAATGCAGCGGTGTGGCAAGAGATGAACATTAGAATATGAGGCCTGTCATGAAGATATGCTTGGAATGGATGCAGAACATAATTTTTTTTTTTGTTAATTTATTGTTACAACTCAGCATTCATGATGGAAAGATAGTAATTTTAGGCCAAGATACAGTAGTGTGAATGGAATATACCATGAACTATCTAAAAGCACAATTTAACTCTAACATACAGTGCTGGAGAGAAACACCTTCATTCGATGGCACTGATATAACCGAACGGCCTGCTTATATAAATGGCCTTCAGCTCCCTCCCTATCCCCTGAAAGAAGGATGGTGAACTAAAGGGAAAAGGAAGATTACCCTGCAGTCCACTGGGTTGATATCCAGATAAACCTGGGGCCACAACAACAATCATAAATGTTAACTCACACATCCACATGAGTTACTATCACCATTGAAGAGTGTGCAGCACATGCGCACCACCTCAGCCTCCATCTTGCGCACACCAGGGAACACATCTGGGTGTAGTGGGTTGGTCCACGCTGACAGACCTGGGGAAAGGAGAAATGATTCAGTACAGTTGCTGATTCACTATTCGTAAATGCTTCATCATGCTTGCATATGTTAGACTTGGTCACCTTATGGGGGTGCTCCAGACTGATCTCTAGCAGCCTCTCTGTTCAGTCTTTTATCCCTGAGGTCACACTCTACAACTTCCAAGCAAATGAAACAGAGACATTGCCTTAGCACAGCCACACAAACACAGGTTCATTTATCAAATCATTCTTTTTTACAATTAAGTACTGTACACAGTTAAATACAAGAAGATTGTCTACTGAAGTGCCACTGCTACATATGAAGATCAGTTACCATTTTCCACAATTTTCAACTGGACAACTTACCCCATCCCCACACCACTCCCATGATAGTACCTCCCAGGGACCATGGTAATCATCTACCATACCACACACCACTCCACACATCACACTGCATACCATACCACACCTCAAACCCCCCACCATATCACATCAACACCACTTCACACACCACACCACAAATCCCACACTAAACCACACCAGCTTACCATATACACGGGTCATAATGTCTGTCAGTGCTTTATTTCCATTGTACACTGTTCCTGATGCACAGCCACTTGCCCAGTCAAATGAACCTGTTGATAAAGGAAAAAGTTAGAGAGAATTAGAGGCAGCTAGTAACATCATCTAATCTCTCAATGTAATCTTACTTGACCTAATCTAAACTACACTAACTTGTCTTGCCCTACCTCTCCTAACCTAATCTAGCCAAATCTAGTCTGAACTACCCTAATTTAACCTGCTCTGACCTAACCTAACCTACTTTAGCCTATTATATCCTAACTGAACCTACCAAACCCGTTCTGCTCAGCCAGAGAGACAGACCAAGATTAAGCAACAACATACTCAACCATCAAGCCTCTGAAACTCATCTCCACATCACTACTATGGATAGTCAATTCCTACCCAACCTGATCTAAACTAACCAAATTTAGCCTTGTCAAACCCAACCACACCAATCTATATCCCAATCCAAGTAAGCCAAGCCAAACCAAACCACATCGACTTTAGCCTAATGAATCTCACCCATACTGGCCAAACCTACTTAAAAAAAAAAAAAAAAAATGAACCCAACTAAGCCAAATCAACCCTACCCCAACATAACCTATGATAATTTACTCTCATTCAGTCTAATCTTACCTAACTTAACCAAGTCCACTCTAATCCACCCAACCCAAATGTAACCTAATCTAATCTCAAAACTAAATAATATCACACCAAGTCACAACAAGACACTTCCACCCAACTCAATCCAACCCACAAAATTATGAGCTTTCTCTGCCTCCTCCAGCACGTGTTCTGGCTCCATTCTTTGTCCAGGAGCTGCACAGACGTATGGAGTGTCTTTGATGGCTTTGTTTAGGTCATCGATAATCAGTGCTGACACCAAACCAAACTTAATCTAACCTAACCAAATCAAACCTAGCTAAACCAAAACTGACCTAACCTAACCCAGCCTAACCTAATCTTATTCTAATATAATCTAACTTAACCAAAACTAATCCAACCTGAGTAACTAACCAAATTCAGAATATTTTTTTGCCTCCTCCAGTATGTGCTCTGGGCTCCATCCTTTTTCTGGAAGTCGTACAAGGTAGGGGGCATTGTCGATGGCTTTGTTTAGGTCCTCGGTAATTGATGTTGACACCTGTAATGGGGGTGAATAACAAGTGTTTTTGGTATGCTTTCAAGCTATAAATAGTGGTTTTCTTGAGCTGTCAGGAACAAAATCAGTGAAAGGATCAATGTCTAGGTTACAATCAGGCAAAACTATGTTTGTCTATTTATTTATCTGTCTATTTATATATCTGGGTTACACTTAGACAAAAACTATCTACCTACCTATTTATTTAGCTCTATTTTATCACCAGACACCTTACTCTTAGAACAGGTGACCACATGGAAATCACCTCCATATCACCCTGTCCTCTATCATCAGGCTGCTCGTTCTCCATCTCACAAAACCTGCATTCATATACCTCTCTACCCTATCCCTCCACTTCCTGGATTACAATAAGGAAAAACACTATCCTGCATACAGTGAACCTCTCATGCGTGAATCTGAATGGGGGGAGGAAAGGCTGATGATATAAGTGACAGTTCAATATAGTTAATGTTGGTCAGGGGGACTATGATCACCATAGGTTCATGTTATATTAAGTCCCGTGTAGTACATACCTGAAAGAATTGTATGTTTTCATCTATCTATCTATTTCCAGTGCCTTAATCCCATTAGGGGCGGCCACAAACAAATCGCCTCCATGTTGCCTTGTCCCCTGCCATTTCACTGCCCCGCTCCCAGCTCACACCCCCCTCTCATGTACCTCTCCACTCCATCCCTCTTTTCATGCTTATTTTAATTTTGAGCGAGTTTATACTGTCTACCTTGATACAGTATGGATAAATAATATTTTTTCAATACTAAAAAAAAAAAAAAAAAAATTTATATGCTTTCTGTTTAGTCTGGCAGTGACATCACCTTCACTAACTGACCTTTTGTAAGATATATCTAAAGGTTATTTAGTAGGCTAACAGAGATTAATATAGCCAAAGGTTGGGTTAATGCAGTTCAATAAAGTGAGGGTTTACTGAACACACATTTTCAAAGTCAGTTTTTCACAGTCCATACCAGCATGCGTCAGTCTTAATAATAACAACTTACTGTATGAGAGAATTTTAAGAGGCTATGTGGAAAAGAAAGCAATGAGGAAGATGTGCTGGGGAGTCTTCTAAGCCCACAGGAATGCATCTCTCAAAGTCACATACCTTGCTGATTTCCTCTTCAATTTTGTTTCTGATCTGTGGAATCTTCCGTGCCAGTCTGAACACAGTCTTCTTCCCTCGTTCAAAGAGTGCTGTGGGACAAAGGCACTGGTATTATCATCATCATCATCATTTCTCATTATTATACAGACCTCTTATAGAGACCTCTTTTCCCACCTGTGGATGGGAAGTAAGGTTCAGCGAGCAACAAAGCCTGACAGACGGAGAACTAACAGAAGTCTGACTAATTAAGTGAGCCACACTTCCATTCACTCACCATTCAAGCCCCTGGAATCCTGTGTTCATGTATAATCAACCTACTACCTCACAAAAATAAATATCTGCCTACCATTAATTAATTTACTGGACATATCTAAATGGAGAGGATCCAAAGGTGAAAAACTGAATATCGTGTAAGCTCATCATCATCATCATCATCATCATCATTTGTATATTGTTAGCTAAGTTATTACATGTCTCTGAAAGTGTAGAGTATGTTAGATGGAAAACCTGAATATATAACTCATAAGAGGATCATCATCATCATCGACATCATCATCATCATCACCATCATCATCATTATCTCACTGTTCTACACCAGCTTCTTATAACCACATGGGGAAGGAAGACTGAGTGCATAATGCCTTGAGTTACATAGGGACATAAATCAAAGGAGAAAAGATGCCCATGTTCATCAGTGACCTTCTGAATCTGATGAAGAGCCCTACCCCTTTTAATTCAGTCAGAACAGAGGGCTGTTTTGATTAGTAACCAAGGAGACTCATTCCTACCTCATAACTAAGGCTTGTCAAATTTTAAGCAACCACAACTTAGCATTCAAGGTGGAGTGACTCAGTTCAATCATGTGAAAACAAATCACCCATAGTCTGAACCACTTACACTCAAATCTCGATTTCAGGGACCTCCATTTAAGGGATTTCGGATTTAAGGGACTCCATATTCTACATGACAAATGAAAAAGACCATTCAAAAATGATACATAATATCTAGGTTATACACATTAATATGTTTCTCTATACAGTATCAGTAAAATATTATTCATAATCATATAAATAAATAAGGGAAACAATTATTGCACTTCATAATATTGTCTTTATATGTGGTAAAACAAAGGACATTTTCAAGTAAGGGACAAGTTGATTCCCCATTTAGTCTCTTTGAGGTTTGAGTGAATATGGTGATGACTCCACCCTTCACTTCTTTCCCCACTCTTCACAGTGTCCTTCAAAACAATTACTACTACATTTATGGGATGAGGCTTTGTGACACCAAATGCCTGATCTGTCTCTTATTTTTACTTGGGAGTCACTGGAGAGGGACACCTTCATGTGGTGGTATTGATATGACTGAAAGTTGGAGCAGCCCAGCTATATCAATGTCCCTCAAACTCTTCCCTGTGACCCTATGACTGCAACTACTACTACTCCTGCTATTATTATCATCCAAGAATAAAAACAAAAACCATACTAACTCTCATCCTGGAATAAGAAGTTCTTGGTCCACACAAGAAGTACTGTTGTGGCAGCTGTCCTTAGTACAATCTCCCATGCTGGCTTGCCCTCACACAAGCCATTGACGGTTTCCTTCAGACTCACCACATACTTTGCTACCTCCTCCATCCTTATTCTGTAGACAAAGAGTATAAAAGGTTGGCTTAATTTAGGCTATAATGGGTAAGGGTACATTCGTTGTTGCCTCATTTGAACTTGAATCTGGTGGACTACAGGCTGAAGCTGCCCTTATTTGATAGTCTACCATCACCCTTTCAAGGGATATGAAGGGAGACAAGGACATTTGGGAGATGTAACTGTCCTGTTATATCAGTGCCACCACATGAGGGTGTCCCTCTCCAGCACCAAGTTCAGTTACAGAGCTGGGCTAGAGTAAGTTAACCACTTCACCAGGATAATGTTTTTTGTACAATACTTCTACCAATATCAAGATATTTTACTCAGCTTTGAGAAGTCTCTTTGAATCAGAGGAGTCACATATTGCCTTCACTGACCCTTTCACTACAAATGGTCTGTGCAACATGGAATAAAAAGCCTGATGGCAGCAAGAATAAAATTTAAAAGACATCATCAGATTCAAGAAGTTAAAACAGACTGGTTCTAACTCATTCCTTATGATGATAGTACAAGTAAAGAGAAAACAGTAACATCCAATCTCTTATTAGCTCAATGAAGAAAATGGAATGCTAAGGACAGACATGGTTAATATGGTCAGTTTGCTTTATCCTGATGCAACTGGGCAATTTCCACTACTGCAAAGTTCAGGTCATATAAAATTTAATAAGCTTCAGTTATGAAGAATGAGTCTCCTTGGTTACTAAGCAAGTCAGTACTTCAGTCTGAATATTATACACATTACCATGGAGAATTATTCCTACCTTGTAACCAAGGCTCACTGATTTCATGCAACCATGACTTAGTATTCAAGTTGTACAGGTGACACAGTTCCCTCAGATAAAAACAAAACTGACAATACTGTACATACAAAAAGCAACCAAAAGTACCAGCAGTCAAATTCAACCACCCAGCAGTGATACTGAACAAACTTTACTGTACTGTACTCTTTTTATTCTAACTTGGACTAAAATTGTTCTCTCTCAGTCCTAAATGTTAACTTGTAACAATACACTTATAGTAGAATATGATGCCAGTCAAGAAGTGCCATGGATATAATGTAGGGCTGTAGTACTAATTTTTTCTACCACTGAGCTCTGTGAAATGAGCTACATAAGGACCAAGTTAAGGTAAAAAGAGTACAGTGCCACTGCCTTATCAGGAGACAATGGCTTAACTACTCTAATTTTTTGATAGCTGGATATGACCTTCAGGCACGTAATGGGTGGGTCCAAGATAGCACATCAGGCCACTTAAGCATCCCCTGACAACAATGGATTCAGTTGCAGTGTGGAAGGTTTTGCATGCTTTCTTCTTCTTATTGTTGTTAAGGTCTTAGGTTCATCTCTATGTGAAGCCAGTGGACTACATATTGAAGTTGACTTTTTCCTTCAGTCCCCTCCTCCTTTTAGGAGATACAGAAAGGGTTGAGGGATGTTTATATAACTGGACAGCAGAGTCACTCAGTAACGTTCTGTTCAGCTTCAGTGATATGTCCATTGGGTGCATAGATGATGATGATGATGATCACCATCATCATCATCCAGATCTGTTTTCCTGTCTAAGGATGTAAGGATTGGGTGAAAAAAGCTTTGTGCTGTGTTGAGTAGTGACCTGTGAAAACCTGGACCTGTCAAAAGGTGCTCCACTTGTATTGCAAGAACCTAGGGATTAACTCTATCAGAAATAATACGCAGGGTGGTGTTGAGCCTATTATGGTGCCCCTGTTATCTGGGTGGAGATGTAATTGCAGAGTCCATCCAGGAACCAAACCTCCACACTCTTCCCAGCAAGGGAACATCAGTTCACTGCACAGAACAGCTCTGCAGGGACAGTTACTTGCCTGTGGTTGATGGGTCTGTCCAGCCAGACAGACCTCGGTTAGTCTATTAATTGTAATAATACTAAATTTTTATCCAAGGTCAGCTTAGGAAATAGACCCACAACCTTTCTGTTGCAGGCTCCATGTGCTTTTGTCAAGAAAATTATCTTGTTATAGAGCAAGGAACACAAGATATGATGGGAAATTCAACACTGCTATGATGACAGATGAAATCTGGAGGTGTACTGTAAAGGTAAAGGTGGGGGCAGGTGCCATAAAGTGCTTGTCTGTGAAACTCATCTCCTTAACTTAGTCCTTGAGCCTGTGGTAGGCTATTTTTCCTTTATCCTGGGATACAAAGCCACTGCATCATCCAGGTTACCACAAATGCCTCCCATAGGTGTTACCCTAGGTACCGTACTTATTTATTTACCAACCCACAATGGGTGAACAGACATAGTCCACTGGTGCCAAGTGCCCACAACTGCCATCAAATCCTGGTGTTGTTGGGCTGGCAGCTTCATCACTACCACTGCTGACCACTTGGGTTACTATGGTTGTTAGAGGATGCCAGAATAAATTTTTGGATGTAATTAATTGTTTGTGGTATTAAAATATTTGGCAGGACACTAACCTTGTTTTGGCACTGGGAACTGAAACGTTTGGTACAGATGCAATGATGCCAGATGACGTATGTGTGTGTAGGCTATGTGGACCACTCACCTGCAGACACTTATACTGATCACTGATAAACTGAATACCAAACACCACACGTAGCTGAGCAGGGTGACACCAGGATACAAGGGAGGGGGTGAGGGAGGGAATTAGGGTGAGGGGGAGAGAAAGAAAGAGGGTAATTGAGGGGCAAGGGGTGATTGGAGGGAGTAGAGGGACAAGAATGGAAGGAGTGGTGAGGAGGAGAGAAAGAAAGGGGGTGAAGGAGAGGATGGGAATGACAGGAGGGGAGGAAGGTGGATGAGTGAAGGTAGAGGGGAGGGGAGGGCAGTGGAGAGGAGGGATGAGAGAGGGGGGAGGAGGGAAGGGAAATGCAGAGGGGGGGAGGGAGGGAAGGGAAGTGGAGATGGGAGAGGGAGGAGAATGAGGAGGGAGAGAAGTGGAGACAGAAGAGGAGGGTGGGGATGAATGAAAGGGAGGGAAAAGGGAGAGGAGATGAGAGAGAGGGAAGGGAAGGGAGGAGGGCAGGGGAGAGGAAAAGGAGAAGGGGAAGGAGAGTGAAGCCTGGGGAGGGAGAGGAGAGGAAGGAGGGGGTGAGAGGTCAGTGAGTAAAAAGGAAAGCTGGTTGAATAATGAATAAAAAGTAATGATTCTAAGGTTGATACAGTATAGGTTATGTACGGTGTGCTATTCTGTATGTAGATGACATGACAAAATATAGATAGACAGACAAATAGATAGCTAAAGACAGATATACTGTACAGATATAGACAGACTGACAAAGAAGTAGATATACATTATATATATACTGTACACACACACACACACACACATATATATATATACACACACACACACACACACAGAAAGAATCTGTTATTTTGTTATGTCAGCACATGATAAGATAGGAGTGACAGACAGAGCAACAGTCACCTCTTGAACACATGATAGGGACAGTACATTTGTTTTGTATCAACGTACTCTTGTCTTAACTCATGCTATGTCGCTAGGTGGGGTTTCTTTAGCTGAGGTTAGGTTTGACTTGGTTTGGTTTGGTTTGATTTTGGATTGGTTTGGTTAGGTTAGGTTAGGTTAGGTTAGGCTGGCTTAGGTTAGGATAGGTTAGGTTAGATTAGGTTTGGTAATGTTGAGTTTAGTTGGGTTGGGTTGGGATGGGTTAGGTTGGGGTCAGGTGGGGTAGAGTAGGGTGGGCTGGGTTTGGTTTGGTTAGGTAACATAAACTTAAGTAAGGTAAGGTAAGGTTAAGTTTGGGAAGGCAATTAGGTAAGGTAAGGTGGTTAGGTAAGTTTAGGTTAGGCTGGATAAGATTAGGTTTGGTTAAGTACATTTATAATAGGTAACAATAGAGATTAGTTCAGTATTGTATGTACAGGTGTTAGATATATGAAGCAGAGTGAAAATAAGTACTGGTTTACAGACAGACAGAGAAACAGATAGAGGGACTGAGAAAAACAAAGACAGACAGATAGATAGACAGATGGATAGAGAGAGAGAGAGAGAGAGAGAGAGAGTAACCAAGATAACAATGATAAGCAGCATACAGTATTGATCTCCCACAAAGCACAGTGCTACATCCAGTGCTCTCACTATCATGTTACTGTACACAAGGCTGAATAACTGGGTTAGCTTGGGTTGTACTGTGCTGAGCTATGTTGGCCTCCTATGTTGAGTTTGGTCAGATATGGTTGCTTTTAGGTATTGTAGCATTAGGTTTGAATTCCTTCAGAAAAGTGACCATGACAGCCATGTCAGAGTTCAGTAATCATCATATGACCATGGGATAGTGAGTGCAAGTGCAATAAAAAAGCAGATCTTTATATACATCAGTAAGGGGATAGCCATTAAAATATGATATTTTTTTCATTCATTCATTGCCAGACGCCATGTATCCCAGATGGGGTGGCCAAGGGCTCCGAGTTAATTGTTTTACAGGGAGGGGCACTAATCCTCCACCAACCCCACTTGACGTAGGGATGCCAACAGCATCTGGTGTTCCCAGGCGGTCACCCATCCAAGTACTAACCAGACCCAACGTTGCTTATAGGTTATCAAAATAACATTCAGTGATTAGATTGAAACACTTCATAATCTGTAAAATCTAAGATATACACAGTATGAAGTACAATAATGGAACCCTCTGTTTATGAACACTTTTAATAAAAAACAAAACAAAAAAAACTATAGCTTAGCCTATTTGCAGATTATAAAAAATACAGGTTCCAGTCAACTCTTCATTCCAATAGGTAATTTGGAAATATCGAGTAACTGTCATATTTAATCATGAATTCCTTGTATCTATTCCACCAATATTTGGAATACTGTACAAAGCATGCTCTTGTGCTGACAATGATAACATCTATCTATCTATCTATTGCCAGACACCATAATCCCGCAAAGGGTGGCCATTTGACACTGAGTTAGTTGTTTTACAGGGAAGGGCACCAACCCTCCACCAACCCACTTGTTGACACATAGGGAGCACGTATGGTTTAGTTATATGGTTACCACCCAGTGTTGTAAATGGTTTCTTGGCTTACAGGAAACCATTTGGCTTGTCACTCAATGTAAAGCCACCTGTAAAGGAAAGAAAAGGAATAAGTGACAGGAAAGATAAGAGAAATAGGAAGAGAGGAGGACAGGCACAGAAAAAGAATGATAAAAGCTAAGGAAGTAGGCAGCACTACATCAAGTGAGTGGATGATGGTCGCCACCATCTACCACAAGTGATAACATAAAAATAATATTTACATATACTGTATATATATCCAATTTTACATCAATTCTCACTTACATAACCTTTGTCAAATTATCTAAAAAAAGGGGGGGGGCCACTGCTAAGACTGGAAATTAAATTAAAAGAGCTGGTATGTCACACAAGTGGAACTCATTATGTAATTCGTTAAGTAGGTGATTTTGTCCCTTTATTGTGCTTTACAAATTTTCAACAGAGCTTGCCACCGGAGTTAACATTTGATTCACTACTTCATGTTTCCCGACGGAAGGCTAAAAATGAAGCTATTTCGAAGTGGAGTGGGTTGTTACGTGGCTAAGTAAATGTGTGCTGTACTCACCAAGTTAACAAGACTTTGTTTACTGCGTCAGCTGACTGTCATGACTCAAGCGGCTTTATATAATGAATTAACTGGTGGAAAGGTTGACACTCTTTGGACGCCATATTTTCCCTCTAGATCTCATAGTTTTTAGGGTAATAGAGTATATTACAAATAGCAGTTTCCATTCTTTTAGATAGTTCTTGAGGAAAGAATTCAAATAAAGTTAAAAACTCTGAGTGAGTGGAAGAGAGGTGTCTCTTATAAGGAAAACGACTATACTTGTTCAAATGACTAGTGACGCCATTGAAAACTGCTCACGTTCTATAGAGATTTGTTGGCAATGTCATTGACATCTTATCTCGAACTTATGTCATTTCCTTACTGGTTAAAAAAAAAAAAAACATTACTGCTTAGTCTTTTCGCTCTCATAAAAATCGATTGCATGATGGGGCTGTTTTGAATGTTATATAGCTAATCAAGTAACATAAGGTATCCAAAATCAGTCCCGAATGAAAGATTACTCGGTGACGTCATGCGGGTGTGTCAGACGTAAACAATCTCCTCCCAAACTGTGTATTATCCCATATTAAGACTTCTTAGAAGTTTGGAATCCTCAAAATGCCGTTTTATGAGGGCCTCACTGGCATTGGACTTAAAAATGAAAAGAATATCACGATTGTATTTGATTTTGGGACAGCTTATACGAAGTAAGTCGGGAATTGCTCTTGCATTCATGTGTTGTACCGTATAATTATTATTTGAGACATTTTGCTGGATGTTGGGTACTAGATTAAATGAGCATCATGTAATTCATACGTTAGCTCATATTCTCTTTGCCATAATGTTAACGTATGAGGGATGCTGGTATCTGCTTCATCTGGGATGAAGCTGACAAACTTCTCACAGATTGCTATATTTAAAGGACTGAAAGTGGCCAGGATGCCTCATAATTACAGTTCTTTCCAGATCCTTCATTAACTCCATCAGTACAAGAGGTCTTAGTCAAGTCAATATTTACTTTATAAGCGTCTTCATTTTTTTTTTTTCCTCGTGCGTTGGTGATGTAGGTTGTCGGAAACATGTTTTTAGATATTAACCTCTTGGGGTCGGGTATTTGTTTTTAAAATTGACTGTCAGGAGTGGGCATTTTTCACAAAAAATAGGTGATTTTTCAAAAATCGCTCCTGTGAAAACTATTAAACTTCTTTAGCTCTAAAATGAGTGGCATTCCAATGTCGTATGATTATTTATTGTATAACAGTGGCTGAGAACGCAAGAGCATCTAAACATTCAGGAATGGGGACTGATGTCCCCATGGCACACGTTCCAGAATGGGGACTGATCTTTAGAGGTTAAACTAACTAGATCTGACCTAACCAGATGAGGTTATGCTATATACTGCACTGATGGCACTGCTTCACCATTTGCAGCAGTGGCACTGTACATTCTGAACCAGAATACTGTATACCGGTACCTTTCACACCATACAGTACAGTATAATATACATGAATTGGTGAGGTTAGTTTCATTTCTAAAAATTCTTCTCCAATCCCCTACAGCATCAGATCAACCCATATATGACAAAATAAGGCTGGTGATGAAGGAAAGGCTGCCATGAAGGATAAAGAGCCTGAAAGCCTGTAAATTAAATACTGTATAGTCCAAGAAAAGGTTAGCCTCGGAGAAACCTGGATCAAACTCAGTTACTGTAACAAGAAGAAAAGGAAAAGCCTGAGAGTGTTAATGGTATTACTGTAGAAGATGCTCCACATCATGCTCGTCAATTCTGATAACTTTTGCAAATAGATCTCACCAATACAAACAACATCTGTTAAATGCAGAACTGTCAGAAATTAATATTTAAAAAGCTCATTCATTCAGTCATCATCTAATCCAGTGTTGCCTCATGAGGAGCTCAGGAGCCCAGGGCTAGACAAATTGGTCCTGACTTTTAAGATTAGAGTGACTAGCCTCACTTATCCCAGAGTTGCATTGTGTGAGCAATCAACTCCAACCACTCCTTGGATATAAACCTGCACCAGTTCAGTCTGATTGAAGTGCTTTAATTACCCAATAAACCACCAGGTGCCATAATTTGGTTATATGGTTACCACCCAGCTTAGTACTGTATATGGTTTCCTGGTGAACAGGAAACCATTTGGCTTGTCACTCAGTGTAGAGTCATCCCTAGACAGAGAGAAGAGGAAAGAATGAAGGAAAGAAATACAGAAGAGGAAGAAATGAAATAAGGAAAGAAGAGAGGAAAGGGCAGGCACTCGAGCAGCACTACATTGAGTGAGTGGATGGTGTACGTGAAATAATACAACTTCAAAGTACTGTATATCGGGGACCTGCCATTACGAAGCAGGATTTCTGGCGGTTGGAGGGAGGACAGGGAGGAAAGTAGGCTCCAAGTGTGATATAAAACAGCCAGTTAGTGTGATGATACACTCATATGTCAGAATCTTGTGTTTGATCAAGGCCAATCGGAGGGCTAGGTTTGAATATGCCATTCCTTATCCTGTATTTCCCTATTACGATGGCAGCCCTCTGTGAAGGTTGTGTCGCAGTTCCTGGTTGCATTTTCAAGGAATGCTTTGAGTATATGAAGGCCAGTCTTCAATTTCTTTGTTCTCATGGCATTCTGCCTGCAAACATGCAATGCCCTAATTGTGGGAACAATTGTACATTTAGAAAAGATAAGCGTCAGTGGCATTGCAATGGTACTTTCTGTGTTAATTGTGGGATATAAAAAGAGTAGATCAAGAAGCCTGGTATAAGGGCCTCCTTTCTTCACCAGTACCTGACGAGGTACCGTACCTGTTTTTAAGGCAGGCAGAAAACCAAGAAATCCACTCCTTTTTCAAAGAGGCTTCAAAGCTCTATCCTTATTGGCAATAACTAAGGTCCTGTGAATTATTATTTAAGGAATAACAATTGTAGCATAGGTTAGGTGAGGTGAGGTGAAGTGAGGTGAGGTTAGGTTAGGGTAGGTTTGGTGTAGTTTGGTTCAGTTGTTATAATTATATCCCCGTGAAACCTGGATTGTTTTGATAGTTTTTGGTGTCATTCATACAATGCTAACCATCATAACCATCCCATTGGTCATCCCACCAACCAAACTGCTGGTTCACTGTCACTCGTAAACTGCTCGTTTCCAATGGTTATGAGGGTCAGATTCGAATGAATCACAACAAAAACTATCAAAACAGTATAGGTTTTATGGAAACATAGTTGTGGGGCATCTGCTAGAAAATTTCCTTGTCAATTACAGTACATTTTGCTCCGCAGGGCTGGGTTTGCTGGAGAGTATGGTCCTCGTGTCATCACTAAATCGGAGGTGAAGTGCCGGGAGACAGGCAAGATTGTTCCTGTGTTTGATTATAAGAGCCAGGAGCAGCTCAGACATCACCTGGTGGACTTCATACATAGGCTTTACTTCAGGTTAGATATATTGCGGTACCACCACACTTCATACACATTTTATACACTTCATTCACACATCACCACCATACTTCATGAATTACATACCAGCACACTTCATACACTTGATATAAATAATACAACCACATTTCACTCTCTCCTGAAGTACCAGAAGACAGGCAAGAAAGTGCCGGTGTTTGAGTATGAAAGCCACCTTAACATAGACAATACCTGATGTGCTTTATAGCTACTGTGTATGGTACAGACTTATTTCAGGTTAGTCATATGCACCGCCACTTCACTTGTTAGTCTTGGTCACCTGATGGCTCTTGTATGGGCTGATTGGTTACTTGCAGCATTTCTGGTAAGTCTATTTTACCCTGAGCCCTTTATGTAGGGCCTCAGCCCATGTTTTCTTAGGTCTACCCATGGTACTTTCCCTCCAGTTGGATCTTTATTTTGGAACGGATAAATTTTTGCAAGCTATAAGCCTTTGGCTCCCTTTTGAATTTGTTATCTTTATCATGGCCCCAGGCTGGTCTAACTTTGAACCCAGGGAGCTTCAGGCTGAAGCTCCCTTTCTCCCACAGTCCACCATCTTCATTTGGGAGATAGGAAGGGAGTTCAAAGATGTTGGTATAAGTGGACAGTGGAGCTGCCCAGTTATATTGATGTCACTGTCACATCCAGCACCAAATGATTGCTGTAGAGATTCTATATGTTGTATAATGATATGATTTGATGACTTGTAAATTATTCTGTGAAGGTATTGGCTACACTGTTATTCTGTATTGATATGTTACTCTAGTTTGATTGTGTCAGCAGGAACCTGCTGGTGAATCCCAAGGACCGTCGTGTGGTGGTGGTGGAGGACCTCACTGGATCATCACTCATACGCAACACCATTGCCACTGTACTCTTCAGGCATTATGAGGTGAGGCACATACCACAGTCTGGTACTGGTTGGGAAAGATATTTGTGATACAGTAAATAATATTCTGTCATATTTGTGCTTAAAGACCACTGAACATGCTAACATGTATCACTCTTTGCACTTAATGGCAGCTCTCCATGTGTCATAATCTTGAGCCATATCCCCATTCAGTCCCTTATTCCAGTGATCTCCTTGCTAGACTTCATCCCACATCTTCCTTGGTCTGTCTCTGGACATCCTTCTCTCTACATTGATACCTTTGACTCACCTCAACCAATCACCCTCCCCCATCCTCTCAGCATGTCCATACCATCTTAACCTGCCAATTTTTATAGTTTTTGTAATATTTATTTGGTAATAATACAGGTACAGTTTTGTGGTACATCATTCCATATCCACTACAGGTACTGTCGGTAGCATTTGTACCATCTCATCTTGTTGCGGTTATGACACTGGGCGGCAGAACAGGACTGGTGTTGGACTTGGGGTATCGAGAGGCACGTCTCATCCCGGTATATGAGGAAGTGCCAGTCTTAGAGGCATGGCACGCTCTTCCTTTGGGGGCTGCTGCAGTGCATAGGTAAACATATCACTTTTTTTTTTTTTTTTAATCCACTTCTTTGATGCAGTGCTACTGTGTGCTAAATGGAAAGCAAAATAATTTCCTGTTGTCCAGGAAATCATGTAGTGTTGTGTGGTGTAACCATTAATACCTTGTGGTCTAGTAGGGTAAGGCACTCTAGCTGGATGTGGTTGATAAGGGTTGTTATATCTGAAGCATCGTTTTCGTTAATTGTTCATGTAATGCTACACATTGGTAAGCAGTTTGGCATCTTCTCCTGAGACGTGTGGGCTTAGTAGCCTAGCCCCAGACCCCTGTATTTCTAATTGGACACTTTATTTTTATTTTATTTTTTTATTTTTTGATACTTCAGTTTGGCCCAGATTTTCATCCCTTTACAACTTAAATTACATTACTCAGTGGCAGAAAAAAAAAGCAGTACTACTGCTCTGCATCCATTCCATAGCCATGTGGCACTAGCCTCAAATTTCATTGTTAATATAATGTTGCAATTGAACATTCAAAATGGAGAGATTGCAACTTTGTGCAGAGTTAGAGTAGAAATAATATAATGGATTGGATGATGGATAGTTTGGAGTGAGTATAAAATCTTCCATTATTACAGTTCCCTGAGTGAGTTGCTGCTAGACCGTGCACTAACCATTTGTGAGGATGGCAAGGAACAGAGATTGTCAGCAGTGATGGACGATTTGTCAGAGAAGACATTGGAAGATATTACAGGTGGGGATTAAACTTTTTATGCGAATTATAGGAGCTTGAATGATGAGTGAATACATGTGTAGCCCATTTCACTGAGCATACCAGTAATTATTCCTCCCTCTGTCATGTTATTTCTTTTTTGCTGCCTGTGGGTGGGGAAAGAGGCAAAATGATGATGACGATGATGGTGAAATAAGTATGGTACTATATTTATGTATTCATGTACCATCTTTAACCAGACCTTCACTTATTTAGCTGCACAATAATAAACCATTGATTGTAAACCCCTCTCCCCAGTTCGAACCAGTTTTGTGAGCACGCTAGAACGAAGCGGACGGCTCCAGGAAAACAAATACGATCGTTCTGTTGAGCCGCCACCCCCGCCTCCTAGTGTACAGTACCCCCTGTCTGGGCAACACATCCTTACGATTCCTGGCACAGTGCGAGAGATGGCAGGGGAGGTGCTGTTTGAGAGAGATTTGGACCAGCTTAGCATACCCACCATGATACTTGATGCACTTACAAAGGTCAGTACACTCACTCACATTACTTATTGCAGGTCTGAATGTTTGTGGTGTATCATTATTATTATTATTGTAGATAGTTTTGTTATTGCCGCCCCATCCTCATCTGGACATGAACCTGGTGGAATGCAAGCTTACGTTGCCCTTTGCTTACAGTCCACCATCCTACTTACATGGGATAGGGAAGAAGTTGAGGGACATTTGTAACCAGGCAGTGGAACCACCCAGCTACCTCGATGTCACTGCACATAGGCATCCCTCACCAGCATCAGAGTTTCCTTCATCATGCTACACAGCCTAATGCAACTTACATTTAACATAACACAACGTAAATTAACCTTATGCAGTGGAAAATAACTAAACATCTTAAATTAACCTAATGTTGCCTAGATTAACCAGACCTAACTTAAATAATCTTAACACAACCTAAATTAACCCAAACCAACCTCACACAGTGCCCCATTGACACCCGACGTGCGCTGGCTGAGAATCTCCTGTTCATCGGAGGACTGGCCAGCATGAAGGGCCTGAAACATCGCATCATGGCAGAGGTGAGGGCGTTGGTTGCCTCTCCACCATATTGCCACTCCCTCCCATCTGTCGCATTCAAACTACACACTCCACCCGCCAAGGATAACTATGTGGCATGGCTTGGAGGTGAGTTATGTTACCTTAATGTGTATGTCTAAACACCATGATCATGCTATAGTTCTCATGCTTTACCTTGGCCCAGATTTTTGTCTTTTTGTAGCCTATTTTATATTGCTTAGTGGCAGAAAAAGACAGTAGTATGGTTCTACATCTATTCCAAAGGTGGAAATAAAGGTTAGGATGATGGTGATGATGATTATAACTGTCTATTCCAGGTGCTATCCTAGGAGCGACAGAGGCAGTGGTTGTTCGATCAGTTGGGCGGGAACAATACCTGAACACGGACACTTTCCCCGAATGGTGTAACCTCGCATATAACATTAAGGAACCCCAGGACATTAAGGGATTGTAGATGGTTAGGATCTTGCACTCTTCCCAGTTTCCTTTAACTTAGAAAGGCACTTCATGTTAAAGGGTTTACTAAGGTTGTATTTTTAGCTCTCCCAGTCTAAAAAGTCAGTCCCTGGCCTCAGCAAGTTAACAGGCATGAACGTATATATAGTAATATGGAAGAGGTGTTGGGGAACCTCTTAAGTGGATGATAATTTGGTCCACACTTGTGCCTATTTACCACCTGTGATGAGGTAAGTTCCACAGGTCACTTCATGCCTCCATTGCTGTGACTGAAAGTGTTAATGTTATCCACCACCCTCACAGCACACTAGGTATTACTCACACTATTTGTCAGTTACTGGACCATGCCTCCTGATATCTAGTTAAGTATTTATCAGTCTACTGACCATGTTTATGTTTCACTTAACATGTTACACGTTGCTTATCATCCAGTTATTGTATCTCTGTATCATCACATCACCTTTATAATTTATTTTTTAGTAAGGTTGGGTACTGTATGTCTTTAGTTCTTTCTTCTGTGCTTAAAAAAAAAAATGTATCTCAAAGAGGTATTATGGGATTGGCTATTACTGTATTGTATTATATGTGTTTGTTAATCTAGAATCATATTGTTCAAGCTCAAGATGTGTTTCATGTACCTGTTATCTTCATTTAAATCTCTTACGTTTAATCCATCATTCCAGTGAGACATTTTACACTGCATTATTGCTACCACTCCCATAAGGAATGTTGCCTCCCTTGCATTATTTTACAGATATTTTTTTGGCAAGTGCTCAGATGAGGTTGCGTCCATGGTGCCGCCTCTCCATGCCTTCCCTCGTGCTACACGGGCATCTGGTAGCGCTCATGACTGGAATGTCACTCATCCATATTGCAGAACTTCTGCCTATCAGAATTCTTTCATTCCCCGAACTGCATCTCTCTGGAACTCGCTTCTCCAGAGTTGTTTTCCTCCAAATTTCAACCCACAACTGTTCAAGTCTAACTGTTACAGATATTTTATGAATGGAGGACACCAGTAGTCTGGTGTATGGATTATTTTTTTTCCCCCATTTGTTTTTCCTTCCTCCGTTCTGTTATTAAAAAAAAAAAGGAAAAAAAAAAAAAAAAAAGAGGCTTTGTGCAGAATGTATTTTTACCTATCAGGTGAAGTGAGGATTCCGGGGCTTGAATAGTGAGTGAATGGAAGTGTTGCTCAGTCGCTGGGCAAACTTTGCTTAGTATCCCATTCTATAAATTTTTTTCTGATTCCATGGAACCTACCATCTTGGGGTGGGAAAGGAGGTCTGGATGATGATGATGATTTTACCCCCAGACAATTTCATTCAGTTTAGGCCAGTCCTCTCATAGGGAAGTGGTTAACTCCTTGATTCTGACTGATGGCCATTTTAGTTTACTCTTGCTGCTGCCAGATGAATTTATGCAACTTAGGAAAGGCCACTAGTACTGACGGGGTTTATTAAAAGCTATATGTAAACCATTCAGTTCAGTAAGTCTATCCTAAGCTGAATGAAATTGTCAGGAGATGGCAAGAATATATTAAGACATACTGGAACTCTGTGGGTTTATGAAGACTAAATTTAGCCCCTTCAGTTAAGTCTCAGAAACTGTCTGTCTGGAGACAGTAAATTACAAAAGACATCATTGTTGTGAAATGGTTAGTTAATGATGATTGAACCATATGCCAGAAGTTTATGCCTTATCCAACTCCTACACTGTGAGAGGTTCTATCATTATCCTCATCATCATCATCATCTTCGACACCTTGCTTCCTCCTGGGAATTCCTAAACAGGGGATGCCCATGATAGAAACACCCTAAGGCTACTTTATCCTAACATACCTCTCTCACTGTCTCAAACATTCTTCTTTCTTCTTTCATAGATACCGTGCTCCACTATTTTCTTTCATACCATGTAAAATCTGCTTCTGCCACCTCTGTAAAATCATCTGGAGAGAAGGAAGACAACAGAACAAGATGTCATCCTTACAAGTTTATCTTCTCGGCATTCATCACATAATCCAGACCTTTTTTCCCACTTAAGGATGGGATGAAGTAGAAACCAGGGAGCAGAAAAAACTAATAAATAAAGAAACTAATCAAGTCTGGCTAATTTAATGAGCAACACTCTCATTCACTCACAATTCAAACCCCCGGAATCTTGACTCCACCCCACAGGGACATATAAAAATACTTGCACTCGAGCTAGAGCCACAAATTACGGGAGGAAAAAAAGCAGCTTCTTTCATAATTTACTGTATAATGATTTATCACAAGAAAACATTACAAATTCATAAATACTGTATCTAAATAACTGCTTATTCACATCAGGCAAAACTAGTAGCTATAAATGCCATGGGAGAATTATGCTGTCATATGGAAGTGTTTACTAAATAAATAATAAACCTCTCATAGATGGGAAAACTCTAGTACTGTTTTCCGTTTTAACTACTGTGCATTTGCTTTAACCTGACAAAGATTCCTAACCCCTTTCTGTTTAGATTATGGCCAAGTGCACAGTTGATGCCTTCAGAGCACAGCTTCGACATTGTTTACTTGTGGCTGAATGTTCCCTACCTAAGAGTGATGACTGTGGAGATCATTAGAGATTAAGATAACATTTCCATGTGTAGGCATAATACTCTCATTTGACCAATTATGGCACTGATATCAAGACACAAACAGCATACAGTACATGGAATAAAATGACCATGGTAAAAGCACCAAAATATTCAATACTGCAGCAGGTGAGGAGGGAGATCCGTGAGGTTTTGGAATGCACCTTGCTCTGTTCACTTCAGCGCTCAACTTATTGTTGTGGCCCCATGTTCATCTAAATGTGAACTTGTTGGACAACAGACTGCAGTTGCCCATTTCCTGCAGAATACCATCCTCCTTTTGGGAGAGTAAGTGGATAGTGAGTTGAGTGAGGTTTGTATAACTGGATGATGGAGCTGCCTGGTTATACTGGTGCCAAGTGAAGGTGTTCCTGTCCAGCACCACTTCAGTACTGTAATACTAAAGGTCAGTCAATACCACTTCATCCTACATCTTTCTCAGTCAACCTCTCTGTCAATAGTCAGGTATCTTTGTACTACACTACCTCACTCAACTTCCCCGCTCCATCCTCTCAACATGTCCAGACCACCTAATATCCTACTTTCTGCTTCCAACTTTCTACTGCTACACATTGACCCACATACTTTTCAGTTTACCTCTATCAACAGCCCAGTACTTCTGGACTTACATCTCATCACCATACTCCCCTGATCCATCCTCTCAACATATCCAAACCATCTTCACCTCCTATTTGCTTTGTACTTTCGACTTCCTATGGTTACACTTTGGCTCATATCTTCCTCAATCTATCTCTTCATCAATGGCCTGAAACCTACATACTTCTGCACGTCCTCACCCAACACCTTTAGTCCATCCTCTCAACATGTCCAAACCATCTCAGTTACATATAAATTAATACTGTATAGTCAATCAAAAAAGTATCATGCAGGAGTCTGATAAAGTCGTGAATGATCAGCATAGCTTGTGGTTTCCTGAGACGATCAGCCTAGTATCATCTGAGTGTGCATATGATAACAATATTGATTAGAGCTCTTTCTCATTAACTTGACCCAGATTTTCTTACTTTTGCAGTATACTTCACATAGCTCAGAGATACAAAAAGTCACTGCTCTGGCTCTTTCTCCTAGTCATTCATTCATTGCCGGACGCCATGTATCCCAAACGGGGTGGCCAAGGGCTTAGAGTTAATTGTTTTACAGGGAGGGGCACTAATCCTCCACCAACCCCACTTGACACGTAGGGAGAACGTTATGCCAACAGCATCTGGTGTTCCCAGGCGGTCACCCATCCAAGTACTAACCAGATCCAACGTTCTCTCATAAATGCATCTTTAAAAAGCACTTATTTTCTCAGGGCAACAGGAGCCTTATAGAAGAGACATGAAATATGGTTACAACAATAATCAATTGGACGGATGGATCATTACACCAGTTTCAATGCTCACTCTTCATTTATACAACATGGACCATGCATAGCATCTCTTCCACTCTGTCATGCATTATCTTGTGTGTTGCGGGGACAGTCTCAGCCAGTGTCATCACTTGCCTATCCGGCACCATTTATTCATGTCCTACTCACACACACACACACACACACACACACACACACACACACTCACTCACTCACAGACAGACAGACAGACACACACACACACACACACACACACACACACACACACACAAACTCACTCACTCACAGACAGACAGACAGACACACACACACACACACACTCACTCACAAAAAGACAGACAGACAGACAGACAGACAGACACACACACACACACACACACACACACCAGCAGACTGAACCACCTCTGTAGCACATAAGATGTCAGTGGGTGTGTTTCTAGTGATGTGTAATTTATGGACTACCCTGCATCATGCTCTGATTTCTCACGTGTTGTGGTATTGGCTCAGTCTGCATTACCTGTGTCTACCCTCCATCATTTTCTGCATCTCATAACCCTTTTCATGTCTTACGTTCGCTGATTGCAAGGCTGATTTATAATTTCGAGAAGCAGCCAAAATATCTGCACTCTTCACACCAGCAGACTGACGCATTCCCATAACACAAAATTGAGGAGTGCAGTGTATGGACTACCCTGTATACAGTTACAGTACAGGTACGTCATAAGGCTTTCCCTCTTACCAAGATTTGAATGATGTGGTGGATCACCTACAGTACTTATCTATATTGCCTAATGCCAGATGTCTAATTCCAGAGGGAGTGGCCACAAAAAAATTGCCTCAGTGTCACCCTGTCCTCGGCCATCAGGCTGTCCTACCTACAACTCACACCATTCTCATTCATATACCCCTCCACCTCATCCTTAGACTTCCCCTCCTCCTCACTCACACTCTCCAGTTCAATCATTCATTCTCCATTCTCTCCACATTACTAAACCATCCCAGTGTTTCTAATACTGTATATGAATGCAGTCTCCAAGATATATCTTTCAAATAGTTGGCAAGGGACTATATTGGTTTTACTTTAACTTGGCTTAAAACTGTCATCTCTCCATCCCAAATGATAGACTGTGGCAACAGACTAAGACTAAAATTTGATGTTAGTCGCAAGGACATGCCATGGAAAGGAGGTGGGGCCTTATCATTCTTATTATGCAGCTGAACTGCATGGGGTAAGCTGCAAAAGGACGAAAATCTGGGCCAGGTTAGAGTGAAAATGGTACACTAAATCTGATCCCTGAGTTCCCATAGGTAATTGTACCCAAGTGCTGTATTCTCATTGCTTTAGGAGGCTCTCTATAGTCCTTTCACATTAACTTGACCTAGATTTGCAGACTTTCGCAGCTTATTTCATGTAGCTCAGCCTGCAGATCAATGAGCTCTCATCTCTCAGTCCCCTCCCTATCCCCCACAAGGAGGATGGTGGACTGCAGAAGAAGGGGCAGCTTTGACCTCACTGGGTTCACGTTCAGATGAGTCTGGGATTGCAACTATTACCACCAGCTTACTCAAACTGGAATCGGACAATACTACGTGCTCTACATCCTTTCCATAGAACTTCCTCATGACTAGCACCATAAAATAATGTTAATCTCGTCACCACTCGGTAGTCAAGATGGAGAGATTGGAATTTTAGGCTAACCTAAAGTAAAAAGCCTATAGCAACCCATACATTGACTGGACTAAATGATTCAAACTATCACAGTCACAAATGGTCACACAAAACCTCTTATTTTTTCGTCCAAACTTATACTGGCCAGAATGTTTTGTCCTAACTATTAGTGGCCAGAATGTTTTGTCCTAGCTAATAATGGCCAGAATGTTTTGTCCTAGCTAATAATGGCCAGAATGTTTTGTCCTAGCTAATAATGGCCGGAATGTTTTGTCCTAGCTAATAATGGCCAGAATGTTTTGTCCTAGCTAATAATGGCCAGAATGTTTTGTCCTAGCTAATAATGGCCAGAATGTTTTGTCCTAATCAATAATGGCCAGTGTTTTCTCCTACTTTATAATGGCCAGAATGTTTTGTCCTAGCTAATTCTGACCAGAATGTTGTTATCTTATTATGGCCAGAATGTTTTATCCTAACTAATAAACATCAGAGTTTTGTCCAACTAGTAATGTCTAGAATCCTTGGAGTGAGTGGAATATGGTGTCTGAGTGCAGTATGGCATGGAATGATGGTTGGCAATCGGGCAAAACCTCTCTTTTTTGTCCTGACTAATACTGGCCAGAATATTTTGTCCCAGCTCGAAATGGTCAGAATGGTAGGCAGGGAGGAGGTGCCTGAGGTGTGGCAGGATAGTAGGGGAAAGGACAAAACCGTTTAGCTGTCTTGTTGAAGCTATAATGGCCATAGTATTTAGTTTTGTCCTAACTCCTAATGGCCATAATATGAGGCAGGGACCAGAGGGTGTTTGAAAATGGGATCTATCTGTCTATCTACCTATTTATCTATCTATCCATAGCCAGACACCTCAATCCCGTAAGGGATGGCCACAAACAAATCGCTCCCATGTTGCCCTGTCCTCTTAGCCCAAGAACATTAAGGGTACACCTGGAAAAAAATTCGAGAAAGCTGATTTTATCAGGAAAGCTGCATAGAAGCCTCCTAAGTCAAAATCAACAAACATTCTAAGCATTCCACGTAAGCTAACCATATGGGACGAAAAATTCAAGATGGCCACCATCGGCAAGGGGCGCGTATATAGCTTAGTGACCAAAATTCACACTTGGTCATGTAATACCACCTTTTATGGGTTTTAAGGAGTGATAAATCCATTTCTGCTATTATTCTAAGAATTCTATGTCACTGATATACACAGAGAACGTGCGGCAAAGGCAAAAAATCGGAACTATGTATTGACAATTTTGCTATGAATTTACAAACTAGAGTATACTTGATCAGATGTTTGTATTTTTCGGGTTGGATACAGATTGAAGTGTAGAGGCAGAAGCACACAGATGGAAAGAAGACAGTGTGAATGAAACGAGATGGCAGCACAAGAAGAGAGATATTTGTGATTTTTGTGATAAGCCAGTCACCTCTGACCGAAGTCTGTCACAGAAAGAGGCCTACCTAGCATGTTGAACATTAGCGCTGATCTGAGGGATGGACTTGATGAAAAGCTATTATCTGAAGTGTTGCCAGTTCCGGCTCATAAATGGTGCAAAGAACACACTATGCCATTATACATAAAACGATGAAAACGGGAGTCAGAAGAATCGGAGAGGCAAGTGCGTAAGAAAATCACCTGCTGTTCACGGGCCACTGTCTTTAATACAAAACAAGACTGTACTGTGGGAAATATATGCACTATAGTATGATCGCCAAACAAGCAAAGGACCGACGTGAGACGACTCATGAAGCAGCATCAACTAACTATTATCATGTGTTGCAGCCAAGGCAATGGAGCGAGCTGATAGTTGGGGAGAGTCTGTATATAGACGCATTCAAAATGTTGGTGATCTTGTGGCAGCTGAGGCCAAGTACCACCATGACTGTCAAATCCGTTTTAATGATGGGCGAGGGCTTCAGAGGAAACCGAGGGGGAGGCTTTCAGGGTCAGTCGACACCAGAAAACAACATGTGTTCCTGATACCCTGTGAGCACATGAGCACATAGATAAGGATAATGAACATCAATTCTCCATCACAGAACTAGGGTCACTGATAAGAAAGTACAGTACTCTGATGATGGTGAATGCTATACTACCAAGGGCGGATAGATAGGTTTTAGGAGCACTACAGAGAAAGCGTGATAATGACATGTGACAATGGAACAGACACCCTATACATTTTTCTAGATGAAGGTAGGAGGATACTGAGGGAGATTTACAAAGCAACAGGTCCGACACCAGATGATGATGTACAGTAGTTATGGCTGCATCGCTTAATGAGAACCATCATGTACGACACATCTAAATATCTCAAATTTTCTGACATGGACAGCAGTGAACATAGGGTGTCAGAACTTCTGGCACGTTTACCGTCTCGGATGACCAAAAGTAAGCTCCGTCAGATAGTAATAGCACACAGTATAGCAAGTGCAGCATATCAGTCAACACATCAATCACAAATCGTAACAAGTCACGGTTATCAGTAGGCTGATGGACCGGCCTACATCTGAAGGCGTTGCTTGCTGTCAAAGTCAGGCTGATGCTGACTACTTAATAAGTAACACAGCATTGGCACTTGCTGGAAATATGGCACGACCTGTTGTACTTGTGGCAAAAGATACAGATCTGCTTGTCATGATGGTTGATAGGACCACAACAGACAATATCTACATGCACTATGCAAGAGACTTTGTTTATAGCATACACAGCATCCAGCAGGCAGTGCATCCACACACCGGACAACACATATTGATAGCACAAGCTATCACCGAATGTGACAGTCTCTGCCTTACATGGAACTGGCAAAAAGAAGGCCATGACAGTCTTGGAAAGTGAGGACTGGAGGACGTTGAATGTGTTTAAGAAGCGCGATGCCAGCCATCAACAAGCAGCCAGAGTGGAGGAAATATTCTTAATGAAGTTATATAATGCCAATTCGACATGTACAACACTTGATAGGCTGAGATTTGTGCAGTCCATGCAAAGGATGAACAATGCATCCAGTACCGGGTAGCTTCCAATTTCAGAGCCTACCTCCCACATCCTCAGCTGCAAAGTACCATTCACATCGAGCCTACTTCGCAGTTCAGGAGTAGCTGGGCAATACTGAGGATTGAAATTCTACTGACTGGCGTTGGGAGCTTCAAGGTGGAATGCTCAATCCCATTTTGACTGACAGACCAGTAGCAACAGAGCATGTTCTTCTCATTTTGTTATGTGGGTGTGAACAAATGTGTCGCAAGGGATGCAGATCTACTGTACTGTACATACAGTGTTTCTCGTGTATTGGCAGATCTTGTGCTCATTCATGCCCACCTGATGAAGAAGATACTGAGTCCCCATGCTAGAACTGTGATCTTAACTAATTATACTATAAAAATGTTTTATTCAGAGGTAGTTCAGTAAATGATGCTGGCAAAACCTAGTGCCGGTTGTTGACTTTAAATGTGTTGACTTTACCATTTTGTTTAAAATAGTACATTACCTTTATCATATCTTTAAGTCCATAAATCATTGAAATAATGGTAAAAATGGTTTTCTTATACCCAAAAACCTTTAAAGTATTACATCGGCCATCTTGGATTCTCGTCCCACACGGCTAGCTCATGTGGAATATTTGGAATGGTTGTGGATTTCGACTTAGCATGCTTCCAAGTACCTTTCCTGAAAATATCAGCTTTCTCGATTTTTTTTCCCAGGTTCCCTTCGAATTTGAGCTAATATGCTCCTGGCCTACCTGCCATTTGGCTGCCCTTCCCGCAATCCACACACACTCACATAGGGTGGCCTGTGGAAATGTTGGGTGGGAGAGAGACACAGGTTACAGATTGAATTCTTCATTTTCTCCAACGTTTAAGAAAAGAATTCAAGCTGTAACCATGTCTCTCTTCCACCCAACATTTTCGCTTGTTTGATGGGATCATCTACATAAGGTGGCCTGCTGGTAGGTGATCAGACAAAACCTCTTTTTGTCCTAACTAATAATGGCCAACCTGTTTTATCCTAGCTAACAACTGCCAAAATGTTTAATCAGAGGGTGTTTGAGTGTAGCGTGTAGCCTGGTGATAAGTGATGGGACAAAACCTCTTAGCTGCTGCCTCATAGAAACTATTCATGACCAGAGTGTTTTGTCCTAACTAGTAAAGGCCAAAATGTTTAGGGAGATCATACAAAACCCCTTGACAGCTACCTTGTAGGAACTAGTACTGGCTAGCATGTTTTGTCCGAACTAGTAATGGCATAACATTTACGGCGAGGCAGAAATCATATGGTGTTTAAACACAGTGTGGCCTCATGGTAAGTGATCGGACAATTTTTTTCTATCAAACAATTTTGTCTTAAGAAAGGAAGGCAATATTTAATTTTAACCAGTAACGGTCACAGTTTTTAACCAGGTGTTTGCGTGCAGCGTGGCCTCCTGGTTGGCTGTTGGACAAAACCTTTTCACTGAAGCATCACAGAAGGAACTAATGCCGGCAGTATTTAAAGTTTTGTCCTATCTAATAATGGACAAAATGTAGAGAATAGTTTGTTCTGACTAGTAATGGCCATCATGTTTCCTCAGAAGGTGTTTGAACGCAGTGTGGCTTGATGATAGGTTATCGGACAAAACCTTTTGGCCGCTGCCTCATAGATGCTGTCACTGCCAACCCGCACCACCTCTTCCTTGCTCATTTTGTTCCATATGTGAAACGCATAGGAGTTGGGCAGCGCCTGTGGGAGAAACGTTCATCATCATCAGCAGCAGCAGCGGCAGCACTATTATCGTTGCCGTCGTCTTTATCGTCATCATCACTGTTATCACCAGGACCACCACCATCATCATCATCATCATCATCATCTCTGTTATCACCACCATCATCATCCTTGTTAGGATGATAATGTTAAAATGAGAAATTGCTGTACCCATTCCTTGGTAAGGATCTTAAGCTCAATAAAAACCGTCAGTAGGTAACCATGATTAGGCAAAACAAGACAAAGGACACCTCTGACAGCTGCACCCCCCCTGCAATATTGTTAAGGAGAAGGAAATAATTATTTATAGGGAAGGGGTAATCCCCAGGGGTCCCACCCTGGCTAAATTCTGGGTGAAGGTCTACCACAGTACAAAAAGTTGTTTCAAAGTAAAATTATATATATATATATATATATATATATATATATATATATATATATATATATATATATATATATGGCAGTATATAAAGGTTTCAGCTGGGACCCCTTGGGGCTGCCCCCCATGCAAGGGGGGCCTCGGGGGTCACAGCCTTGCTTAAAACCTGCCCAAGTGACAATCTAGTACTGTACAAAATTTCATGTTCCTAGGTGAATAAAAACTATGGCTGTGCATACCAGCTTTAGTTGGAACCCCTGGCCCCCCTCCCCCCCGTGGAATGTGACCCTCGGGGGACCCACGCTGTTTGTAACCTGGCCCAGGTGGAGGTCTACCACTGTATAATATTGTTTGCAAACATCCCCTCCCCCCAAAAGGCCTGGACCTCATTCTTCAAAAGGAGTACGTGAGTGAGTGAGTTAGGGACAAGCAATCTACTTGGTGGCCTTTGTCCATGCGGCAAAAGATGCTAAAATGAGAACCAGGTACATCCTTACCTTGTCAATGTCCTTGCCATCGCCCTCCTGGAA